>NC_059073.1:76282983-76601983 GCF_020497125.1 Mauremys mutica
GGTGGGAGCTCAAGCCAGTTCTGTGTTGTATTGCTGAAAAGGAACCCCTAGATATTGAACCCGGCCCTGGTTGCTGCCAGATCCACCTGGCAGAAGGGTTACACTTGAAATATATTTTTTATTTCCCCAGTCTCCTCTCCTTTTTCCAAATTGACATAACATCCCCCTTCTCCTCCCTTCGCACTCACAGCTTTCACTGACCTCAGCTACCCTCCTCTAAAATGACATAGTGATATGTGAGCACCCTTAGGAATTTGCTGCCCTGAAGACTGTGATACAGAAGGATTATAAAGAAACTGAGTTATTTTAGCAACAGAGATTGCTGCCACCATCATCAGCTAAGAAGTTGTGGCAATGATGATAGCAGGACCATCTAGTCTTCTACTGACCTGTTTTTGTGTGTGACTACAGTGGATGCCCTGCACACCGTGTTATCAGGAGGTGAAGAAGATTTGGAGAGGAGTCACTGCATGAGAGAGGTGAGCCAAGTTGTTCAAGAAGATCAAAGATAATCAAGATTTCCAGCAAAAGAAGGGGAAGTTGCATAAAGCAATACTATAATTTGGAATGCAGGCAATATCTATCAGTGTGATTTCTCAGGCAAACCAAAATACTATAGCAGCTGACAGAACAGCAAATCGAATAATGCAAGTTGGAGAGAGAAAGAAGCCAGACACAAAAATAGGTGGCAAAGGAAGGACAAAATACTGGAGAATTCTCCATCTTAAGACATAAAAATAACAATACTTCAAAGAAGCGGACGCTGTGGTGGGCAGGTTTGTATTAATGATAGGACAGCCATACCAGAGGAATAGGATTGCAAAATCTGATGTTACTAGAAAGAACCCTGGGATCTGATGGGATGGGTTAAGTTACAAAGTGCTGACTGTAAAATGAGTAGATGTTGTTGTTAAATTGATACACGTTGTACCAATTTTTCCTGGAAAGCTGGACCACTCTCATGCATTTTATACATTCAGGGAACATGCAGTGCCTCTCCAAAGTTGAAAAGGACCAAGGAGCAACAGATTGTACCAGAAGTGACTGGAATGAAGTGATTCAGCTGATACATGTTTACCCAAGTCAGGTGACATATCAATCTAAGTGGACACTAGCATGGTCATTGCTCATAGACTGGTGTTTACCAACAAGTGTCTAGGAATAATGTAGGGCCTATACTGCTTATCAAACTATAGTGGTAAATGGCAGGACACAACTAAAGATGAAATAGCTCCCTCCTGAAGGTGGGTAGTGGATAGCATGATGAGGTTAATGTCATGACTCACTAAATTTTGATTTTTGGGAGAAATACTGTGGGATATGAGTAGTCTAGGCCAATTTTGTTGGGAAACTCATCATAGGCCCATATCTCAGAAAATGTTTCAGTAAAAATGGGGGAAGATGATGGTTTCCCTATAGCATAATGTAAGAGGACAAAGACAATTCTCTGAGGAAGAGAGCCAAATTCCAGTCAGCAATAATTATATAGCTTGAGGCACTTACTACTAGCAGAATGGTATAAAAGACCAGTTCCAGAAAGGTTTTGCTGAGACACTCATAGCAGAGGAAATATGAAGTTACTCCTAGGGCAACAGTTGGGTGTACTATATAGAGGGAGGAAAATCCAACATAATGGGATGAAAGAAGGCTGTCCTTTAAATATCTTCTTCTTCAACATTTTGGGGAGTAACTCTGTACCTGAGCAGTTCTGTATTCAATAATTCTATGCCCTATGCATTTCAAGCCTCTTCCCACTCCCACTCCTACCCTTCACAGGTTCCAGGAGGTCTGTGCCAGACCATGAGACATTGAAAGCTTGTACTAAAAGGCAACAATTTGCAGAGTTGCCAACTCTTGCAATTTTATCATCAGTCTCACAACATTTGGCCATTTTCTTAAAACCCCAAACTCCTGGAGTCATGCGATTATGTGAGAATAACAGTTTTAATTTAAAAAAAAATTCTAGCCACACAGCTGTGAAGAAAAGCTTTAAATCATGACTGCAAAAGGATAAAAATGTGAAAGCAAATAAAGAACCTCATGGATTTTAAGCCAATTTCATACATTTTGGGAGCCTTACTCATGATTTTGAGTACTTAGACTCAACAATACTGCAACGGATAAGTTGGCATAGTTTATAGACCCACAGCAGATAAGTCAAACTTATCTCAGTTCTGAAGGATAGTCACATATACTCCCTTGTTTAATTACTGTTAAACAGATCTTTCTACGATGCTGTAAAGTGACACAGTCTGCCACTTACCACTAGATCAGCAACGGAAACCTTTACAATGAGCTTAAGTGAAAGCCACAGAATCTCCCTGTGTTTGTCGTCTCCCATTTTGCTGCTATATGCTGCCTTGAGTGAGCAGCTGCATGAAAGTTTAGAATACTCGTTACTGAGATGTTAATAATAATACCTAGCTCTTATCAGTAGCTCTCAGAGCACTTTACAAGCTCAGTATCCCCAGATTTGAAAACTGAGGCACAGAGAGGTGAAGTGACCTGCCCAAAATCACCCAGCAGGCTAGAGGCAGAGCTGGAAACAGAACTCATGTCTCCTGAGTCTGCATCCAGTACTCTATCCACTAGGACACACAGCCTCTTATTACTGAAAGATTAAATTATCTCCAGTTTTGCAAATATATATCTCAAATACTTTTCCTACAGACTGAGGTAGAGAGTTAAAAAGTACATACTAATATTTAAAACTAAATATTTTCTTCTGTTATTGGTGACATCTTAGAATATTAAAACTGAAACAAATTTTAGTAATAATTAGCCAGTTTATGGTGGCTTTTCCAAATAAACATTCAGTTTATGAAGGACTCGGTGGAACAATATACACAACAGAGACCTTTCTAAAGTACTAAACATGCTTGGCTCAGCAGAAAAAGAGGAAAGAAAAGATTACGAAGATGGATTTTGAAGTTAGGCTTAAAAGTTACCAGGCATATCAGCATTTTTTGAGGGACACCATCACTAAAACTTTGCCCCGTCTCCGGTCTGCACAAGCAGAAAACAATGGGTAGCAGTTTTTGTTCAGAAAGAAATTAGTATTGGCAATTTGACAATTCCTTCTACAGTGACGGCTAAAAATAAATATGAGCTGGGGGCAGCAAAAGTGCTGGAGCTTTTAAATTGAACCCATCATAGCAGTAATCTCACATGTGTTGCCTTTCACCATTTGAGCTACAGTCCCAACTCTTCAAACCTAAGGACTAAGCAAATGTAGGTACTGAGCAAGATTCAGCAACAAATGAATAGTTACTGTAATTTTACACCTGAAAAAGGCATCTAGATCTGTGAGAGTGGTAAAAGCCTTTCTTGCACAAACTCTTTAAGACACCTTTACAACAATCCCATTGGGGGAAAATAGAGAAGGTTAAGTATTTTAGCAAAACCACCTGCTTTCCAAATTCTGAAAATAGATTAGAAAAACACAGCAAACCTCAAAAGTGTCTGTCATTTTGAAACCACCACCAAGTATCTCAATCTAAGTAACACTGCCTTGCCCTCTTGCTAAAAATAAAACAGTACATTACAGCAACATTTTTTGCTTGCTTCAGCCAAGAACTCAAAAGCCTCCCTAAACCCTGCCTTAGCTGGTTCATTTGATTGTACACTGAGTCAGCATTTCTCAACATTTCTGGAAATTCCTCAGAATATAATCCACCTCTGCAACAGGAAACAGCCTATCCATTCCAGTGTACAACAGGAAGCTCACACACATTCACAGGCTTCACCTGGACTGTATAAATATTAATTGCAATGTACTGAGGCTATCAAATATCAAATATGTTCCCTTTTACCATAATAAGCTCAGTAACTCTCTCATCTGCAGGTAAATAGCATGAGAGCAAAGAGCAATGATTATCATAAGTAAATCAGATTAGCTGAAACGCACTACCTTATGCTCAAATCACTACACATTCCTCATAGAAATATTAAACCTTTATTGTATTTACTCCATTTAGAACTAGAACTATCAACACACTCCTGCTATTATATGAGATTTAATTGAACCACACAGAGGACTTACTGCAAGAAAGCAAGAAGAATGCATAGAAAGCTAAATCCCATCCCAGCACCCAGCCAAAATAGCTGGGCTGGGCACTAGGTAGAAGAAAAGGGAGCTGAGAGGAAGAATCCTCCTCAGGACATGAAATAGTCTAAGCAGCTGCTCTGCAGCTTCTACATCATTATTAGCTGAAATAGCCCTACGTGTGCCTTCATCTCAGTGGATCAGTGCAGCAATGGATCCTGTAGCCGCAGCCATGGTCCTTGCCATGTGGCATGAGGCTTACCAACATGCCACATGTCTCTTGCCACACAGGGATCCCAGCAAGGCTCTGAACATTCTCATCCAAGTTTTCTTCATACCCATATCCACAGAGCGCAGCAAAACCACAATGGTTTTGCCATCAGGCAGGATTTGACCAACTAACGTGAAATCAGTCTCCAGCCTTAATAGACAGGTAGTGGGGTTCTCCATGGAGCCCGAGGGAAAGACTCCTTCCACACCCAAGGCCACAAAGCACCTGTGGAGCCACTACACAGCGACTACCGCAGAGGATCTATAGGTGGCCCCAGCTCAACAGCTCCTAAAGAGTCCTCTGCTACACAGCAGTTAAAACACCATGCAAACCTGGGTTCAGTGATGGGCAATGAGCGTGATTCCCCTGGGAAGAGTCTCCAAATCCTACCCACTCCTACATACACTAGAATCTGATCAGTTCTGCTGCAAATGTGACCCCATGCACTCATTGAAAGTGAGGGCAGGATTTGTCTCTTAGCAATTTACTACATTAACTATTTGCATCCAAGCAATGGGTACACATTGAATACAAGTGGCAAAAATATTCCTGAAAAACCATGAACTTAACTATAATTCTCTTGTTCTACACGTAGTCATTTCAAAACCACTTCCCACGGTTAGTGTAATTCCTACTTTACTGATGTCACATTAAGAATCTGCTATTGTTTTGCTTTAAATATATAACTTGGCAGTGATATTAAGGACAGGGTGAGTGAAAAGGCAATCATTTGCAAACAACAGCAGTTACACACTCCAAACCTTCCAATTTACACCAATTACATTTTTCCAACTAGCACAAGGTAAGAAATTCACTGTCTTAAAGACTGTATTCTTCAGAATTAAACTAAATTTTATTTCTGAAGAATAAAAACAGTAATAAAAGCATACGACAAACACATATTGTTGCTTTTTTATGTATATGTATGTCTTTTTCTAGAAGGGTCATTTTTGATAATTTTATAAAAGAAGCTGTTTAAATTCCAGTGACAAAAATCTGTTTCTCTCAACTGTTTTTAAATACAGAGCAATGAGATTGGAGTGCAACAGATAGACAAATACTTCAACCATCATAGTCATTAATAGATGCATTTAACATTCGTGCAGCTTTCAAAAGCAAAACATCTGGTTCTAATTTCAAATCTGGCTTATAACATGAGTTCCGCCTCCACAATACTTTTATTATAAACTGTTCTTTTCCTCCTCTTTTTTTTCCTTCTTTTTGGAAGCGGCTGTTCCTTCCTTCTTGCTGGAAGCCACCTGACCATTGCCAGGAAGAGGAATGCAAAACATTCCCAGGAGCAGTTCCTGACGTCAGTGCAACATTCCACCTCCCAGTGGTCAAGACTGTCTGGAAATTCCAGTCTCCAGCAGAACTCATTTAATGTGATAACAGCTGTAGCCTGCACTGAATCACATTAAAAACTCCTTCATGTTAAAGCAATAGACAGTGATATTATCTGCTTAAAAAACAAGGACAGACCTGAACTGCTTGCTCAGAAGTTATATTACAGTGCTTACTGTGATATTTAATAATACAAGACCCATTAAAGTGGAGGTATATGATGATACACGTAGGTTGGATTTTTTAAAAGGATGATGTACCATTTCTGAATGTTTCATGAGGGAGCTGGGAAGCGAGGAGGAAAGCCAGAAGCTTATTTAAGATTACAGAGGGTAATCATGATTCAGCCAGAATTCCTTATAGGAGGCACCAGCCACTTCACAGCCATTCCACAACCCCACCCTCCAGCATGCAGGACAGTATCTTGCCTCAAAGTAGAAGTTTCCAGCTCAAACAAATATTGGTTCTTCAGTAGGTTTAAGTCAGACCCTGGGGTGACCAGCTTGGACTCTAGCTTTTACTATTCTTTGACTTTACTTTTCAATTCTAGGTCCAAAGGTGCTGAGGAGGAGGTATGATAGAAACATGCAAAACAGTTTCCCCTACAGTAATCCCTGATAGATCAAGTAGTGACAACAATACATCTAGATAACACAGATAACACAGCTGTCCTGTTTTGTCTTGTTTAGAGGTAGGATAAGATTTTAAATGTAGTAAAAACAGTAAAGATTTGCAAGTAGGGAATGCACTTTTTTGCAGGGGAGGAGGCCTTCTCCCTACCCCCACATCAACAATAAACTGAGTGAAGGACATCTAGAGGCTACATAAGCCCTTTTAAATTGTTCATGAATGTGCTGTCTTTGAGGGGTAGGTGGGAGAGGGCTTTTGTAAACAATATAACCTCGAAACTCTCACAATATTTCCTGTATTACCTATAATATTCAATTTACGGTGTCTGGCAAAATGGGATGATTAGAAATAGAATTTCAGCTATGAATTTCCTTGCTTTTGTGGGTTTAAAATAAAAACTTAATATCTGTATACATTAATATGGTCAAATAACAAAAAATAATAAAAATTCCTCCCGCCCTATTCTCAAAGACTGATTCAACTGAAAATTACACAAGGGATAGTCCTGTTTAGGTTGAATGGTCCAAATCCCGCTGGCTTTATTCACACACACAGGCTCACTGCAGATTACTCAGGTGACTAAAGCCAGCAGGATTTAGCCTGATATTTCCTGGAGACTAACATTTTTCGTTCTACTAAAAGGCCAACTGCAAAGATGATTAATGAATTTCATTGAAGTAATACTACTATAGTAGCGTATCTGAGAACTCTAAACTTTGAGATAAGAATCTGAAGTAGGGTAGTTACTGAACCTGGGAGGAAGCTGAAATGGACCACTATCATCTCATCACTGGGGGCATGAAGGGTGATCAAGGAAGGACCAAGAGGGTATTAAAAATTAAAAAAAAAAAGAAGAGGGGAAAAGCTCTCCAAATACATGTTTGCATTCCATGTATTCCCATTCACATTAAAAAAAGTTAAAAATACACCACTTCTCATTCCAAAAACAACAAAAACTTAAGTTTGGACCTACCTCTCTTCATTTAATCACTAAATATTTTCCAAGAAAAACAAAAAAAAGCCAGAACCCCACCTTGAATAGACAAGGAGGACGACTGGATGTTATGAACCCTTCCAGCATACCTCTTTCTTCCAGGCATCTACATATTAAATAATAATGTATCAACCTTGACTGAATATAGTGAGAAAAATCAGTATTCTCTAAGTACTTTCTTTACTATGAAAGACAATTAAGCAATTCCAAATTTAGAGTGAATATGACATGGTACAATTAAATCAATGCTGTGCAGTGAGGGTCCTGTATGTCTGGTCATAGTTCTACATTTCAGCATTCAGATTATTACACAGCAGGTGTGAGTTTACCACCTTCTTGATGCTGATGTAATAGCTGTTAATTTCAACTCATGATAATTTTGAAAATGTTAAGTTTGTTCTCATCAATGGGAGGAAATGGAATCAAGGTAATCAACAGAAATTTTTCTCATGAAGAACACTAGTTCCACACCATCTATGACATTAGTAAAGAAAACCATTCTCAGAGGAATTTCAGAAAGTAAACAAACTGCTTTCCTGGTCAGAAATTTACATGGCATGTTAGTTGCACTAGTTGGTCAACAGCTAATCAGCTGGAAAAAAATAAAACCACTTTTGGCTTCTACCGATCATGAATATTCAAGCAGATTAGTTTATCGGGAAAACTTCTTTGATGTGAAAGCAAATAGATAAGATCTTTATTACAAAAAAAAATATCTAACAATTCTTTCATTTTCTCTTACAACACTTAAATAGGTCCTGGAAAAGAAAAACAAATAAATAACCATTACCTTCTCAACCTAGAAATGAGAAATATAAACATATCAAGCACCAACAATAATTTGTTCAACAAGGAACACCTGTTTGTGAAGGTATGCTTAATACAGACTCCATTCCTGGATGGGAGAAGCCAGCAAAAAAAAGTTTTTCAGCAATCTCACTTGGCAGAGGTAGAAAACAAAGGGGGTATTCATGATCTATCCAAATGACAAGGAGTTTGATTCTGTTCTCACTTATGTCAGTAAAAAAAAATCAGGAGTAACTCCACTGAAGCCAGTGGAACGACAGGGTAAAACGGAGGTGAGAATGGAATAATACCCTGTAGGTCTGTTGCAACAAGGAGAAAGGGAAAGTGCACAAAGCCTGCACAAAAATAGTAGAAAATACAGATGCAACATTGAATCTGATTCTACTGCCTGAGCTAAAATATAAATAATAGAATAAAATGATTTAGGCCTCATTGAACAGGTTGAGATTCAGAGTTAACAGATAGAGACAAAAATTGAGGTACACATGTCATTAAGGTCTTTTAAAACTAAACACTCAGAAGGTTTGTAGCCACTGAAATACATATATGTAGATAATTAATAGGAGAACCAAATCAATTATTTCCCTCTCTTTGTAGTTAGTATACTTTTTACTTAATATCACAACCACACCCCCTTCTTTGTAACAAGACAGGTGTGTCGGGGCTTTTTTTTTTTTTTTTTTAAAGAATTCTCTCACTTTTATGGAGTACGGGGGCAAGAGACTTTTTCGTTTTCTTCAGTCTGTCAGATGAAACTTACAAATTATATGAAAGTACCTCACTACTAAAGATTTAATTATGGAACAGTTTTAAAGTGTTTGTATTTTTATAACAACACCTGGTGTGAATGGCTAGGGTGGGACTAGAATGGGAACAAAGTGACTCAGAGAACCAAAGGACAGGCTTGAGTTGAGCTCGCCTGCAGCTTAAGTTTTTTCTCTTTGGTTTTGACACTTGGAGGTTGTTTGCATGCCTTTCCCCTCACCCACCCCCCTACTGCCCTCTGTAGTAGTCTTGATTACCAGGAATAAGTTCAGGATTTCTCCCCGGCCCACCAAAAAACAAAAACAAAAAAAAAAAGCAATTTGCCACAGCAGAAATTTTTCCATATGTCTGCTACAGGGAGGTAGGCTGAAGGTATTGTTCTGAAGAATCCTATGACTCTTACGTGCCTCATTCCAGAGGATAGGGGTCAGGCAGTAACATCTAACTTTCGCTGAGAGAACTTGGTAAGAGATTTGATCTACTTCAGTCAGTAATAGGAGTATTTGATATTAAATTGTAAATTCCGCTTCCCAAGAGTTATACTATTCCACGGACTGAGTGGGCATAATTTATCAAGAGAATAAGACAAACTGGCTTTGCTATTAATGGGCAAATTGACATTTGCTGATTTGGATTTCCAGAAGGAAAGGAACATGGGGACCTTATTTCTTCTGTCAGAATTAAATAATGAGTAATAAGGATTAGGTAGATAAGAATTTAGAGAGAAAAGTTGGGAGAAATGTCATTTTATTTTTCAGAAGGAGCTCCTTTCTGCCTCTAAATTATCAATTTAGATTATCTGCTGTTTTAGGCACAGACCTGTCTTTCAGGGACAGCTTGAAAAAAAATTGTGTTTCTGTCTGAAAATGTTGTACTTATTGTCCGCATAAGTAACACCTAAAATGGTTATAACTGAAAAGAGTTAGAGGAAAATGGATCCTGTATTCCAGTTTGCTTAACTGTTCATTTGGCAGCATTTTGCAAGTAGTCTAGGGTGACCAGATGTCCCGATTTTATAGGGACAGTCACGATTTTTGGGTCTTTTTTTTATATAGACTCCTGTTACCCCCCTACCCCCTGTCCCGACTTTTCACATTTGCTGTCTGGTCACATAACATAAGAACATATGTTCTTATGTTCTTAACCCTAACTCCCCCCCAGGACCCCACCCCCTGCCAAACTTGCCCCGCTCCCTGTCCCCTGACTGCCCCGACTCCATCCACCACCATCCCAACAGACCCCAGGAACTCCCACGCGGCGCCTACCCAACCCCCCCTTCCCCATCCCCTGTCTGCCCCCCCAGAACCTCTGCCCGATCCAACCCCTCCTCCCCCGCCCCAGTCCCGGCCCTGGCCTCTTACCCCTGCCGGGGTCGGGGCCAGGGTCGGAGCCGCAGCCGCGGGGCCCGACTCCCCGGGCCCGGCCGACACCGGGACCGGCGCCGGAGCCGCAGTCGCAGGGCCCGACTCCCCGGGCCCGGCCGACACCGGGACCAGCGCCGGAGCCGCAGGGCCCGACTCCCCGGGCCCGGCCGACACCGGGACCAGCGCCGGAGCCGCAGTCGCAGGGCCCGACTCCCCGGGCCCGGCCAACACCGGGACCGGCGCCGGAGCCGCAGCCGCAGGGCCCGACTCCCCGGGCCCGGCCAACACCGGGACCGGCGCCGGAGCCGCAGGGCCCGACTCCCCGGGCCCGGCCGACACCGGGACCAGCGCCGGAGCCGCAGCCGCGGGGCCCGACTCCCCCGGCCGGCACTGGGACCGGAGCCGCAGCCGCGGGGCCCGACTCCCCGGGCCAGGCTGACACCGGGACCGGAGCCGCAGCCGTAGCCGCGGGGCCCGACTCCCGGGCCGGCACCTGGGCCGGAGCCGGAGACGCAGCCGCGGTGCCCGAGCTGGGCCGGGTCCGAGCCGCGCAGGCGGGACCAGCCCAAGCCGGGGGTGCTTGGCTGGGACCGGGCTGGGGCGCTCGGCCAGGGCCAGGAGGAGCCGTCCCGCCCCCTCCCCCCACACGCCCGGCTTACCTGCCTGCTCCTTTTTTCAGGCTTCCCGCGAACATTTGATTTGCGGGAAGCAGGGGAAGGGGAGGAGAAGGAGGGCGGAGCGTTCAGGGGAGAGGGGGAGATGAGCTGGGGCCTGGGCCGGGCAGACAGCTGCCCAAGCATTTGTTAAATTTAAAAGCTTTTTAGAATCGGTTGTCCTGGAACAACCGGTTCTAAAAAGGCTTCTAAATTTAACAACCGGTTCGCGCGAACTGCTGCGAACCGGCTGGAGCTCACCACTGGTACTAAGCCATTAAGGAGGCTGATACACCATTTAAGAAGATCAGAGTATACAAGACACAGTGCTAACTATGCTTAAGACAATTCAAACCTTAAAATTTCAGTTCTATCTGCACAGCTAAATTATTGCGTTAATGGCTTTGGTATGCTCTTAATGTTGAAGAAAAATGAATCCAGAGATCTGTGAATCAAGTCACTAAGCGTGTTCTATTCAAAACTGGGACAAAGTCTTAAAAGACTATCTGTAATTATGTACCACAACACTGAGACTCTGTTAAAATATTCAGTGTTCTGAAGTTAGATTTATGGATATAATTATGGTGTTACTAAGTTGCTTAAAGTTTTAGGCCTCCACTAGCTATGAGTTCTTGTTAATCATGCTCTAAAATCGACTGAAGACTCCCTTCTTTCCCCACACTGTGGGCAGACAATGCAGTTGGAGTTTGTTTATTGCTATGTATTACATTTGCATGCAATGCTTATTTCTTTTCATTTAAAGATTTTATGTAAAGATTTTTCCTTACAAAGTATTTAGCTTTGCTGCATGGTTAAACATGAGCAGCTAAGCCGGGTAGTGTTTATCATCCATAATCTTAAAACTATTAAATGCAGCATACGATAAAAGATATAAAAACCTATACACACAGTATGATAATCCCAGGGTAAAACATTTCATATTCACCTTATTCTATAGCAGCTTGACACACAGTTTTATGTAATTATTGTACTTTGAATAAGAGATAGGCGAAATTCTTTAGTAGTTTTATAGGCTTTAGACGTTTACCACTATTCAGTTTTTCAAAACCCCAGTCTGAAGAGGAAAGATTTGCCAACTCTGAACAACCAAACAGCAACATTCCAAGAACATAAAAGTTAGAGATGGAAGAGACCTAGTAGTATCCCCTCTGACACTTTGCAAAACTAAAACCCAGATGTTGCCTCCTCCCCCAGAGAGGAATCAGCCACAGACTCCAGGAGAAGCTACATAAGTAGCCAAAGCAGGGACCTGTGGACATTCAGACAACTCTCTAGAGTTTTGACTGTCCTGTGCTGATTGGTCCAACTCTCTCCTATCCCCCACTCAGTTTCTTTTCCTCAGCTTCACTCACACCTGCCCTTACCCTCTTCTTCCCTGTTCTATCCTTCACCCACCTTCCCTTCAATATCCCCTCTCCCTTCCCTTTTCTTTCCATGTAGCTCAGGGGTCGGCAACCTTTCGGAAGTGCTGTGCCGAGACTTCATTTATTCACTCTCATTTAAGGTTTTGTGTGCCAATAATACATTTTAACCTTTTTAGAAGGTCTCTTTCTATAAGTCTATAACATATAACTAAACTATTGTTGTATGTAAAGTAAATAAGGTTTTTAAAATGTTTAAGAAACTTCATTTAAAATTAAATTAAAATGCAGAGCCCCCCGGACCGGTGGCCAGGACCCAGGCAGTGTGAGTGTCACTGAAAATCAGCTTGTGTGCCGCCTTCGGCATGGTGCCATAGGTTGCCTACCCCTGATGTAGCTTATCCCTTCCTAACTAAATCTCTCTCTCTCACACACACACAAATCATGGAATTAACATGACATTTACTGCCATCATTATTGTTCACTCTGCTTATGTTATACCCCTTCTTCCACCCTGTTTGTCTATTTAGACTGCAAGCTCTTTGGGGCAGGAACAGACACAATGGAACCCCATTCTTGACTATTCCTTGGGCACTACTGTAATAAACTTGACCATTAACAACAACAGGTTGTCTAATGAAAAGTTCTGCAAACTGTAAATTCCAATCCCCACCACCACCATCAAAAGTTGCAAAAGGAGAAGATATGTGGGGATGAAGGGTTGTCCCAGAGATCATGCAAAAAAAGTAACATTTTACAAAATTCTAATTCTCGTTAATTAAAAAATGAATAGTAGAAGTGTGCCTCTTTAAGGCCAGCATATTTTTGTAACCTATGAAGCCCAATTAGTGATCCAGCACAGATTAGTATAATGTGGGGGCGTGGCAGGCTGCTACAGCTCCTGCTGATAAAATGGTATTAAGCCTGTGCCCATGCAGGTGCTCTTATATCTACCTTCTATAAAATAGTACATTATAACATTATTTATGACAAAGTCATAAAATAGGATTTTATAGAAGCGTCTTCTATAATCACTAAGAACAAGGCCTGGGGACCTTGATGAGACTCACAGAACTTCATTGCATGTATCATTCATTCAGTGTTGCAGCTCAGTTGGCTCTGAGAAGCAATTCAGAAAGCTGCGTCCATTTCTGAGAAGAACATTGGAAGTTATTCTGATGATGGTGCAGGGAGATAAATGAAAACACAAACATACAACATATACCGTGTGATGCTTTACAGAGATTCTGTACCACAGTACATTCTGAAGATCTGGATCTTCAAGTCATTGTTACACTTAGGGTATGTCTACACTACCAGAGTAGTTCGATTTAACTTAACTCGAATTTGTGGAATCGACCTTACAAAGTCGAACGTGTGTATCCACACTAAGGACAGTAATTCGACTTTGTGAGTCCACACTAACGGGGCAAGCGTCGACTTTGGAAGCGGTGCACTGTGAGCAGCTATCCCACAGTTCCCGCAGTCCCCGCTGCCCATTGGAATTCTGGGGCGAGCCCCCAATGCCTGCTGGGGGAAAAAATGTGTCGAGGGTGGTTTTGGGTAACTGTCGTCATTCAAACGTCACTCCCGCCGGCGGGCAATCAGTTTGCGCACTTTTCTGGTGAGTGACAGCGCGGACGCCACAGCACTGCGAGCATGGAGCCTGCTGCGATCATCGCTGCACTTATGGCCGTTGTCAACTCCTCGCACCTTATCGTCCACCTCTTCCACAGTCAGATGCTGAGAAATCAGGCGAGGAGGCTCCGGCAGCGTGGTGAGGACATGAAGTGTGAGAGTGGCACAGACCTCTCACAAAGCACGGGACCCCACGCCGTGGACATCATGGTGGCAATGGGTCATGTTCATGCTGTGGAACGGCGATTCTGGGCCCGGGAAACAAGCACGGACTGGTGGGACCGCATAGTGCTGCAGGTCTGGGATGAATCACAGTGGCTGCGAAACTTTCGCATGCGTAAGGGCACTTTCCTTGAACTCTGTGAGTTGCTGTCCCCTGCCCTGAAGCGCAAGGACACCCGGATGTGAGCAGCCCTGAGTGTGCAGAAGCGAGTGGCCATAGCCCTCTGGAAACTTGCAACGCCAGACAGCTACCGGTCAGTAGCGAACCACTTTGGCGTGGGCAAATCTACAGTGGGGGTTGCTGTGATGCAAGTAGCCCACGCAATCGTTGAGCTACTGCTCTCAAAGGTAGTGACCCTGGGAAACGTCCAGGTCGTCATAGATGGCTTCGCCACAATGGGATTCCCAAACTGCGGTGGGGCTATAGATGGAACTCACATCCCTATCCTGGGACCGGACCACCAGGCCAGCCAGTATATTAACAGAAAGGGCTACTTTTCAATGGAGCTGCAAGCACTAGTGGACCATAGGGGACGTTTTACCAACATCAACGTCGGGTGGCCGGGCAAGGTTCATGACGCGCGTGTTTTCAGGAACTCTGGTCTGTTTAGATGCCTGCAGGAAGGTAGTTTCTTCCCGGAACACAAAATAACTGTTGGGGATGTGCAGATGCCTATAGTGATCCTCGGAGACCCAGCCTACCCGCTAATGCCCTGGCTCATGAAGCCCTATACAGGCGCCTTGGACAGTGACAAGGAACTCTTCAACTACTGGCTGAGCAAGTGCAGAATGGTGGTGGAGTGTGCTTTCGGACGTCTCAAGGGGAGATAGCGAAGCTTACTGACTCGCTCGGATCTCAGCGAAACCAATATCCCCATTGTTATTGCAGCTTGCTGTGTGCTCCACAATCTCTGTGAGAGCAAGGGGGAGACCTTTATGGCGGGATGGGAGGTTGAGGCAAATCGCCTGGCTGCTGATTACGCTCAACCAGACAGCCGTGCGATTAGAAGAGCCCAGCGGGAAGCGCTGTGCATCTGGGAGGCTTTGAAAGCTAGGTTCCTCAGCGAGCAGCGTGACCTGTGACTGTTCAGTTTCTTTACAAAGAAGCTGAACCTGCCCGTTTCTTTACCCAGTTACTGTTGACTATCCTCTGCAGTTACATACCCCGTTCACCCCATTTCCCCCCTTCCAACACACGTTTAAAAATAAAATACATGGAACATTGTTAATTAACAACATTTTCTCTATTAATGACTTCGTGTTAAACGGTTGAAACTGGGACGCAGACTGTGCTGGGTAGGGTGTGTAGTGATGTAAAGACTGCTTCTAAACTCGAGGAATGATAGGCTCCTGCTCCTAGAGCAGTCTGCAGTGCCAGTCTGGTTGTTTCAACGGAGCCTGCCATCCCTCCTTTTCGGGACTCTGTGTGCGGGGGCTATGTGACCTTGCGGCAGGGTGAAAACGGTTACAGATTCCACTGCTGCGTGGCTCTGTGGTCCAGGACAAGGACCGCTGCATAAGATCTGTAACCCCCCTCCCCCGCCACAAAGTCACGTACCCCCCACCCACACAAAACATGAAAACCACCTCCCAGACCAACCAGGGTGCCTACTGACTGCACTGTGTGTGTGACCTGCTGCTGATCCTGCCCCAGTGTCTGCACCCTGGTAAAGGTGACTGTCCTATGCAATTACCAACTCCCTTCCTCCCCCCTTCAAACACAGTCTTCTGTACAAGAACATGACGGAAACAGTAATTAACAGCAAAGTATTTTTAATAATCAACTAGACAGTTAGGGGATGAAACTGGGATTGGGGCTTGGGTGAGTCAGGAAGGGAAGGACTTCTCAAAATTTAGGGAATGAGAGCTTTTTGGTAATTGAGCACTCTGCAGGGGTGGAGAGACAGTTTTCAAGGCCCCTGGTGCCCCTCCTTCTTGTTACTTTGGGCGAGGGGGGTATGGGACTTTGTGGCGGGGGAGGTCGGTTGCAGATACACTGCAGGGGGGCTCTGTCCTCCTGCCTGCGGTCCTGCAAAACATCCACAAGGCGCCAGAGCGTGTCCGTTTGCTCCCTCATTAGTCCAAGCAGCGTTTGAGTCGCCTGCTGGTCTTCTTGACACCACCTGTCCTCTCATTCGCTGTGTGAGCGCTGGTACTGAGAGAGGTTCTCCTTCCACTGACTCTGCTGGGCCGCCTCGGCTCGGGAGCAGCCCATAAGTTCAGCGAACATCTCGTTCCGTGTCCTTTTCTTTCGCCGCCTAATCTGCGCCAGCCTCTGTGAGGGGGATGCTGGGGCAGGTCGGGAGACAGTCGCAGCTGTGTGATGGGAAAAAGGGAGTGAATTCCTTACAAAGATACATTTTTGTGAACAATAAACATAGTCTAGTCTGTCTCTGTGAACAAGACCATGCACAGCACCTATCTCATGCGCACTCAGGACAAGTTCGAATTTTCGGCCTTCACATTCATTGCCTGGAGTCTTGCACTGGAGATCAGACAAGCGGGGCAGGACAGCAGAATCCGTGGAGCAGCCAGGTATGGTAAGCCATAGACTTTTGGCTGCTTAAAACTTAATGTATAGCAGTGCCCTCCTGCTGCTGGCAATCTGGAAAGCATGAACTCTGCCCCTGTTCCACCCCCTCGCGGCTGTCCCCGAGAAAGATCCCTGTATGCTGCCCCTCTGCAGCCTCCACCACGTGGCTGTAAACCGACGCTTATTGTTATGCAAAGGAACAGTGAAGCATTCCCAATACTAACATTACCCTAATTCACCTAATTCAATGCAGGAGTCGCCAAGCGAGATCACCCTGAGGAGGATCACTGAAAGAGATAGAGAGCGCATGCTGCGTGATAGCCAGCACAAACCGGGGGCCTATGCTGCCATGCTCGTGGAGGCAATGCTCCCAGAGTACCTGATGATAGCCTGGCGCGGAAAAGTGTGCTACCACGGAGCACCCAATAAGGCAGCTCTCCCCAGGAACCTCATGCGTAGGGTTTTCGATTACCTCCAGGAGAGCTTCGTGGAGATCTCCCAGGAGGATTTCTGTTCTATCCCCATATATATATAGACCTTCTTTTTGCATAGTTAATATTCCTGTTCTGTTAGAAATAAGTGTTTACATGTTTAAAGCACTTACCGACTGATCCTTCCCCTGATTCAGGGTCCGGGTTAACGGCCGGGGAGGGTTGGTAGGGGATCTCCATGAGGGTGATGAAGAGATCCTGGCTGTCAGGGAAATCAGCGCTGTAAGCGCTGTCGACTGCCTCGTCCGCCTCATCTCCTTCTTCATCTTCCCCGTCCGTGAACATCTCCAAGGAACCGGCCGTCGACACTATCCCATCGTCAGAGTCCACGCACACTGGTGGGGCAGTGGTGGCAGACCCACCGAGAATGGCATGCAGTGCCTCGTAGAAGCGGCATGTCTGGGGCTGGGATCCGGAGCGTCCGTTTGCTGCTTTGATTTTTTGGTAGCCTTGGTAGGGAGGAGGGATAGCTCAGTGGTTTGAGCATTGGCCTGCTAAACCCAGGGTTGTGAGTTCAATCCTTGAGGAGGCCACTTAGGGATCTGGGGCAAAAATTGGTCCTGCTAGTGAAGGCAGGGGGCTGGACTCGATGACCTTGCAAGGTCCCTTCCAGTTCTAGGAGATTGGTATATCTCCAATTATTACCTTTATTACCTTTGTCTCAGGTCCTTGATTTTCACGCGGCACTGCGTTGTATCCCGGCTGTATCCTCTGTCTGCCATGGCTTTGGAGACCTTCTCGTAGGTCTTTGCATTCCGATTTTTGGAGCGCAGCTCCGAAAGCACAGACTCATCGCCCCACATAGCGATCAGATCCAAGACTTCCCGGTCAGTCCATGCTGGGGCCCTCTTTCTATTCTGAGATTGCATGGACTCCTCTGCTGGAGAGCTCTGCATCGCTGCCAGTGCTGCTGAGCTCGCCCCGATGTCCAAACAGGAAATGAGATTCAAACTGGCCAGACAGGAAAAGGAATTCAAATCTTCCCGGGGCTTATCCTGTGTGGCTGGTCAGAGCATCCGAGCTCGGACTGCTGTCCAGAGCGTCAACAGAGTGGTGCACTGTGGGATAGCTCCCGGAGCTATTAGCGTCGAATTCCATCCACACCTAGCCTAATTCGACATGGCCATGTCGAATTTAGCACTACTCCCTTCATCGGGGAGGAGTACAGAAATCGAACTAAAGAGACCTCTATGTCGAACTAAATAGCTTCGCTGTGTGGACGGGTGCAGGGTTAATTCGAATTAACGCTGCTAAATTCAACATAAACTCCTAGTGTCGACCAGGCCTTAGAAACAAACATCTATTATGGATAAATGAACCTGAGGGCTTTTTTTAAAGAAGAGAAAACTTGAAGCCTTGAAAAATACGGTTTAAGAAATTATAGGGCTTAAAGCAAACTGAAAACAGTGCCTTTGTTGAACAATAATCTTCCATGCCACATTAGTGACATGGCCAGGGAAGTAAGTCCAAGGCCAATTGCTTTCAAAATTTAGGCTAAATGACTACACAACTCAGCTTTATGATTCAACCAATATTTCTGGGGCTGCACCACTTTGTATTTATGGCTATTGTATATTCTGATTGTTCTATTGAAAGAGACTTGTTCATTTGTAAAGCTGTGCCAGGACAGAAAATAGGAGAATGTTTATTCAAGATATTTCAGGAAGCTGGCAAAGACTTCCACATTCAGTGGGAGTCATGTATTGCCATCTGAATAGATGGTGCCAAGTTAACGGCTGGTCAAACAGATGCCTAACCCTGCACCTAATACCTCACAGTTTCACTCTCTTATATACTACCAAGCTCTTGTTGCTAAAAATGCCTTAAAAACTGTGGCACAACACAAGAAGCTAGAAGCAGAAGTGATCAGACTCTTCAAATTAAGAGCAGAACTGCATATTTTCCTGAGACATTAAAGGCATCAGCAAAAGGAGATTTCTGATGATTCATTTTGGGCAGCTGAGTTCATCAAGTTCACTTTCTGATTTTTTTTTTAATTACTGTATTTGTTATGTTATGGCTACGGTTATTAAATTTTGCCTCCCTATGGTTAAAATAAGAAATTTTGGGGGAGGGGTCCAAGAAAACATGTCTTTGGAAGGAAAATAGGGAAACTCTGATTTAATCCATCTCCTTGCCAGCACAGAATTGCACAAACAAAGGAGCATACCCCACACTCATTTTACATGCAAAACTCCCATTTAGATGAAGAGCTTGATCAATTCAAGGACATGAATAATTGCACACCGCATTGCATGCACAAATCTCTTTGCACAAATGTATACTTAACTGTACAATATCACACTACACTACACTCCCCATCAACTCCATCAAGGGGACATGACTTAACCCTAAAAATGTCTCTCCACAATGAACCTGAAGAAATGCATTGTATTGAAAAAAAAGAAAAAAAAAAGGATATAGCAATGCTGTTCAGACAATGCAACACAAGGAAATATCTTTTTTTTAAATATAAATACAAAAAAAGATGAGATGCATCCTGATAATTCTGCATGTTTTACATACACATTACTCACATTAATCGAAACTGGCTTTTTAGTAGTTAAACTACTGCAGGAATTTTGGCACAAACTCTTACAAATTAAGCATCATTTTACATATCCCAAATGTGTTATTCAGAATCATTAATGGAGAAATAAAAGCCACAACTCTGTAATAATCCTGTGTTAATTCTGAACTTGTTCATCTTGTTCTTCCTTCGGGACTGGATAAAACAGGCTATGGTATTTTGTGCAGTGCCAGGTCTTGGCTCCATCAGTTGCTCATTAAATAAAATCTGGAATGTAGAATTGAATTGAATGCACATGGGAATGCATGTGAAGCTGCCCATATATCATTGATAGTGCTGTTACTAAGGCAGAATTTATCCAAGACTACGCATTTTTATATGACATGAACAAAGCTGTTTGCCATTCTCTGTTTTGACGTCAGTGGACAACTACCCACTAACAGTATCTGTCACAGCAGAATGCTTGGAATTTCCTCACTTGGACGTGCTGGAAAGTTTTGAGTACAGAGCTTTTATTTTAATAGAATGGTACACATTATTAAATTTTAAGATTTAGAACATCTTTTCTGAAGGATTATTTTCATTGTGACGAAATGTTTTTCTCCCTCAAACAGATTTAAACTATACTCTATATTTAAGAGTGAACAACATTTACATAGTACTATACCACCACATTTTAATGAGACATACTAGTTAAAATTGTGGACATAATTCTTACTCCAGGAACTTAAGAGGACAAAATTAAAAAGGCTCTTTGACAATTTAGTACAGATATTTAAAAGCTGACCTTTTTTCCCTGCACTTCAGAATTTGGGCACAATTACATACAAATTCAATTAATATACCGTGGATATCTAAATACCAAAGTCAAATATTTAGTTCTCTAACTGAAATGAACCGTGCCCACAAACACAGAAGCAAGAAAGAGTTGTCCAAGCTTGGAAAAAGAGATGACTAAGGGGGGATATGATAGAAGTCTATAAAATCATGACTGGTGTGGAAAAAGTAAATAAGGAAGTGTTTACTCCTCATAACACAAGAACTAGAGGTCATCAAATGAAATTATTAGGCAACAGGTTTAAAACAAAAAAAAAAGTATTTCTTCACACAATGCATAGTCAACCTGTGGAACTCTTTGCTAGAGGATGTTGTGAAGGCCAAGACTATAACAGGGTTAAAAAAAGAACTAGATAAATTCATGGAGGTCAGGTCCATCAGTGGCAATTAGCTAGGATGGGCAAGGGTGGTGTTCCTAGCCTCTGTTTGCCAGAAGCTGGGAATGGGTGACAGAAGATGGATCATTTGATTATTACCTGTTCTGTTCATTCCTTCTCAGGCACCTGGCATTGGCCACTGTCGGAAGACAGGATATTGGGCTTAGATGGACTTTTGGTCTGATAGGTGACAAATCTTTGTAGGTGACAAATCTGAGAAGTTGTCATAGATTGAAGTGTCACTAGAGGTGATTTTGGAATTAATTGATAAACTTAACAGTAACAAGTCACCCGGACCAGATGGCATTCACCTAAGAGTTCTGAAACAGTTCTGCAATTTCATATTTGAGTTATTAACTATGGTTTGTAACCTGTCCTTTAAATTGGCTTCTGTACCCAGTGACTGGAAGATTGGCTAATGTAATGCCAATATTTTAAAAAGCCTCTAGAGGTGATCCTGGCAATTACAGACCGGTAAGTCTAACGTCAGTACCGGGCAAATTAGCTGAAACAATAATAAAGAATAAAATTGTCAGACACATGGAAGAACAAACTGTTGGGCAAAAGTCAACAGTTTCTGTAAATGGAAATCATGTCTTACTAATCTATTAGAGTTCTTTGAAGGGGTCAACAAACATGTGGACAAGGGGGATCCCGGTCCAGTGGACATAGTGTACTTAGATTTCCAGAAAGCCTTTGACAAGGTCCCTCACCAAAGGCTCTTACATAAATTTAGTTGTCATGGGATAAGAGGGAAGATCCTTTCATGGATTGAGAACTGGTTAAAAAGACAGGGAACAAAGGGTAGGAATAAATGGTAAATTTTCAGAATGGAGAGGGGTAACTAGTCGTGTTCCCCAAGGGTCAGTCCTAGGACCAATCCTATCAACTCAAATGATCTGGAGAAAGGGGGTAAACAGTGAGGTGGCAAAGTTTGCAGACGATATAAAATGCTCAAGATAGTTAAGACCAAAGCAGATTGTGAAGAACTTCAAAAAGATCTCGCAAAACTAAGTGATTGGGCAACAAAGTGGCAAATGAAATTTAATGTGGATAAATGTAAAGTAATGCACATTGGAAAAAATAACCCCAACTACACATACAATATGATGGGGGCTAATTTAGCAACAGGAAAGAGATCTTGGAGTCATCGTGGATCTGAACTATCCATGAAGTGTGCAGCAGCAGTCAAAAAAGCAAACAGGATGTTAGGAATCATTAAAAAAAGAGAGAACAAGACAGAGAATATCTTATTGCCCTTATATAAATCCATGGTACACCCACATCTTGAATACTGCATACAGATGTGGTGGTCTCATCTCAAAAAAGATATACTGGCATTAGAAAAGGTTCAGAGAAGGGCAACTAATATGATTAGGGGTTTGGAACAGGTCTTATATGAGGAGAGATTAAAAAGAGAGTAGGACTTTTCACCTTGGAAAGGAGGAGACTAAGGGGGGATATGATAGAGGTATATAAAATTATGAGTGGTGTGGAGAAAGTGAATACGGAAAAGTTATTTACTTGTTCTCATAATATAAGAACTAGGGGCCACCAAATGAAATTAACGAGCAGCAGGTTTAAAACAAATTGTCAAGGTTCCTCCCCCACTCTGAACTTTAGGGTACAGATGTGGGGACCTGCATGGACACTTCTAAGCTTAATTACTAGCTTAGATCTGGTAACACTGCCACCATCCAGAAATTTCAGTGTCTGGATCACTTTCTGTCCCCCCAAAACCTTCCCCTCCCTGGGCAGCCTTGAGAGGCTTTTTCACCAAGTTCCTGGTGAACACCGATCCAACCCCTTGGATCTTAACACAAGGAGAATTTAACCATCCCCCCTCCCTTCCCCCACCAATTCCTGGTGAGTCCAGATCCAATCCCCTTGGATCTTAACACAAGGAAAAAAATCAATCAGATTCTTAAAAAGAAAGCTTTTAATTAAAGAAAGAAAGGTAAAAATTCTCTCTGTAAAATCAGGATGGAAAATACTGTACAGGGTAATCAGATTCATATAGCCCAGAGGAACCCCCTCTAGCCTTAGGTTCAAAGTTACAGCAAACAGAGGTAAAATCTCTCAGCAAAAAGGAACATTTACAAGTTGAGAAAACAAATATAAGACTAACACGCCTTGCCTGGCTATTACTTACAAGTTTGAAACATGAGAGACTGATGCAGAAAGATTTGGAGAGCCTGGATTGATGTCTGGTCCCTCTTAGTCCCAAGAGCGAACAACCCCCAAACAAAGAGCACAAACAAAAGACTTCCCTCCACCAAGATTTGAAAGTATCTTGTCCCCTTATTGGTCCTCTGGTCAGGTGTCAGCCAGGTTTACTGAGCTTCTTAATCCTTTACAGGTAAAAGAGACATTAACCCTTAACTATCTGTTTATGACACAAATACAAGGAAGTTCTTCTTCACACTGCGCACAGTCAACCTGTGGAACTCCTTGCCTGAGGTGGTTGTGAAGGCTAGCACTATAATAGGGTTTAAAAAGGCAACTAGATAAATTTATGGAGGTTAAGTCCATTAATGGCTATTAGCCAGGATGGGTAAGGAATGGTGTCCCTAGCCTCTGTTTGTCACAGGCTGGAGATGGATGGCTGGAGAGAGATCATCTGATCATTACCTGTTAGGTTCACTCCCTCTGGGGCACCTGGCATTGGCCACTGTCGGTAGACAGGATACTGGGCTGGATGGACCTTTGGTCTGACCCAGTATGGCCATTCTTATGTTCTTGTATGTTCTTATGCTATAGCTGGAGTTAAATAAGAATATAAGAAGTCATGCCCTTTCTATGTATTGAGGTTCTCCTCTTGTATACCCTGCCTTTCTTATTAATACTGAAATGTCCCATGCTGAACTGACTGATCCTTCGGGTTGAGACTCCCACTAGAACTCAGCAATATAACTTAACAATACACGGTGCTTCCTCCAGCCAGGGTCTCAGCAAACTGCTTCCACTGTACTCATAGCTTCTACGGGCCTGGAAACATAGAATCAGGTTTGAAACACCCAGCTTGGGAGAGACTATATAATGCCAGTAGATCACTGAGCCAGCACCCATGGTTGTTGGAGACTCCCCTTTCACATTAAAGTAATGTTTTTTAAAAAATCACTACCAAAGGCCCAGGCTATTGCCTCACAGACAGATCCTTTACTGGGACATACCCAACGTCTCCAACTCACCTGAAAGCTGGACTGTTAACTATAGAATTTCATAATAAAGATCATTTCATTTTAACCTTCTATATAGCTATATGCACTGCTAGAATGAAGCGGAATGTCTTGGCTCATCATTGCTCTCAAGTACTGTACAGTTACTGTTACACAACTGGATGGTTATGTCTCAAAACTCCTATTACACAAAACCGTGTACTTTCGTTTTCTACAGACCTCTGAACTCCCCATTCCACATGCCTGCAATAAGCATGGCTGTCTCATCTTCTCAGGCCCTATCAGACATCCAGAGAGGCCCAGGCCATTTCCAGCTTTTGAGGCCCCTAGCCATAATAAAAATAAAAAATGATGACACATGAAAACAAAATAAGGCACCAAAAAAAGAGACACATAATTTGAAAAAAATGTAGTTTAACAAATGCTTTGCTCGTCTTTTTCTGTGCAAATGCACTGAGGAAAAATCTAGCTTTCGTGCAACATCACAGCTGATTTTAAGCATGGCGAACCCATTCAAACACTCTTGTTCCATAGTTGAACGGTGATAGATCTTTACCTGCTTCAATACATTGAAGGTGCATTCACCTGAAGCCACTGATGCAGGCAAACTGACAAAAATATGCAATGCAATTGTGATATTAGCAAACACCCCAGAGAGTCCAAGTTCAAGTATTTCTTGAAGCAATTCCTTTGGCTTGCAATCCAATTTAAAGTTAGTGGAATATATTCATTTGAGGAAGATGACCTCGTCACTTAGCTCTTTTGAGATTTCTTTGTTGTATTGTTGCTGAAATTGTTCAGCTGCAGAAAGTAGATCTTCATTACTCAGTCTGTTGAAGAGCCAAAGAAACCCAAAAAGGGTACAAATTAGTTGCAGTGACTCAAATTGACATGTAAGACCTGATTGAATGGAGTCAATGATGACAAGGAAGATGTTGACCTAAAAAAGCTGCTCAGCATCAGATTCAGTAGGTAAGTTGTGATTGGTGGAGAACTCAGATGAAATGCCAATATTCTGTGCTACTAATTTGGACTCAGTTAGGATCGCATCCCATTGTTCACGAATCTGTTGAATGTCATTGATAAGACTTTCAATGTTATCCCTCTCAACATCAAGTGCAGCATTGCATGCTTCAATTACCAGATTAGTTTGGTGGATCATTGTAAGTAGCTTCATCCACAAAGAAGACATCAGAATGCATTCAAATTTGGACATATGATTCTGAATAGACTGAAGTTCAGTTCAAGCCTGTGCAGTGAAATTGAGTATCAGAGGGTTAGCCATGTTAGTCTGGATCTGTAAAAAGCAACAAAGAGTCCTGTGGCACCTTACAGACTAACAGACATATTGGAGCATAAGCTTTCGTGGCTGAATACCCACTTCGTCAGACACATGTGGTGGAAATTTCCAGGGGCAGGTATAAATATGCAGGCAAGAATCCGTCTAGAGATAACAAGGTTAGTTCAATCAAGGAGGATGAGGCCCTCTTCTAGCAGTTGAGGTGCAAACACCAAGGGAGGAGAAACTTCCTAGACACCACGGTACAAATAAGCAATGGTCACGTTAATACCACCCTATACCGAAAACCTACCGACCGCTATGCCTACCTTCATGCCTCCAGCTTCCATCCTGGACACACCACATGATCCATCGTCAGATATTAGGAATGGCAATATACAAAAACCCGTAGGAGAACACTTCAACCTCCCTGGACACACAATAGCAGATTTAAAGGTAACCATCCTGCAGCAAAAAAACTTCAGGACCAGACTCCAAAGAGAAACTGCTGAACTTCAGTTCATTTTCAAATTTGACACCATCAGCTCAGGATTAAACAAAGACTGTGAATGGCTAGCCAACTACAAAAGCAGTTTCTCCTCCCTTGGTGTTCACACCTCAACTGCTAGAAGAGGGCCTCATCCTCCTTGATTGAACTAACCTCGTTATCTCTAGACTGATTCTTGCCTGCATATTTATACCTGCCCCAGGGAATTTCCACCACATGCATCTGATGAAGTGGGTATTCACCCACAAAAGCTTATGCTCCAATACGTCTGTTAGTCTAAGGTGCCACAGGACTCTGTCGCTTTTTACAGTGAAATTGAGAGATTCAGGCTCATTTAAAGCCTTTCTCACTGAATTCAAATGCTGCGCAACTGGCTGAACACCATCAATCCATGCAGACCATCTAGTTTTGGACATCCCATGCAGTGAAACAGGAAGATATTGCTTCAGATTTTCCCACCTTTGTAGACTGTTACTGAAGACATTGTACATGTGCTGAACAGTTCCAAAGTAAGTTATTGCCTCCTTGCATGATTCAGCACAGTCAACACCTACAAGGTTTAATGTGTGGTTTCCACAGCTGGAGAAAATACAGTTTGAATTATGTTCTAGCAGAACTGCTTGTACACCTTTGTGCTTCCCATAAAAACAAGCTGCGAAACTTATCAAATGTCAAAAAATTAACAAGTGTCTAAATTTGAGGTCCCCTTTGAGCTTGAAGCCCTCCTGCCCACCTCCTCTGATTGGCCCTACATCTTCTCATCGTCATCCACTCCACTCCTCTCCTCTCAACCTCTTCTCACACATCCTACTGCTCTCTTTTCTTGAAAGTGTAGCATCTCCACATAGGGTGACTTCTTGTCCTGTAATTTACAGGGATAGCCTCTCTCTTATGCATTATTTTCTATGATACATCAGTTTGGTGGTTAAAAAACTGAATTCGTTCATTCTCTTGAAAATAATTGGATCAAGTGACAATGACTGCTATAGAGATTTTTCATCTGAAATTTGCATTTGCAGGGGTCTATTGCTTCAACCGGCTGTGACAATTATATGAACTGAGGAACAGATAGAATCTACAGAATGTTTTCTTAAAGTCAAAGATCTTTAACCCACAAATCCTTCTTAACTCTGTCCTGATATTATTTTGCCTACCTATGCATAAGCCTAATATAAATATATTATTTATCAGTCTGGCTAAAAAGGATTTGAATTATTTTGATCTTTTACGTCTTGGATGAAAGGACACAAATAATACCTATGACTATCTGTTTAGTTTTTTTACGATATGTTTGAATGGCTGTACAGTACAGATAGCGGGTTTATGCCATAGGGTTTTTTTTTTCTTTTTCATCTATAGGATCCCAACCAAAACATGCTAAGAATCTACTCTGAGGTGTGACAACTGAATTTATCTTTGCATTTTTTTAAAATGGGTAAATCCTTAGTATTATTATGCTAAAATGGATATGAAAGAGATACCACACTTGCTACAGATAGCTTTCTGAAGTCATGTCCAAACTACAAACTTTTGCTGACACAAGTTGTGTTGGCATGAAACCGCTCGCTGCAGCTACTATATCGCTTGTGCACATTGATGCATACTTGGTGCCTTGCATTAGTGCTGTGCATACTCAGCAGGAGTGCTTGTGTCCGTGCAGACTACAGTGCACCATGAGTAGGTATCCCAGCATGGAGCTTGCCACCATCCAGCACACTGTCTTTTGGGAAATTTTGGCAATGCCTGGTAGGGCAAAAACAAGTCATGACGGAGTGACGGGGAGCAAGGGGTCAAGTTCCCATCATGCAACTTTCTCCACCCCATAATGCACTCTCTAGCCCATAATTTTCATACCTATTTTAAAAATCTCCGATATCTGTATGGGACTTGCTGCTGTCTGCCATCTGTGAGAGAAGCTTGGAGCCTGCACAGCTCTGCACAATTATCATGAGCACTGCAAGCAAAGGACACATGATCCTCTGGTATTTGCAGAACCACAAGAGCAGCCCCGGGGAACACGACAGTTTCCAGGAGGTCAGATGGAACAAACTGAGAACCAATTCAAGATTGTTCGTAGCATTTGTGTAGCAGCTGCAACTGGTAGAGTGCTTGTTTCTCTCGGCCTGAAAAATGAGCACTGACTCGTAAAAGTGCATGGTAATGCAGGTTTGCCATGACAAACAGGGGCTGCAGAACTTTTGGATATGAAAGGCCACATTTCTGGATCTGTGTGCCAAGCCCGCCCCAGCCCTCCAGAGCTTGGACACCAATATGGGAGCTGCACTAACAGTGGAAAAGCAGGTGGTAATCGCACTGTGGAAACTTGCAACACTGGATTGCTACCGCTCAATGGGAAATCATTTTGGAAAATGTATCGTGGGGCCACTGTCATGCAAGTGTGCAGGGCCATTAATCATCTCCTGCTACACAGGACTGCGACTCCAGGCAATGTTCAGGACAGAATGGATGGATTTGCAGATATGGTGTTCCCAAACTGTGGCGAAGCAATAAATAGCACACATATTGCTATTTTGGCACCAGACCACCTTGTCACAGAGTACATCAACAGAAAGGGTGATTCTCCTATAGTCATGCTAATACTAATGGATCACCAGGGATGCTTCACCAACATCAATGTGGTCTGATCAGGGAAGGTATATGATGCTTGCATCTTTAAGAACATAGGACTGTTCAAAAAGCTACAAGCAGGGACTTTTTTTCCTCAACTGGTGGACTACCATTGGTGATGTTGAAATGCCAACAATGATCCTGGGGGACCAAGCCTACCCCTTGCTCATGAAGCTATACATCTGCCACTCCCATAGCACCAAGGAAAGATTCAACTACTGACTCAGCAGGCGCAGAATGACAGTGCTTCTGGTAGATTGAAGGGGCACTGGTGTTGTTTACTCACAAGATTGGATCTCAATGAGAAAAATATCCCAATGGTTATAGCTGCCTGCTGTGTCCTGCATAATATCTGTGAGGCAACAAGGGAAAAGTTGCTGCCAGGGTTGATAGCAGAGGTGGAGTGGCTATCGGCTGAGTTTGAACAGTCAGATACAAAGGCTGTCAGAAAAGCTCAACAAGGAAGTATACAGGGAGGCTTTGAAAGAGCACTAACAGTGAGCCACAGTAATGTGTTGTGGTGTTGAGGCTCTACCTCATCATGCAGTTTGGGGGACTGTTAGGAATTATGTGGTGCTTGGTGCACATGTAGGAATACCACCAACAATGCATCTATTACTTCTGTATTGCTAGCTGCACATTTATGATTATTACCCTATGTTTGTCACTGATCCTATGAGTTGTCAAAGTGTACAATCACAAGTAAGTGGATACTTTCAATACCATCAGCCATTCTGCAGCACACACTGGGAACTAATAAAGATTAATTATTTCGCAAACAAGAGAGTTTTACTGAGTAACAAAAAGACTTGACAAAAAATTCTGTGCCAGTTAAAAGCAAATACATTAAAACCTTAATAAATGTATGGAACAAAGCTTAAAGAAGGGGAACCCACATTCATGTGCATTTTAGCTACACGTACATCAACCGTGGCTCTCATAGGTCAATGTATGTTAAGCTGTGGTTCTCCTTGACATCCCCTGGTGTGGAGTGGTAAGAGAAGGGATGTGGTCCATGATGCTATGGGAAATGTTGTCCGGGCGTTGTAGGGACATGCTATACTGCTGTTCTCCATGGACTGCAAAGGAGGTGAGCTCAGGATTATTGAATCTGTAGGCACACAAGAGTCTGAAGCTTCTGTGTTTGCTGCTGCAGAAGCCCCATTACATCTTGGTGCATCTCCCTCTCTGACTCACTCCTGGACCTGTCTCCTGTCCATGGTATCCTTCTCCATAAAGTCTGCAATATTCATCCTACAGGCCCCCTGTTCATGGTCTGATGCAGCACTGACTTGCAGGATTCTCACTGAAAATGTCATTCCAAGTCCTCTTCTTTCTCTTGCTTAACTAGCTCAGGCATTCTGCAGGTGCGCAGGGGGAACCTCTCAAGGCCGCAACAGAAGCAGCTACAGATAAAACACACAGAGGTACCATTGCCAGTGCAGTCACAATGGAAAGTGAAAGTTATGATTCAAAGCTCCCTTCCCTTGCTCCCTTAAAGTTGTAAAGAAGACAGGCTTACTGACACTTCTGCTTCGGAGTGCTTGTGCACAGCAACACTCACCGCACCAACCATGGTGAGTATGGGCTGCCAGGGGTGAGAGATATGTTCAGTTACATAAAACAAAGAGTTTAGAGCAAGGGCACTAAATACTGCCACCATTTTCCACAGTCAGTAGTGATTTTAGCTGATCTCTCACTCCTTATGGTAACAAAGGCACAAAAAGCACAGCTTCAGCTGATGTCCCAAAGCTGCCTGCGCCCATATGCTGCTAACCTGTGTACTGCAATGGTACCTGCCAAAGTGATCACCAATTGGCATTGGAAAGTGTCCTACTGCAGAAGAAGAAATAAGGCTGCCATTCCTATAAACCTTCGAGAGAGGACGGCAGAGTGCCCCCATGGAAGTTTTGTCAAGATCGCTGAGGAGGATTTAAGGGACATCCCTGCGTACACAAACAAACTGTTCCAGGTGGTCCCCCTGCCTAACTGTCAGGGAAATGAAAAGCAGATAATGACTCTACCTCAAAGAATTTGATGAACAACTAGCCAAAAACTGAAAAAGTAACAGCAATATTTTTTTTTAAGTACATCAGAAGCAGGAAGCCTACTAAACAACCAGTGGGGCCACTGGACAATCAAGATGCTAAAGGAGCACTCAAGGACGATAAGGCCATAGCGGAGAAACTAAAGGAATTCTTTGCATAGGTCTTCATGGTTGAGGATGTGAGGGAGATTCCCAAACCTGAGCCATTCTTTTTAGGTGACAAATCTGAGGAACTGTCCCAGATTGAAGTGTCATTAGAGGAGGTTTTGGAACAAATTGATAAACTAAACAGTAATAAGACACCAGGACCAGATGGTATTCACCAAAGAGTTCTGAAGGAACTCAAATGTGAAATTGCAGAACTAATAACCGTAGTTTGTTACCTACCATTTAAATCAGCTTCTGTACCAAATGACTGGAAGATAGCTAATGTGATGCCAATTTTTAAAAAGGGCTCCAGAGGTGATCCTGGCAATTACAGGCTGGTAAACCTGATTTCAGTACCAGGCAAACTGATTGAAACTACAGTAAAGAACAAAATTGTCAGACACATGGATGAACATAATTTGTTGGGGAAGAGTCAACATGCTTTTTGTAAAGGGAAATCATGCCTCACCAATCTACTAGAATTCTTTGTGGGAGTCAACAAGCATGTGGACAAGGGGTATCCAGTGGATATAGTGTACTTAGATTTGCAGAAAGCCTTTGGCAAGGTCCTTCACCAAAGGCTCTTAAGCAAAGTAAGCTGTCATGGGATAAAAGGAAAGGTCCTCTCATGGATTGGTAACTGGTTAAAAGATAGGAAACAAAGGGTAGGAATAAATGGTCAGTTTTCAGAATGGAGAGAGGTAAAAATAGTAGTGTCGTCCAGGAGTCTGTACTGGGACCAGTCCTAATCAACATATTCATAAGCGATCTGGAAAAAGGGGTAAACAGTGACGTGGCAAAATTTGCAGATGATACAAAGCAACTCAAAATAGTTAAGTCCCAGGCAGACTGGGAAGAGCTACAAAAGAATCTCACAAAACTGGGTGACTGGTCAACAAAATGGCAGATGAAATTCAATGTTGATAAATGCAAAGTAATGCACATTGGAAAGCATAATCCCAACTATACATATAAAATGATGGTGTCTAAATTAGCTGTTACCACTCAAAAAAGAGATCTTGGAGTCATTGTGGATAGTTCTCTGAAAACATCCACTCAAAGTGCAGCAGCAGTCAAAAAAGCAAACAGAATGTTAGGCATCATTAAGAAAGGGATAGATAATAAGACAGAAAATATTATATTGCCTCTGTATAAATCCCTGGTACGCCCACATCTTGAATACTGCAGGCAGATGTGGTCGTCCCATCTCAAAAAAAAAAAAAGATATATTGGAATTGGAAAAGGTTCAGAAAAGGACATCAAAGATTATTAGGGGTATGGAATGGCTGTCATATAAGGAGAGATTAATAACATTAGGACTTTTCAGCTTGGAAAAGACATGACGGGGAGAATATGATAGAGGTCTACAAAATCATGACTAGTGTGGAGAAAGTAAATGAAGTGTTATTTACTCCTTCTCCTAATACAAGAACTAGGGGTCACCAATGAAATTAATAGGCAGCAGGTTTAAACAAATAAAAGGAAATATTTCTTCACACAGTCAACCTGTGGAACTCCTTGCCAGAGGATGTTGTGAAGGCCAAGACTATAACAGGGTTCAAAAAAGAACTAGATACATTCATGGAGGATAGATCCATCAATGGCTATTAGCCAGGATGGGCAGGGATGGTGTCCCTAGCTTCTGTTTGCCAGAAACTGGGATTGGGTGACAGGGGATGGATCACTTGATGATTATCTGTTCTGTTCATTCCCTCTGGGGCACCTGGCATTGGCCACTGTCGGAAGACAGGATACTGAGCTAGCTGTACCTTTGGTCTGATCCAGTATGGCCACTCTTATGTTCTCTCTTTGTTCTACAGCTACCTCTTATAGTACGAGTAAATAAATGAAAAGACGATAGCTGTGTCCTGCTAAGTTAGGGATGCCATCACTCTAATGGGAAATAAACACACTTATCCAAGGCTCCTTTGCCTGCATCGGGCTTGCCCATGCTCGACTGCCAGAACTGACTGGACTGTGGTAGATTCTCAATCAGGTCCTAGCTCGCATGTGCCCCATCCTCTTCCTCCTACTCGGCCTCACTGTTCATACCAGGGGCCTGTGACTCTGCCTCCTCCATGAGGTATCCATGGTGGTGTGCAAGGTGGTGGTGGGGTCTCTGCCAAGTGTGGCATGCAGCTCTTAATAAAAGCAGCAGGTCTGCGGCTCAGCAGTGGATCAACTGTTGGCCTCCCTGGCCTTCTGGTATGCCTGTCTCAGTTCCTTGTTTTCACACAGCACTGCTGCTGCTCCCCGTCATACTCCTTCTCCTGCAGCTCCCCATGCAATTTGCTTGTAAATTTCCAAATTTCTATGGTTAGTCCGTAACTGTGCTTGTACAGCCTCTTTTCCCCACAGGCCCAGTAGATCCAATATCTCCTGTCTGCTCCAAGCCGATATGTGTCTGGATTGTGTAGCCAACACGGTCAGCTGGACAGTTGCACATAACTGTGGAGACCTGCTAGGTGTGCTTGCCAATCTGGACAATCAGGAAAAAGCACTTCAAAAATTTGCAGGGCTTTAAAGGTGGAGAGATCTTCCAGTCTGCGTAACCCCTGGATTGTGGAGTCACAATTGTGACTAGAGTGGTCAGTTTCAGGCACTGTGGGAGAGATGCTGGAGGACTGTTAGCGTCAACATCGGTAACAGAGCATTTACATTTGCGCAGTGTCAACCTCAATACATTGACCATAACTCAATGCCACTTGGGGAGGTGGTGTTACTATGTCGGCATAACAGAGAGCTTGTAGGAGACAAATGTAGGCATACACAATTAGGTCTACACATGGTGGCTTATGGGGACTTAACTTTGTAGTGTTGACCAGGCCTGAGAATAGATGGAAATAATCGTTCTGATTTTAAGGACAGGTTTCTTTTTAAGTCAATGTAACAGGACAGGCAGGCTGTTTTAACAAAATATGTTGGGGATAAAAATGCTTTTCAGAAGGCTGCAGCTGTTTCAGTTTCTCCTTAAGATAGCTTCACTTTTCCTAACTGCATGATCTTGAGAAAGTAATCACCTACAGATGGTAAGATCATATCTTTGGCTTTGAGGCTACTGCCATATCTACTTTAGAAATAGTCACCACGCTGGCTTTGGAATTTTGTAGAATTTTATCTGCTGGTTGAGCCTCCTTTCCCTTATCAGGGTTCTTCCACTCTGCTATTATAATATCTTCAAAGGAAGAATGTAAAGACAGTGCTCACTCCTTTTTTGATAGTGGGGATTTGCCTGTTGATTTCTTTTCCTCCTCTTTGTCTGGTTGAATGTCTATTATATCGATAATTTTTTAATGTACACATTGTATCAAAGGGCTCTGTAGGAAAACAATCTCTCTTGTTGATCCTGGTCTGACTGATCACCTCTGATTCAGAGAGCTTGCCTTTATCAGTGGAGCACGTAGAGGAACTGAAGTTTTGCCAAAGATATTTCTTCCTTATTTTTTTATGATTTAAAAAGAAGTTTACAAGGAACAGGAGAGTGCAAATGATAGAGTTCTTTTCCTGTTAGACAGCACCAAACTAGGGAACATGCTGTTCCTGTGTTTCATTAACAGAGTTAGCCCAAGCTGCTACTTTATCTTTATCAAACAGGCTGAGGTATTTTGTGATAGCATTTTTTTTTTAAAAGCCTCCTTGTCTGTAAAACAGTGACATGGGCAAAATGTCTTCCTCCTGTCTAACAAAGAGTGTACCCACTTGAACAGGAAAAGTGAAGTTAGAACTGTATTTGCCCCTTCAAACGTATGTTGAGGAAGCAGTAGGTATATCTGAACTTACAACAACTATGAAATCCAAGTTGTGGGTACACTCTGGGATCACTTTTCTTGCCAAGTTTTATTAAGATTGATCCCTTCCCTACATGCTGCATTGGCTCCGTAAGAAAACAAACATTGGCTATTGTCTCCCTACCCATGCCTCCTACATCCAGTATTCTCTGAACATGCAAGGGTTTTTGGACTAAGACCAAAATTGACAAAAGTCTCCTTCAGTCTCAGGACTGAGACATCTTACAAATTAGACAACTTCTGTTTTTTTCTGCCTGTTTAGAACAAGTCAACTGACACACTTCAGGTAAATGATACATTTCCTGTGAGTCATCTCCAGAGAAAATCCTTTTTGGTTTATGGTTGGAACTTCAGAAATTCATAATATACACGACGAACTAACAACTACAATTAATGTTCAGTGTGCCTCTTTTCCCTACTCCAAAAACTTCTACCTGAATAGGCAAAAGTAGCTTTTACTGTTGCAGGCAGAACTTTTAGCAGGAAGTAGAAGAAATATCTTCTAGTCCAGAGCTTAATGACAAAAAATCTGAATTGCCCCTGGTAGCCATCAAGAAAAGGGGAACCCAGGTGTGATGGAGATACTGTAAGACAAGGTTTCCAACTAGGTAGGTAAGTTATAACTATATCCCTTTTACAGATGGTAAGCTGTGGCCACATAATGACCAAGAAGCAGCAGAACTCTGGAGTCTTTGCCTTGAGATGGTCTCCTTTTACACCTTTTGGCTGGGAGTATGTCATGCAACTTGGATAAAAGTCATGATGATAAAAATTAAATACTTTTTCAATTGTTTTGTCAATCCAGTCATTCAAAAAATCTAATGCTAAAAACAAAGGTTTGTATAATTCTAGTAAGTATTCATTTAAATTTTCATCACTGGCAATGGACTAAATCCTGTGCTCCTCTTCACTCCCTTCTCCCTGCTGAGCAGTGCCAATGGAACAAAGACTGATCACTTCTGCCTTGTAAGGTTTTGTTTCCCTGCAGACGGTGGTAATTCTCAGTAAAATAAATTCCCTTCAATGAGGATTGTAAATACACATTTTAAGTTTAACACAATGTATGAAACATTAATTAGGTGAAGAAAACTGATCCAATGATTGGAACAAATAGTGTCCGATCCTACACATTCTCTTTCACACGTGAAGTTACTTTGCATCAGTCAGAGTACTCATAAAAAGATCGTTCATGTGACTAAGGAATAATTTTTAGTAAAATTAGGACTTGTCTTAATGTTACAGTAACACGGGATTCTGTATATAAGTGTTTAGGGACAAATCCAAACACTGCTTCCAAAAATATGCATGCATATTTTCTGCAGGACCCATTTGCTTATGCAACATTTTTGTCTTTTTATGTCAAGTTGTGATTTGTGCTCAACAAATGTCCACTTACAAACTCATCCTCTGAAACTATAGATAATGCAAAGAGCAAAGTCTTTAAACGCTGGCTAAATTGCCTTGCGCATGCACAAATCAGCACTTGTGTGTCTAATGACCTTATTCACATGCTCAGTTGATCAATCTGTTCACACAAAGATTCAGTGCAAAACTCTGGAGAGTAATTTCAAGAACATATTTGAAAATGTTGCCCTACAGATTCAACTTACACCAACAGAAGCAGGCCTCTCTTAACTCACCCCATTCTGCATTACACTGCAAGCACCTCAAAAGAGTGGATGATCTTACATACTGTGCCATGTGTCCCAAGTATACCAGGGTGATTGAAGAATGAGGTAGTGGCCTTTACCACGACTTTCTTTGTTGATATAAGTCAAACCTCAACCCTTATTTTAACATCCTATTTTCTTATTCAGTTTGCTTTGTTTCTGATTGAGGATATAAATAAAATAAATTTGTAAATAAGCTCATTTTAAAAAAATAGAAGTTCTATTTAAACAGCGTTTTGGTGTTTTCAGATGCTTTTTTCACCTGTTCACATGTTAAAAAATAGCTTTATTTTAGAAAATAAAGGAAAACTGGCAGAACTTCAAAGGCCACAGCTGCATTTCATTACAACAAATTACACTCATTGTAGACTTGTACATACTTCTGTCCACATCCACAGTCCTATTGATTCCTATTTTCTATCCAGAGAAGTCAAATGCTGAATCATAACGCTGATGTGATGGAATCATTTACTAATGTTATAGAAGTGAATCTTACACGATTCAAAGCTTCATTTTATCTACTGTATATGATTTTGTACCAAGCTTAAAAGGATCATGTAAAGTCTTGGGTCCAACACTTTAAATTGTGACTTTAAAAATAATCATTGAGTACCCTATTCTAAGCTTGAAATAGAATCACTTTTTGTTTTACATTTTCTAACGTTAGTAGCCATAAATATTGTAACACAGTAACAAAAGATATTCAGTTCATAACATATTGGGTCAAACTAATCCATAGCATAACTCCATTGACTTCAGTGGATTTATATCAGGGATATATTTGTCCCATTATCTTTGGAAGAGACATTGATTTGATATGATATGAACAGGTTTTTCCCTCATGTTTTTTCCCCCTTCAAATAATAAAAATGTTTATTCAATCCAAAGGTAGTGGAGGATATTTTGTTACTGTTAAGTAACAGTTTAACCAAATAACCCTCACTCCCGCATAATTTTTTAAGTGTAGTGGAGGAAACATCCACTAAATATAAGACAAGTTTCAAACTTATCTAAAATTACAACTTCGAAATTATAACCTTTTTTTAAAAACAAGAAAAATGTTTATTTTAACAACATCCAGGTCAACTTCATTTAACATTTGGCTGAGTGAGGAAGACAGACAATTTGGCATCAAAATACCACCAAAATGATGTAAAATGGGACTGTATATCAGATATCATGGAACTTTGCCACTATTCACCAGTCTTTATAAATAAGCCCTTACAACAGAAATTACGAGAGCAGCTCTAACAACTCTGAAATGCCCAATGCATAAATATTCTGACTTCCTAAGATGATCTTTTACCAATATGAAGAACACTGTGGGGGTTCTGTGACTGCTCAGTGCTTAAGGAGCTTGTAAAGGATCTGCTTTTTTCTGTGTTGGGTTCCAAGTGACTATGCATAAATAGAGGTTACTCACTTGTAAACTAGAAGTTCTTCAAGTTGTGTGGTCCTTATCTGTATTCCACACGTGGGTACACATATGCACCATGTGCTTGAGTCCAGAAATTCTAACAAGCAGGTTCCATTGGCCCGCACGTGCTCAGTGGATCTCCTTGTGCATAAGAGGCATGCAGGATGACACCTCTCCAATTCCTCCTCTTAATGCAAATCCAGAGAGGTATGGAGCAGAGGGAATGGAGGGCAGGTAGTGGAATACAGATAGGGACCACAAATTGAAAAGAACTTCCAGTTACCAGTAAGTAACCATCATTTCTTCTTCGAGTGCTGGTACCTGACCTGCCCTTGCATCCCAGGACCCTGCAGGGTTGGAGGGTCCGAGTCAGTGTTAAGCTGGCACCTAGGGTCCAAGGCCTATTGATTTCCTGTGTGCACACGGTCCCAGCTTGACTCAGGTCTCAGAAGACCTCTGGATATATCTCAGAGTTCCTGGCAGCAGCAGAGCAGCACTGCAGGCAGCAGCGCAGTGGCTGGAAGCACCATTACTGCCTGGCCAAACCCACTCCCTGTTCCAGCTCCTCTTGCGGCAGCAGTTCCGGCTCCTCCTGGCTGCTGCATGGAGCTTGCCCGGAGCAGGGAGCAAAGTTGACAGGCACAAGGCGGCTTTAGCTACCGGGATGTTGTGGGTCATTCCTCCCCCAGCCATGCTGAACTGGGAGCCCTGCCGCTCCTCTGCCCTGCAGAGCAGCCCACTTGCTCCTGGCCCCTCCCCCACCCCCGCTCTCCCTGAGGCGGTGTGCACAAAGGCACCTGGGCAGTGTGCACTGTGAAAGCAATGAGTGGGAGCAAGCCCCAAAACTTCCCAACAGCCTTCCTGTGATCTCTTATCCCTACCCCCTGAGGTGACACAGATACTTTTACCTACTGCTGTTTGGGATAACACCTAAGATGACTATGAGAAAGATATTAGCAGAAAAAAAGTTTTCTATTTTTCAGTTTGTATACAACCTTGGGTGGTGGGGAGAGGAGCAACAGCCCTACTATAAAAAGTCTCCAAACTTCTGACCCAATGCAACAATGCCTATATGCTACAACTAACCATTCACTCTAAAAATATAGTCACCGTATGCTGCCCTCAGTCCAGAAAAGTAAAACAGTTCAGCCAAAGTTATATTTTGACAAATTCCAGAAAAAGTTAACAACGTGTGCTACAGTTGAGTTTGTGGAGTGGAAGAGAGTTAGCAGTGAAAATGATAACCAGCCATTCAGTGTAGTCGTCTTACTGATAAGTAGTGAGTGATTTATTTACTTTTTTCAGACACATCATCTTTCCAGGGAGTATCTGCTGAGTACTGCACAGTTAGAATAGACTTTTCCACCAACAGGGATATACCCAAACTAAAGACAACACAGGAACATTCCTGACTAACTTTACCCCACCAGAAAATGTATTTTATTGGCATTAACGTTGTAAAATGTTCTTCATAACTTTCATGAATTCTAAACATGAAAATATTAAATGAAAAACAAAATCAAAGCCCACAGTAGCACAAGCAGGTACACCTCTACCTCGATATAACGCTGTCCTCGGGAGCCAAAAAAATCTTACCGCGTTATAGGTGAAACCACATTATATAGAACTTGCTTTGATCCACTGGAGTGCGCAGCCCTGCCCAACCCAGAGCACTGCTTTACAGCGTTATATCCGAATTCATATTATATCGGGTCTAGTTATATCGAGGTAGAGGTGTATTACATTTTCTTGTTACCTAATCTAGCATTGCATTAACGTGTCTGTCCGAAATTCTCACAAGCCACCAAAGACACAGGGCCTAACTCTCTCAAGCCTTTTCTGTAATAATGTGATGAACGGTCTGATAAAAATACCTTATATTTTAACACTATGGCCGGTGCAACCAACGTATTGTACTTACCAGGGAGGATAGATGTGGACAATATCCTGTGGGACTCCCTTGAGGTGAGCTGCTGTTTCCTTTGTAAAGAGAACTTTGACTCTGGGCTCAGTATCAACGACAACATCTTCAGAGGAGCTGTCAGCAGACAGCTGTCCCAAATGCTGGCAGAGAGCAACTTGCATAGAGCACTCCTCATGCACCTCTAAGATCTTCACAATTAATACACCAGATTTGCCTCCTGGAAAGTAAGCAAAGTGACAAAAACAAAATAAAAAGTTAGGAAGACGTGTTCTACAGACCAGAGTAGTGGTACACAGATTCACATCCCATTTCCAGACTCCTCTCATTTCTTTTGACAAAGCAGTCAAAACTGTTTGGCCTTGTTAAACAAACAAAGTGAAATAATACACCACCAGGCTATGAACCTGCTGTGTTAAAAACCACATGGTCACAAAACATATTCTATATAGATGTCATGAACTGAACAAAGCATGAAAGTCTCTCTGTGTATTCCAAATACTGATCACAGTACCATACACCATTTAAAAAAACAAACCCAACACTATTTTTGAAGCTGTCAATATACCACCCCTTTGTTTTTAATAAACTGTCTTTTAATGTTGCCTAATTTTCAATTCCTTGCTTCTTTTGTCCTTTTCTATGGCCAAATATGGCCTTGACTGTGCAGTTAGAATAAGGAAGAATCGTACAGGTGATGGGAATCTACCCCTGCAGTGGGGTAGCTAGGCATACAGTTGTTGTGCACCCAATCTCCTGTCACTAATACAGTCCATAGCCCTTAATAGCACCTGGGCCCTCTGCATACCCCATACACAGCGACAGTAGGCAAATCATACAGACAAAGGAGAACTCCCTGGATACTTTTGCCACCTCCCATATCCCTTCACTGTAATGTAGAGAGGCACTGTAGCAACAGTGATTAGGGTCTTCTGCATCCACAGAGGGTGTGCTAGAACTCCAAGTGTGCACCACCTCAAAAGCCCCACCGGGCAGATACGTTCCTTAGCTGCACAACTCTTATGCTATGGAAGTGCCCATTTGACACCCATGAAGCTGCTGATGATATACACCATTATTGTTTACACATTCAAGACAATGTCACTGTGAAGTTGATGGCTATGATATTGGATAAAAGTAAATAAAAAGGGATAAGATTATCATTTTTCTTGTTTCAGGGCAACTGTAATGTTTTGTTCTGATTTCAACTTTTTTATTTTATTTTATATTAATAGAATCATAGAAATGAAGGGCTGGAAGGTACCTCAAGAAGTCATCAAGCCCAGCTCCCTGCATTGTGGCAGGACCAAGTACACATAGACCATCCCTGACAGGTGTTTGGAAGCTTTGAAAAAGAAGTTAGACAATGATGGGGACTCGAGGACATCCCTTGGTAGCTTAAATACCCTTATAGTTAGAAAGTTTTCCTAACATCTAACCTAAATCTCTCTTGCTGCAATTAAGCCCATTACTTCTTGTCCTACCTTCAGTGGACATGGAGAGCAATTGATCACCATCCTCTAACAGCCCTTAAGATACTGGAAAACTTATTAGATCACCCCTCAGTCTTCTCTCAACATTAAACATGCCCAGTTTTTCAACCTTTCCCCATCAGTCATGTTTTCTATACCTTTTATAATTTTTGTTGCTCTCCTCTGTACTCTTTCCAAGTTGTCCTTATCCTTCCTAAAGTGTTGTGCCAAGAACTGGATGAAATACTCTAGCTGGGACCTCACCAGTGCCAAGTAGAGCAGGACATTTACCTTCTGTGTATTACATACAACACTCCTGTTCATATTAGTCTTTTTTGCAGCTGCATTAAATTGATGACTCATTCAGTTTGTGATCCACTATATCCCCCAGATCTTTTTCAGTAGTACTAACATCTAGCCAGTTATACCCCATTTTGTATTTGTGCATTTGATTTTACCTTCCTAAGTACACTTGTCTTTATTGAATTTAATCTTGTTGAATTCAGACCAATTCTCCAATTTGTCAAGGTAATTTTGCATGCTAATTCTGTCCTCCAAAATGCTTGCAGCCCCTCCCAGCTTGGTGTCATCTGCAAATTTTATAAGCATACTCTCTAACCCATTATTCAAATGATTAATGAAAATATTAAATAGTACCAGACCCAGAACTGACCTCTGTGGGACCACAGTAGATATGCTCTCCCAACTTAAGAACATAAGAACGGCCATACTGGGTCAGACCAAAGGTCCATCAAGCCCAGTATCCTGTCCTCTGACAGTGGCCAACGGCAGGTACCCCAAAGGGAATGAACAGACAGGTTATCATCAAGTGATCCATGACCTGTCACCCAATCCCAGCTTCTGGCAAACAGAGGCTAGGGACACCATTCCTGCCCATCCTGGCTAATAGCCATCGATGGACCCATCTTCCATGAATCTATCTAGCTCCTTTTTGAACCCTGTTATAGTACTGGCCTTCACAACGCCCTCTGGCAAGGAGTTCCAGAGGCTGACAGTATGTTGCGTGAAAAAATACTTTGTGTTTGCCTGCTACCTATTAATTTCATTTGGTGGGCCCTTGTTCTTGTAAATAACCACACTTCCTTATTTATTTTCTCTATACCACTCATGATTTTCTAGACCTCTATCATATCCCCCCATTAGTCGCCTCTTTTCCAAGCTGAAAAGTCCCAGTCTTATTAATCTCTCCTCAAACAGAAGCCGTTCTATACCCCTAATAATTTTTGTTGCCCTTTTCTGAACCTTTTCCAATTCCAATATATCTTTTTTTGAGATGGAACGACCACATCTGCACGTAGTATTCAAGGTGTGGGCATACCATGGATTTATATAGAGGCAATATGATATTTTCTTTATCATTATCTATCACTTTCTTGATTCCCAACATTCTGTTCGCTTTTTTGACTGCCGCTGCACATTGGAACTTTCTCATAGGAAGGCCAAACACAATACAAAGAATACTTGCTTGTAAAAAAACAAGCAAAAAAAGAGAAAGTTATTTACTTTAAGCACATAGTGAGACAAAGATATGGACCGATGACCAGGTGGCCGCCCTACATATGTCCTGGATAGGCACTTGGGCCAGAAAGGCTGCCAGACAGGCCTGCGCTTTGGTAGAGTGGGCGGTGACGATCACCGGGGGCGGCACCTTGGCTTGATCGTAGCAGAAGCAAATGCAGGCTTTCCAAGAAGAAATTATTTGAGTGGATACAGAGTGACCTTTCATCCTGTTGGCCACAGCGACGAATAATTGCCTCAACTTACGGAATGGCTTGGTCCTCTCAATGTAGAAGGCCAGAGCCTGCCTGACGTCCAGTAGCTGTGCTCCTCCTTCAACTTATGCGGCTTCAGAGTAAACATAAACGTCTTAACTTGAATGAAACTGAAACTGAGATACTACCTTGGGAAGGAAGGTCAGGTGTGGTCTTAGCTGGACCTTGTCCCTGAAGGAGACTGTGTAAGGTGGCTCTGAAGTGAGCATCCAAATCTCGGATACCCGGCGGGCTGACATCACCGTGATCAGGAATGCAACCTTCCAGGAGAGGAGAAGGAGCCAGCAGGAAGCCAGAGGTTTGAAAGGGGAACCTGTGAGCTGTGACAGCATCAGATTCAGGTCCCATGGAGGAACAGGATCCCTGATATCTGGGTAGAGGCACTCCAGCCCCTTAAGGAAACTGGCCATGATATCCTGAGAGAAAACTGACCTGCCCTCGAGCCACGGGTGGAAGGCTGAGATGGCCTCTAGATGGACCTTGATCGATGAGAGTGACAAGCCCTGGAGCATGAGATGCAGGAGGTAGCCTAGAATAAGTTGCAATGAAGCTCACTCAGGACGGACACCCTTATCCACCCTCCAGCAGGTGGACTGCTTCCATTTGGACAGGTAGGTCGCTCTGGTGGAGGCTTTCTACTTCCCAAGAGGATTCGCTGGACCTTGGCCAAGCACTGCCACTCCTGTGCGTTTAGCCACACAGCAACCAAGCTGTCAGATGTAGTGCCACCAGGTTCAGGTGCAGAAGACTGCCGTGGTTCTGGAACAACAGATCCACCCTGAATGGCAGCTGAAATGGGGTCGCCACAGAGAGGTACAGCAGAGTGCTGAACCAGTGTTGGCACAGCCAGACTGGCACTATGAGGATGACCATCACCCTGTCCTGTTTGATCTTCATGAGGACCCTGGGCAGCATGGGAGGGAAGGTGTACATCAGAGCCCCCGACCACAGGAGCAGGAAGGCATCTGACAAGGATCCTCTGTCCATGCCCTGAAACAAGCAGAAAACGTGACATTTTTTGTTCTGCCTGGATGCGAATAGGTCCACCTGGGTAGATCCCCACTTGTGGAAGACAGAACTGACCACCCCCGGAAGAAGGGACCACTTGTGGTGAGACAAGAATGTCCTGCTGAGGCGATCTGCCCAAGCATTCTTGGCCCCTGTGCGGTGAGCAGCTACAAGATGAATGTCATGCTGCAGACAGAAGTTCCAGAGCCGGAGGACTTCTAGGCAGAGGGCAGATGACCTGGCTCTGCCCTGCCTGTTGATATAGAAGACAGTGGCCATGTTGTCCTTCAGGACCTGAACCACCATGCCTTGTATGTGGGCAGAAAGGCTTCGCAGGCTACGCGAACCACCCTGAGTTCCCTGACATTGATGTGCAGGGATCGATCATAACTGGACCAATGATCTTACATACTGAGATCGCCCAGGTGGGCTCTCCATCCTAGGTCCAAAGTGTCAGAAGCAAGAGTCACCAACGATACTGGGGCTGCGAAGGGGACTCCTTCCAGCACCGACGCAGGATCTTGCCACCAGGTGAGAGACGACAGTAGGCTCTTTTTCAAGATGCGGGGTCCCTATCCCTATTCCACTGTGGGGGTACATGCACCTGGAGAATTTTCAAAGCAGTGTCAGCTGCTCCACACATATGCCCCGGTTCACCTCATGCCTCCAACCGGGGAGATAAAAGGTGGGGCAGACTGACTGCCTCTCCAGTTCCTTCTCCACTGCAAAATAGGGAAGATCCAAAGCAGAGGGGAAGGAGGACAGATAATGAAATACAGATGGGGACCACACTACTGTAAATAACTTTCTCTTCTTCTTCCTGCGCTGGTTCCACTGTGGGTGACTGACAAACAGTACTCAAATAGGAGGAGGGTCCAAGGTCATAGATGGCAGAGCCAAATGAGGGACTGCTGTTCCAAAAGATGCATCAGCAGAGTAATCCTGTACCAAGGCATAGTGTCTAGAAAACATGTGGACTGAGCTCCAAGTAGCTCCCTTACAAATATCAAGAAGCAACACATCATGAAGCAACGCCATAGATATTGCTTATGCTCTTGTGGAATGTGTTCTGACCCCATGAGAAGAGGGAAGATCAGACATCTGATAGCAGAGCAAAATACAGATAATAAAATACATTTTTACAGATGTCATAAACATACAGCTACGGGTAGCATAAAATCCCTCTTTACCCTGTAAAGCAGGGGTAGGCAACCTATGGCACGTGTGCCGAAGGCGGCACGCAAGCTGATTTTCAGTGGCACTCACACTGCCCGAGTCCTGGCCACCAGTCCGGGGGGCTCTGCATTTTAATTTAATTTTAAATGAAAACTTCTAAACATTTTGAAACCTTATTTACTTTACATACAACAATAGTTTAGTTATATATTATAGACTTCTAGAAAGAGACCTTCTAAAAAGGTTAAAATGTATTACTGGCACGCAAAACCTTAAATTATAGTGAATAATTGAAGACTCGGCACACCACTTCTGTAAGGTTGCCAACCCCTGCTGTAAAGGGTTAATTCCTCTTTTACCTGTAAAGGGTTAAGAAGCTCAGATAACCTGGGTGATACCTGACCAAAAGGACCAATAAGAGGAGAAGATACTTTCAAATCTGTGGGGGAAGGTTTTGGTCTGTCTCTCTTGGAGCCAGCCAAGAAAGCAGGCAGGGAAGTTGCATCTTCTTAAGTATATCTGAACTAAGCATCTAGTCTTGCAGAAATAGTAAGTAACAGCAGAAAAGAAATGCGTTAGATTACCTTTTGTTTTAGCTTGTGAATTTTCCCTGTGCTAAGAGGGAGGTTTATCCCTGTTTTTGTAACTTTAAGGTTTTGCCTAGAGGGGAAATCCTCTGTGTTCTTGAGTCTTTTGTTATTTAAAGAGGTGATTCTTTTACCTTTTCTTTAATTACAATTCTTCTTTTAAGAACCTGATTGATTTTTCATTGTTCTTAAGATCCAAGGGTTTGGGTCTGTGTTCACCTGTACCAATTGGTGAGGATATTATTCTCAAGCCTCCCCAGGAAAGGGGGTGTAGGGCTTGGGGGGATATTTGGGGAAGGTAGGGATCCAAGAGGCCATCCCTAAACGTTTGTTTAAATCACTTGGTGGTGGCAGCAATACTAAGGCTAGAAAGGAATTTGTGCCTTGGGAAGTTTTTAACCTAAGCTGGTAAAAATAAGCTTAGGGGGTCTTTCATGCGGGTCCCCACATCTGTACCCAAGAGTTCAGAGTGGGGAAGGAACCCTGTCAACAGATAAGAAAGTCAAAGCTTTGGACACTGGAGGTTCTGACCTAGACTACGAGGCAGTGAGTCAGAAATGGAGAGGTGGTCTGTCTGCCCTCCCTTTTATCACCTTGGTCAGAGACAAGTGTGGACCAACAGGCACTGCTTTCAAAATTCTCTGGCTCTGGGCACACTGAGTGCACATTTACCCACGCGAATACACGTAGGGACCAGCAACTCAAAGAAGGAGCAAATTTACATTTGGTTTTGTTTTCAACACTGCAACAGGTTCAGACATTTGGCTAGTAAAAGAGGATACAAACAGAAATGTGGCCCTTTGCCATTCCTCTGTAGGTCTAAAATAATAATGTATAGTATTAACTCTTAAGTAGCTATTAAAAGAAATCTAGACTAGGATAGAATGAATAAGGAAGTGAAGCTCAAACTCTTACAGATTTTCATATTCTTAGGGCTTGTCTACACAATGCATTAGCGCACTCCAGCTAGGGTGTAAATTCTAGTACAGACCAGCATGTTGCACACTAACTATCCATGTGGTCCCTGGTAGTGCGGACTACAAGTTCCCTTGTGCACATTGACTTAGTACCATGACTATGTCAATGTGCAGTTCCTTCAAAACTGCACTACCCCTTTCAACTGCATAAAGTTTATACCTCTTGTCCTCGTTTTAAGGACTTTCACAACTCTGCCCCTCCACTAGTTTTTCTGTTCCTGTGTCATATTGAATTCCTGCCCTGCCACAGACCTGCCCACCCAAAAGAAGTTTGGGTTATAACTCTGGAGTAAAGTAGTTTCTCATTAATAAACCCATGCAATTGGAAGTTCCCACAACCCCAAAACACACATCCTGAAGTCCTTGTTATTTCTGTCCTCTGTCTCAAAGCCATAGAGCTTGCATAAATAGTTATGACTATCTAGTCCTTTTTTTGTATTAGAAATGCTAAATATGCAACATAGCAATGTATTAAGCCTCTTGTAATGATTGCAGAAAAAGAAAATAAAAACAACCCTCAGATAAATAAAATGTATACTGTACAAAGCTTCAGCGTTTTCATTCTTAAAATCTACAGCATACAATCCCCTAATACCATATGTATACCCTGCTATGAAGAACAGATTCTTCACAACATAATCCAACACAACGTAGCTGTTGCCTTCCACATCATGCAAGCCCCTCAGAAATTGCAGATGCTTCCTCTGCAACAGGCAGACCTAGTCAGTACAAAGTTCAGCTGCCAAAGACTCCCCCTTGCTCCAATGACATTTCCGGTTTGCAAGATACAGAGCTGAATGAGGAGGAAAAAGGTGTGTATAAATGACCTCACAGACTCTTGCACTCAGTGACTTCAGATTCTTGGAACTACCTATTCCACCCCCAAGAGATAAGTAGTCTAAGGGATTATGAAACCTTCACAACCACATGTACATAGATGGGCCAGATGGCTATAAAAACACAAACCCAAGAACAAAAGAAAATACATTAGATTGTTAGGGGAAGGTTCTTGCCCTCCCCCAATCACTACAGTGCCTTCATGTATCCCTCACACCTAAAACACTGGTATTGTGTTGGTGAAAAAACTCATCACCCCAGTCTCTATTACATTTGGGGGCGAGGAGCCTGTCAAATCATCATTGTGGAGAAATTTTGGAGGAACTCAGTAAAAGGTGTAATGAGAGAGAAGAGACAAACAGGGTAAGTGGGTTATCTTATCCTTGTTCTTTCTCTCTGACTGAAATGGAGTTATCAGCCAAGAACCCAATGAAGTTATGTACACAACAACCTCTCTTTTAAATTGTTCACAATTGACATTCGCATCCCCATAGTGGGGCACCCAGGAGTTCACTAGGTATGCGCTCCCCCTCTGCCATAGGGTTGCCAACTTTCTACTCGCAAAAACCAAACACCTTTGCCCAGCCCCCTACCCCGCCCCTCCTCCAAGGCCCCGCCCCCCATTCACTCCATTCCCCCCTCCCTCTGTCACTCACTCTCCCCACTGTCATTCACTTTCACCGGGTTGGCTCAGAGGGTTGGGGTGCGGGAGGGGTGAGGGCTCCATCTGGGGTTGTAGGCTCTGGAGTGGGCCCAGAAATGAGGAGTTCAGGGTGTGGGAGGGGGTTCCGGGCTGAGGCAGTGGGTTGAGGTGTGCAGGGGTGAGGGCTCTGGGGTGGGACCGGGGATGAGGGGTGTGGAGTATAGATTTTAAGTGATAAGTCAAAGCAGAACAAGTCAGATTTGGTTAAATGAAATAAAAGCAAAATGCATTCTACGCTGATCTTAACACTTTCAGTGCCCTTACAAACTTAGATGCTTCTCACCACAGGCTGGCTGGTTGCCCTTCAGCCAGGCTCTCCCCTTTGATTGGCCCTTCAGTCGCTTGGTGGTGGTGTCTGTAGATGGAGGTGGAAGAGAGAGAGCATGGCAAACGTATCTCCCTTTTAATCAAGTTCTTTCTTCCCTCTTGGCTTTGCCTCCCCGCCTTCAGAGTCAGGTGAGCATTACCTCATTGTAGTCCCAAACTGACCAAGGGAAGGGTGGGTGACTCACTCGAGAGTCCAACAGATCTTTTGTTGCTGCCTAGGCCAGTGTCCTTTGTTCCTGTGAGGCTGGGCTGGGTTTGTCCCATACATTCCCTGATGAGGTGTGAACTGCCCCTCTGCTCCTGGAGAGTTTTGCTTAGGCTTTTTTTCAGCCATGGGGACACATTTTCTGCCTCATAACTATATATAACTATATATTTAACTATATAACACTCACTCTCTCTCTCTCTCTCTCTCTCTCTCTCTCTCTCTCTCTCTCTCTCTCTCTATATATATATACACACACACACACACACAATATAACTATATATAAATGCAACCTATAACATTACTAAAACAACAATGCTCAGTGCAGCATGAGCCTTCCAAAGACACCCCATGACAAACTTTGCATTGGATACCACACAATCATATTATAAGGATGAACATGGGGCTGCAAGGTGCTCCCTCGAGATACAGAGCATCACAACCCCCTCCCCCTACACTTGAAAAATCTTCCAAAAGACCAACAGCTATAAACAGTAATCAGATGTAATATAGTCATAGTTAGCCTCTACCTCAAGAAGGGGCAACTGTGGAGTACATGATGCACCATTCCACAGGTGCTAAAATGGAGTTATTTCTCTCTACAGAATAAGGTGTAGGCTCTGTTGTGGCAGAGGCCAGGAAACTCTCAGACATTCCAAGCTGCTATGGAGTCTCAATTCACTGTATGAAAGACAACGAACATATGCTTCAAGAGGGTGCCGTTTATTGAAGCAAAAACTCAGCTCTGCTACAGAGAGGCAGCCAAACCACACCGGTTACATACAATTAAGCTCTGCAACAGAAAGGAGGTTGGCAAAACAAAGGATTTTTTAAAGAATAAAGCCCAAAAAAAAGATTTCATTGGATGACATGGAGGTTGACACAACATGCAAGATAATAGCAAAATGAAAGCTTCAGTTTTTGCAACATAAAATGTCATGAGGGGGTCAGCCTTCTGGAAACATTTCTCCTAAAATCACATGGATTAATTTCATTGGGAATTCCTCCCTCCCTCCTTATCACTGAATTTCTGGTCTATGTGAACATACAATATAGAACATCCAAAATGACTTAACAGATCTTCAACAACTAAGCTGCTTCTCCTCACACTGATCACTGTGCTCATCTGTCTCTTTTGTGTCTGCCTTTAGCAACAGAAGCAGAGACAAGAGCTGCATGAGAGTCAGAAACAATCCTGCATTTTAGAAATATTATCAGAGCAAAGAAAACTCAGAAGGCTGAGTATCATGCTGCCTGGAGCAGCTCACAGCCAAGAGTACCAACCTCAGGGCAGACTGTCAAAAGCAGGGTAAACACCCCAAATTGGTGGTATGTTCTATAATTAGATTACACCAACCCAGTAACAAATGTGAATTCCTATCTCACTGTACCAGTCTTACCATGGAGTCACAGACAGTCCCCTTGGGCTCTCCAGTCTATCTTGCCACAGGCAAGCTGGATTTAGTGATAAATGATAACTTACACCAAAAATCACAAAATATTCAGGTTGCTTCCAGTCCCAAGAGACCAGCCACTTACCCCAGATCAATTTGTCTTTGGGATGAGATCTAAGGTACATGCCTACAGCCAAATCTGTAATAAATTAACTAAAGCTTTATTAACTAAGAAGAAGAAGAAAGAGTTATTTACAGGCTAAAGCAGGCAAGCATATATACACAAATGAGTTTAAGTCTGTGATTCAAAAGGTGACAGAGATGTTGTAATCTGTCAACACCGAACATCTTTTTAGGGCTTAACCCAGGACAACCCTAGTGATCTCTGCTTTTTGTTTCTTAGCTCCTGCCCGTGTGAGATTCCAACAGCAAAGAGAAGAAAAATCTTCATGCTAGTAATTTTTATTTCCCTCTTCCAGAATTCAAGTGGATGGCACAAGGCCTTCTGCACATACTTCTCCATGCGTGGACGGGGCAATCAACAAAGCTTTTGTCCTACCATGGCCTACTTAATATTTTATAGTCTTCTTGGATGGGTAGCGGGACTGACTCTTCCTGTCTGAGTTCACAATTTCAGAGCAGGCATTTTTACAATCGTAAAACAAACTTTACAGCATGGAATATAGACATTACAAGTGAGATTAATGTATGAGGCAATTTACAAGCATTTCATAGAGTCTAAACACTAAATACATTCTTATAAGACTAATACCTATTTTGAACAAAACTAACATACAGGTGAGCTGGTTTCGTTTCCAGCTACGAGTCTGTCAGTTCTTAGCTACCGCCTACAGCCTTGGTCAGAGCTGGCACTTTGTTTACCAACATTACACTGAGACCAGCAAGTATCAGAGGGGTAGCCATGTTAGTCTGGATCTGTAAAAGCAGCAAAGAGTCTTGTGGCATCTTATAGACTAAGGCTTTGGCTACACTTACACTTCAAAGCGCTGCCACGGCAGCACTTTGAAGCGCTAAGTGTAGTCAAAGCGCCAGCGCTGGGCGAGAGCTCTCCCAACGCTGTCCGTACTCCACCTCCCTGTGGGGAATAACGTACAGCGCTGGGAGCCGCGCTCCCAGCGCTGGGGCTTTGACCACACTGGCACTTTGCAGCGCCGCAATTTGCAGCGCTGGAGAGGGTGTGTTTTCACACCCTGCTGCAGCATTGCAAATTTGTAAGTGTAGCCAAGCCCTAAAAGACGTTTGGGAGCATGAGCTTTCATGGGTGAATACCCACTTCGTTGGATGCATGTTTTTTGAGACCAGCAAGAGATTCTTAGCTTGAATTCCAGTAAGATGAAAGCTAAAAGTGTTACAGTTAGCAGCACAAGAAAAATATTACATTCTTAGATTACAGGCAGTTACATTAAGGTTGCCTAACTGTCAAAGCAAAATTTTAACCATTCAGGGTGAAATTTTCCATACTGGGCATCTGACCTAGGTAGATTTTTTTTTTTTTTTTTAATTTTTAGCTAAAACAAGTCAGCTATTTTTGAGAACTAGATTAGATTAGGGAAATATATGTTGTCCAGCCTATGTCAAAATAAAAAAAAATCAAATAAAAAAAAATCACAGCCATGTTGCTGAGAAGTTCTAGCACTTCCACCCTTTGCAAGACAGACTTGAAAATTTGAAGTGGGGTTGCCCTGATGTAAAAAATGTGCCCTTTGTTGTCCCTGTGAAAATTCACCCAAATTCAGCCAATTTATGAGCTTCTGAACAATCACAGTTTATACACACTCAGTAGAGTCTTCAGAGTTTGGCAGCTACATTCTTTGAAGATTCAGAGAGGCATGTGATCATGTAATTGGAGATTGTATCATAAAACTGCATACATGCAAGGAGGTAAATTAAAATTTCCTATGCAATCTTAATTCTGGCATTTCCTAACATTTAAGCCCCTAGATAGACAGAAAATTTTCACCTTTTGAACTCAAGTTCTTCAGTGACAGGGACATTATGAATACCTAGTGTGCTAGATAAGAGATGCCGTTCTGCAGAATATCAATGGTGCACATGCTGCGACTCAGAACCACTGCTATACAGAAAACAAACTTGCACCATATTACTATATGCATGGCAATGTAAAGTATTTTTCTAATGAACAGATGTAATAGTAACAAATATATACTTTCCTATAACATGCCTACATACATGGTTCTTACCTGAAGAGGTTTTATACTCTGAAACACATTGATGTTTCCAAAAGCTAATGGCAGACCGCTCTCTGTTCTGCAGCCGATTTAACCTCTCTGCTAGCCCTCCCCTGCAGAGAATAAAGAAATGCTCAATTAAGCCAAGAATTAGTATTCAGTTTTGCCAAGTGACAAGTCATAGGACAGATGAAATATTTATTCTGTGACCCTCAGAGACAGAGACATACTGTAAAATTACACTCTACAGATTTTCTCAGACAATTCAGATTGGGCTACAATCCCAAAAAAATGTGAGTTTAGTGCAATAAACAAGACACAGAAATGTTCATCATCCTGGTATTCAAAATTTCAAGTCCCTCAGTCCCCCACCAATATGAGTTTAAGGAACTATTTCCATCCTCCCTCTGCACTTCCACTTTTTTTTTTTTTTTAAATTAGAAAACAGACACAAATATAGGACAATTTTGAAAAGGCCCACATCTGTCCAGAGCAATGCCCTGCCAAGAATGTCACCTTATCCATAACTTCCACCTGGGGTTCACTTTACAGCCACTTTTTCAAAATTGTTTGCCCGCTGGCAACGAATGATTGCAAAAATATTCTTTTACCCACACTTTACCCTAGGATTCATTTCACAAGCTGGATCAAGTGTGCATTTCAGTGGCCTGAAAACTCTCCACACAGAAATTAATTCAACATTCTCAAGGTCAAAGGAACAGTGGCATTTGAAACATACACACTTAAGGTAATTTCAAAGCAATTCCTATACATTAGATACTGACCCCAAAGGGGTCAGTTTTCTAGTTTAAGAACAAACAGACTAGTGCAGGGGCTTGGCCGCCCAGCTTTATTCCAGAGTAGACATGCATAAATGATTTTTTCAGATGATCTTATTCTCAGATGGATAAATATGAAAATGCCTAAGTTAGAGGCGAAGAAAAATGCCCCAATAGTCCCTCAGAGGGTCATGAGGTTATTACATGGGGGGTCACGAGCTGTCAACCTCCACCCCAAACCCCGCTTTGCCTCCAGCATTTATAATGGTGTTAAAGTGTTTTTAATTTGGGGGGGGGGGGGGATTGCACTCAGAGACTTGTTATGTGAAAGGCATCATGTATCTATTGAGGAGGGTGCGGCAGGGGTACTCTTCCCTCCCTCCTGCTGTCCCACCAGTGCTTAGAGGATTGTTTAATAATTAGGGCTGTCGATTAATCGCAGTTAACTCACACAATTAACTAAAAAAAAAAAATCATGATTAATCACAGTTTTAATCGCACTGTTAAATTGAAATTTATTAACTATTTTGGATATTTTTCTACAGTTTTCATATATATTATATTGTGTTGTAATTGAAATTAAAGTGTATATTTTTATTACAAATATTTACACTGTAAAAATGATATAGTATTTTTTAATTCACCTCAGACAAGTACTGTAGTACAATCTCTCTGTCATGAAAGTGCAACTTACAAATGTAGATTTTTTTTTTGTTTTATAACTGCACTCAAAAACAAAACAATGTAAAACTTCAGAGCCTACAAGCCCACTCAGTCATACTTCTTGTTCAGCCAATCACTAAGACAAACAAGTTTGTTTACATTTACCGGAGATAATGCTGCCCTCTTCTTTACAATGTCACCTGAAAGTGAGAACAGGCATTTGGCATGGCACTTTTGTAGCCAGCACTGCAAAGTATTTACATGTCAGATATGCTAAACATTCATATGCCACTTTATGGTTTGGCCACCATTCCAAAAAGACATGCTTCCATGCTGATGATGCACGTTAAAAAAAATTGTTAATTAAATTTGTGACTGAGCTCCTTGTATGTCCCCTGCTCTGTTTTACCCACATTCTGCCATATATTTCACATTCTAGCAGTCTCAGGTGATGACCCAGCATATGTTCATTTTTAAGAACACTTTCGCTGCAGATTTCACAAAATGCAAAGAAAATGCCAAAGTGAGATTTCTAAAGATAGCTACAGCACTCGACCCAAGGTTTAAGAATCTGAAGTGCCTTTCAAAATCTGAGAGGCACAAGGTGTGGAGCAAGCTTTCAGAAGTCTTAGAAGAGCAACATTCTGATGTGGAAACTACAGAACTCAAACCACCAAAAAAGAAAATCAACCTTCTGCTGGTGGCATCTGACTCATGTGATGAACATGTGTCAGTCCGCACTGCTTTGGATTGTTATCAAGCAGAACCCGTCATCAGCATGGATGCATGTCCTCTGGAATGGTGGTAGAAGTATGAAGAGGCATATGAATGTTTAGCATATCTGACACAAATACTTTGCAATGCCGGCTACAACAGTGCCATGTGAACACCTGTTCTAACTGTCAGGTGACACTGTTAATAAGCAGTGGGCAGCATTATCTCCTGTAAATGTAAACAAACTTGTTTGTCTTAGCGATTGGCTGAACAAGAAGTAGAACTGAGTAGATTTGTAGGCTCTTAACATTTTACATTGTTTTATTTTTGAATGCAGTTTTTTTGTACATAATTCTACATTTTTTAATCACTTGACAGCCCTATTAATACAGTAACTCCTCACTTAACGTTGTAGTTATGCTCCTGAAAAATGTGACTTAAAGTGAAACGATGTTAAGCGAATCCAATTTCCCCATAAGAATTAATGTAAATGGGGGGGTTAGGTTCCAGGGCAGCTTCCCCTACTACGCAAGCACCAGGGGTGGGGGGCTCAACCCTCAGCCTGCCAACTCCACCCCTTCCCCCAAGCTTCTACCTTTAACCCGCCTCTTCTCCCCCCCCACCTCCTCCCCCTTTACTTCACACGCTGCATCCTGGCTCTCTCCCTTCCCTTCTAAATGCTGCAAGCCAGCTGACTGCCACGTTCGGGAGGCAGGGGAGGGAGGGAGGGAGGAGGCCCGCCGAGTCCTTGCTCCTCCCCCCTCCCCGGGGCAATCAGCTGGCTTGCGATGTTCGGGAGGCAGGGGGAGACTGTGCGCCAAGTCCTTGCTCCTCCCCCCTCTCTCCTGCCTCCAAAACGCCGCAAGCCAGCTGATTGCCGCAGGCAGGAGGCGGGGGAAGGCGCTGATCTGCGGGGTCTGCCGGTGGGCAGAAGGCGTGCGGGGGGGGGGGCGCGTAGGGAGGCTGCCAGCTGTGCAGAAAGCAGGCAGCCAAACAATGCAAGAGTGGAACATTGCACATCTTTAAATGAGTATGTTCCCTAACTGATCAGCAACATAACAATGTTAAGCGGGACGACTAAGTGAGGGGTTACTGTAATTTGTTCCAGTATCTTTCCAGGTATCAAAGTTAGGCTGACTGGTTTAGAATTCCTGGTATCCTCTTTGCTCCCCTTTTTAAAAATAGGTGATATGTTTGTCCTTCTCCAGTCCCCAGGGCCTCACCTGTCTTCCATGAGTTCTCAAAAATAATTGCTAATGTTTCCAAGATTGCTTCAGCTAGTTCCTTAAGTACCATAGGATTTTCATCAGACCGTGCCAACTTGAACTAAAGATGATAATGATACGATGTGCTACCAGCACAGCACCAGAATGGACCACCATCTAGAGTTTTGTTCTTTAGAGAATTCTGAAACCTGATGGGGTCCATCAGCCCCTGACGGCTAGTCATACCATGTGGTTATACTACAGAATGCAAAAAAACCCAGAGCCCTGCCATCCAGAGCTGCAGTATCAATTTCCCATATTCCTGTGTGTGCTGGTAGTTCACTTAATACAGAGAGTCTAATAATGGAGGCTTTGATAAACAGGGTTCTACTGTACCTCTGTTCTGACTTCAACCCTGAAGCTAACTTACCCCTTCAGTCTGGCCTAAAAAAGCTGGGAAGGGGGATAGAATTAATGTCTGTAAGGCATTTTAAATCACTATAAAAAGTGCTCAACTATACTGAAACGTAGAGAGCTGGACTTCAAAATCCAGCGCTTTCCTCACTGATTTCAAGACAGAAAATGCTTTCTTGGTTTTTTGTGGGTTTTTTTTTTTTAAGCAGATGAGAGAGCGTCTGAGTAAGTTTTTCTTCTTTAAAATTTTAACTCTAAAAAGAAAATTAATCTTATAATACATTCTACTGGTTTTGATAAATATTTTCAATTGAAGTTTTTCCTTGAAAAAAAATTGTAATCTACCTCAGCAATTTCCTTTTCTTTGCAGAATCTTCTGGAGTCCTTGAGGTCTTATCTGCTTGTTTCTTAGGTGTCTGCAGAAGGGCCTGTGCCGATTTTAGCCAGTCACTTGCAGATCTGCCTGTCGCCTGTGCCAGATCTGCTTCAGAACTTGACTGTAGCCTTTTGCTAAATCCAAAATTAGAAGACTCTGTGTCCACCTGGTCTTCTTCCAGGTTTTCACTCTCAGATGAATATTCAGAAATTTCTGTAGAAACTGTCTGGACATATGAAAATAAGAACAAACATAGAGCATCAAGTTTGAACATACACTGACAGAAGAGTATGCCTGATTTATTTTTTGGATGTAGGTTTGTCAAATTAGGGAAAATAGTTGCCTCCAACAATCTAAAGATCTCTTTACTGACTATCCGACTTTATTGAAATACTGGATTAAGTCAGCTTTGTTCTAAAGGGACTTAAAGGTGTCCCTTAGGACTCCTCATTTCCAGCTCAGAGAATAGACAGGATTCCTTTAAGTAATGTTTTTATAAACTGCTATACAAAATCTCATGGCAGAGGATGTTGTGGAACATTAAGGCCTGTAACTTTCTACTAAAGCTGACTCATGGGCCTTGTCTACATTGAGGTTTTCCTCAAATTCTCCCATCACTGCTCAGGGGTGTCAAGTTGTATAGGCTCGTGGTGCTCGGGCTTCAGCAAATTCAGGGCCCAGGGGGCCCGGCTCCACCAATGTTTGGGGCCAGGTCTCTCCTCCGGCCCCGCCTGCCGTCCCCATGGCCTCTCCCGGCCCTGCCTGCCCCCAGCATCCGTGCCTGCCCTGGGCAGCTGCCCCCTGCAGCTCTGCACTGTGCTCCCTTGCCAGCCGCTACCATGGCCGACTACAAGGGAGTGGTGCCAGGGCAGGCTGAGGCGGCTGCTGCACCTGCGGAGGGAGGGTGGAGGGAGGGGGAGGAGGCACATGGCAGCCCCCCGTCCCCCGGTAGGCAACTCCGAGTCGACTCCAAGGGCTTATCCTGGCTCAACCTCCTGAGCAGCAGCTAGGGGCAGGGGCTTAGGTTAGTGTCATGGCGGGGAGGGGCCCCACTACCCCTCCCCCCCCCTGGAGCTCGCTGCTGCCAGCAGGGAGAGGGCTGGGGGGAGTCATCCTCTCTGGCCCCCTGTCCCAACCTGCCTGCTACTCCCCAAACACCTCATCCCCAGCCCAGCCACATGCCCCACATCCCCACCCTGTGTCCCAGCCCAGAGCCCACACCCAGCACCCAAACCCCCTTCCAGAGCCCGCACCCAGCATCCCAAACCCCCTTCTGCACCCCTTCATGCACCTCGTCCCAGCCCAGATCCCACGCCCAGCACACAAGCTCCCTCCCAGAGCCCGCACCCCAAACCCCCTTGTGCACCCCAGCCCCCGTCCCAGCCCAGACTCTGCACCCAGCACCCAAACTCCCTCCTAGACCCTGAATCCCTCCTGCATCCCAACCCCCTGCCCCAGCCCAGAGCCTGCAACCAGCACCCAAACTCCATCCCTAAGCCTGCACCCCTTCCACACCCGAACTCCCTCACTAAGCCTTAGGCAGATGTGGCGGCGGGGCAGGACTTGGACCCATTCTGGGCACCACCAAAAACTATACAAACCTGCCACCTCTATCACTGCTCTAAGATGGGTTACATGACACCACAGTAAAATTGCTGGGGGCTAGTGCCAGTGGAGCCATAATAGTGCTATTGCAACACTGGGACAGTTTGACAAAAGAACTCCTCAGTGTACACAAGATACATGACTCAGAATTATCTTTGCAATTATCAGCCTGTTTGGCTCTTTGAAAGTAGTATCCTCACTTTACAGAAGTGGAACTGAAAAACAGAGAGAGTAAGTGACTTGCTCAAGGTCAAATTTTCATCAGCTTAGAGTGCCCTTGACCACAGAATCTCTTTTCCCCCATGGAGCCAGCAAGGCAGACAAAATCTCCAATGAAGACTTTAAATCACTGGTGCCATCATAACAACTGAGGTTAATGCCTCCTCTCAAGAAGCTAGCAGTGTCATCTGTCAATAATTAACCTAATTATTTGCAACAAAACATTGTGTTTAACACTGTATTTTTTTTTTAAAGTTCTCTAAATTTTTCTCCAACACAAGATTAGTGTAAATTATGAGATGCATGGTAAGTGTTCAAAGAACACCCATATGCTTTCAAAAAGGAGTTGGAAGGACTTTTAAAAATTACTCAGAGAGGAAAAGAATGGCAAAAAATGTATTTAGCCCCCCCCAAAAAAGCAGGCTAATATTAAACACAACGGCTATCAACATTGTATTTTAGCAAACAGTGGTTTTTTGGAGTGTGTGGGTTTTTTAAGGACAATGCTTTCCTCCTGGAAATGCAACCAGAAATAAAAAGGTTTCACACAGTAATAAATTAGTACACCAGTTCTTCATTTTTACATAACCCTTGGATATATTCTTTTGCTTTTGGAGACACTTGAGTTTACTGAGATAAATAGCTAAAATACCCATCACATCAAAAACAAAAAAAGGGCTGCAAACATGAAGTAGTTTGTGCACATAGATCCCAAGTGAGGAAAGCAATTAAACATGTTCTTAACTCTAAGGATGTGCTTAAGACCCATTGAATTTAATGGGAGTTAAACATATGCTTAAGTGTATTCCCCTGAATCAAGGCAATATTTTTGTTGGAATTTATTACTATACACATATTAAAACTATTAATTTCCCAAGAAGTCCCATCTTGTGTGTGTGTTTGGTTTTTTTTTTTTGTTTGTTTTTTGTTTCTGGAGAGTAAGCAAGGAGAGTATATGTATTGTCACTGAAAGCCAGAAAAGTTTTAGTCTCTTGGCCTCCTCATTCTTGGGGAGTGAAACTAGAATGCCCTTGCTTGTCTCTCTCGTAGGCCGCTGAAACAAACAACTAATGACACTGGGGGGGGAGGGGAGCGGGGGGGTGTATAAGTATTCAAACCCCTTGGCAGGGACGAAATACTTTTTCTCAGCCCTCTTGGAAGTGAGCAGGCTTGAGGACAGGGCTTACCAGAGGGCTTTGGTAATCTTTAGGACCCCTTCGTGCACTGGGAGTGCATGCAGGGGTGGATGCAGAGAGCACATTAAACAAAGTGTCTGATTGCTCCACCATCTCTTCCGCCTCTAGGCCTAAGTTAGTGTCCACACTTCGGAGCAGGGCTTGGTGCTCCTTAAAGTTGTCTGGTGAGCTAGCGTGAAGGAGCTCCGCCACAGCCTCATCTGGAGAGGATGAGTATAACTGAACCACTGGGGGAGGGCCTGGGGCATCATTCCCCGAGTGGGGAGGGGGCCGTAGGGTGGGCACCTGTCCCTCCACTTTGCGCACCAGCCCAGTGCCATTCGGTGATTGTCCAGTGCAGCGACCAACAATTGGTGAGACGGGGCATTGGCATAACCAGCACACCCCAGGCATTCCAGTAAGGCCATTGTGCCGGCCACTGGCCATGCTTCCAGGACGGTATCGCTGAGCTGGACACAGCCTCAGGAGCCCAGTCATGACGGTGCTGTCTCAGCGAAGGGCTGAACTCCCTCTCCGTGCCAGAGGAATCCTCATCCGGTGACCATGGCAGGGCCGTCGACACCTGAATCTTGCGGCTAACCATCGACATGGGTGACAGGTGCCTCGAGTAGGCAGACCAGGAGTAGGGGGAGCGGCGCTTTGTTGAGGAGAGTGCCCATCATCTAGATGACAGCGATCGACGGCATGCAGAGGGTCGGCATGAGGATGACCGGTGCCGACCAGATGATGACCGGTACTTCTCTCTGGGCAAGTCTTGACACAAAGACAGATACTGGGAGCGCAGTGCCGGCAATCTGTTGTGGCAAACCGGTGACCTGGGCTGATGCGGAGACCAGAGGCGTGATGACAAAAAGCTCTGCCTCGGCTCCGGAGATCATCAGCGTTCACTTCCCTTCTGGGAGGCTTTCATGGCTGGCTTGCCCTTGTAGGGAGCCTTTGCCAGGTCCAGTGCTGCCCGCATGCTGGCTGCGGTGAGAGAGTCCTTTGCTTTCTGGGCGCCAGGAGCTGGGAAGATGTTGACTCCTCCATCGGTCTGGATCACCTACCACTCCCCGGAGTCAGTGGCGGATCACATAGGGGGATAGGAGGTTCCCTTGGGGGGGAGGGATAGCTCAGTGGTTTGAGCATTGGCCTGCCAAACCCAGGGTTGTGAGTTCAATCCTTGAGAGGACCATTAGGGATCTGTGGCAAAAATCTGTCTGGGGATTGGTCCTGCTTTGAGCAGGGGGTTGGACTAGATGACCTCGTGAGGTCCCTTCCAACCCTGATATTCTATGATAAGTGTCCCCTTCCAACTCTGGCATGGGCGGGTGGCCCAAACAGGGTCCTTTACCCAATGCCCCTTGGTCTGTCTTGCTCAGTGCTGGGTTGTGCTTCTTAAGACTTCTTGGGCACTGGCAAAGGGAATCGGTGCCAGGTAGAGCCTAGTGCTGGGAGTGCGCCACAAACTGAGGACCAAGTGCTGTGTGCATCCGGCCAGGACGGCTCTGAGGTTAGGCGGAGAGTGACGTGAGGACGTGTCCTGGGATGAAAGTTCTTACAGATGCGACACTTTTCTTTGATGTGGGATTCCCCCAGGCACTTCAGACAGCTGCCATGCAGGTCACTAGCCTGCACAAGCAGATTACACTCAGCCCAGGGCTTAAAACCCAACGACCAGGGCATGCCTCATCTGGGGCAAAGTCCCCACCAGGACCCTAACTAATTAACTAAAGTACTTAACTGCTACTTATTATCTTATCTACAATAAACAAAACTATTTACAGCTGGACCACTAAGTCAAAAGGGAAAGAAACTGCTGACCATTTGCGAAGCAAGGAAAAGAGGAGCTCTGACTAACCACTACGGGTGGTATGGAAGAACTGAGAGGGCATAGGGCTGGTAGCGCCTGATATACTGACACATGAGTGCGGCACTCCAGAGGTCACCACAGCCAACCACTAAGGCAAAAGTCTCCAACTGTGCACGATGGCATACACACACACCTAGAATGGAATTGACATGAGCAACCACTCGAAGAAAAGTTTAAAAGCTATACATATTTTTCTCTTTAAAGCTTCCCCCCTCCCCCATTTTGAAAAATGTTCATTGAAACACTATGTTGACTTCAACACAGGATCTTTTACTAAGACTCAGGGAGATAATTCAGTTAAGGAAAGTATTTCTTTTCAGTCTTAAGGGTTAAATTCAGCTATACACCTTTGCTTAAAAGCCTAAATTCTTGGGTATAAGCTTTTGTGTGTGCAGTACCGTAGGAGACACCACCTTTCTTCTGACAGCATAACCACAGAGAGAGCAGAGTCTGTGAGATTAAATAGTAATGTGTGGGCTGAGTTAACTATGATGACAAAAAGAAGTAATAAGATAGAGAAATCACTAGTTCATAATTTTTTGGAGCTGCAAGCCCAAACTGATAGAGGAGATTAATTGAAACTTCTTATCTGGAGCAATAATGCAATGTGTTGATGATAATAGCAGCTTATATTTATGCAATGCCTTTCATCCCAAAGGACACCAAATTACTTTACAAAAGTACAGATCAAATTGTGGTTGCTTGTTTGGGTGCACAAAGGAAGGAGAAAGTGCAGGAAGCTTCCTTGCAATTCCTCTGTGCACATGCACTAGCACAGTCAGATGTGCTCCATATCATTAAAGTAGTAGTAGTAGGCAAAATGGGAAGTGACCTGGGCCTGCTCAATGCCCCACATCCCTTTCTGTACGCATTATTACTCTGAGGCTGACACCACAGAGAGTGCAACTGCACTCTTTTAAAGAACTGGTAACAGTTGCCTCTCCTGAGTACACTGACCCAGTCTCCACCAACCACCACTCCCAACCTCAACAAAAGCCACAACATAGCCACTTTACATCGACACAATGAAATGCAACTGTCCTCTGGGGTGGAATGAAGTAGCTGTTTAACCGTGCACAGAAACATTACATAATCATTTAGGACAAATAGTGAGAGAATGCTACATCCACTTCAATCTGCAGGAGAAATGATATACGACAAGTGGTAGTTTCTCAAAGTAGAATTTAATCAGGGCCAAATACCCCATCTCTTCTAAACAGTGCTATGAGATCTTTAACAAGTGGTTAGCACTTCATTTTTAATGACTCATCAGAAAGACGTTAATTCCAGCTGCACAGCTCCTCTCATGATGCCAGGGCATGGGTTCATTACTGTCTCTAAAGAAAGAGGATCAGCTTCTAAATTAACAGCACCACTTCCTGGAACACATTGGCTTTTCTTTGGAGGTCCCTCGTTGAAATATTGACCAGTTCTGACACTGCTAAGGTTGAAAGTTGTGTCAAGATCACAATACCAGAAGCTGTGTTTGCATTAGCTACTTTATTAGCTGCAGGTTGCCCCAAGTATACATGTGATCAAATTCAAAGCACTAGCACTATTGTCACTGAAAGCCTATTGGACATTTTTTGAAGAGTTTCCATAGGGTGAAGGAATTGGAAGGGATTTGGTCTAAGTCTGCGGATGTTCACAGACAACATGCCTTAAGAACATAAGAACAGCCATACTGGGTCAGACAAAAGGTCCATCTAGCCCAGTATCCTGTCTTCCAACAGTAGCCAATGCCAGGTGCGTTAGAGGGAATGAACAGAACAGGTAATCATCAAGTGATCTGTCCCCTGTTACCCATTCCCAGCTTCTGTGGAATCCTCTCACCTATTTACAAGCTATCCACATGAGTACTAAAATGAAAAGAGAAAAAAATAGGATGCTCCCCAAAATGACTGGAGATCAAAGCACAATACTCAGGACACCAAAATGGTATACTCGTTTCCATTTCTGCACAACCTTTGACATTTGTTCTAGAAGTACCTCCTGTCAGGCAATTTTACATAGTGTCATTTATTTCAGGAAACTGTTCACCTTCTTCAAGTGGACAATAACTGTGGTGATAGTGACCATTAGAGGAAACAGTAACCCCAATAACCAAGAGGAGGGACAAATGAGATCTTGCCCAGAATATTGTTCAAGAGTAATAGGAAAGAGTTCAACCTGAATGAGGAAATTTTGTGGCTTCTATTACAAGCAACTAGCATCCATTGCCTCAAAAAAGAGTAACAGCAATGAAAAACAAAATTATCTGCATTGTTACAGAGTAGCTCTGATTCCTTGTTCAGATGATACTGTCTTGGCTCAGAAAAAGCATGGCTGGCACTGACTTCTCAAATTAAAAAATGCACATGTCATCACGCACACAATCCTACCTCCTTCCAGTACACATGATACTCATTTGCCAACATGGTGCTGCACGCAGCACCACTTTTTTTAGAAAACACAAATGAAAGAAGAGGCTGAAACATGGTTTTGCTCCTCCAAACATGCATTTTTCTGCTGTGGTTTTGTAAAACCTCAAGAGAACAGTTTAACTTGTAACAAAATAGATTTTTCCACTGACCTAGTGGGGAAGTTCCAGGTTAGTGAAGCTTTAGCCAGGTAAAAAGGAGTGAGGAGCCAGTGGCAGGAAGAAAGAAATAGAAGCTACAGGCATCCTCTAATCTCCAAAGCTGAGCAGAAACAGCATCTTTTGAGGCAAACAGGTTTAGCAGGTTACAGTTCTGAAGATGTCTGCAAGCTGTTTCAGCCTGCCTGTCTCAGAACAGGTTGGTTTAAGCATGGATCCTCCTAACAGAAATAGTAGAGTATATTTGCTCAGTCCAAGTATACTCTTACACACAAAAAAGTGCCTCCCTTTCATTTCATTTTTATTTCCAAAGGCACTTGCCAGCTATAATATTAAAATTAAAGTTTTGAATGAACAAACAGATCAAACTAACAAGAACAGTAAGACAAAGTGCTATCTATTGGAGAGAGGAGTCCAGGTTAAAAGAAGGAAATGACTGGCTAAGTGACAATTTACAAAGATGAAGTTTTAGGGTTACTTCGAGGCCCTGCCCATATTATAAATATGACTGTGTGAAGGAGACTCACTTGCAATGTAGGTATTTGGAACAGCCATGTTGTAACTGAGCCTCTTTACACTATTGTCTTTGTAATGTAGGTAGGCCTTAAAATCAGGGATTTTGTGATTTTTTTACCTCAAACAGCGCTACTGTCCTCTCCATCAGCTTGTAGCACAGGTGTACAGAACCTGTGTTTTCCATTAACCTGATAACTGTTTAAGTCTCAATGCTGAATCTCCAGATAAGGTTTTATTGCCTTGTCTAATCTCTGATTCATCATCACACAAGAATATCTTCAATTTCTTCCACTTATGTCAGGTTAAGAGACCATGAAGATTATGGACATCTATTTATTTTTCAAAAAATTGTTAAAATGATTTGGATCAACCTGTGTACATAACTAGCCTATGTACAGGATCGGCTCTAGGCACCAGCAAACCAAGCACATGCTTGGGGCGAGGGACTTACTGGCCACCGCTTCCAGCAGCCCCTATTGGCCTGCAGCGGCGAACTGCGGCCAGCGAGAGCCACGATCGGCTGGACCTGTGGACAGGGCAGGTAAACAAACCGGCCCGGCCCACCAGGGGCTTTCCCTAAACAAGCGGCAGCCCCAGTTTGAGAAACACTGGTGTAGATGGTTAGCACCACTGAAAAATCAGGCCACTTTTATACAAGAACTTACTTGGCTGTAGATGTCTATCTTTAGGCACCTACATTTGAAAATTTTGGCCAACAACACTGAAGTCTCTTCATCCTTGCTGTCACTTATATAAGGACTATTTCTGACATTAAAGTTGCTAGTTATTACTATCTTTCTATCAGTAACTATATGAGAGCTATCACCACATCAACCGTTAAACCTGTTCGATATTGTTTTGCTTTAGGTAGTTATGTATTCAGTTTCATTTATGAAAATGGAGTGGATATAGGCTATAAAACCCCAGTTTTTTGAGATTGAGTAAAATCATGAGTAAAATCAGTATAAATACAATTCTTGCAAAACTGCTTTCTAACACTTTGGTTGCCTAAATTGAACAGGGAAAAACTACAATAGAACTAGGTTTTAAGACCACATTCTTGTCTAGAAAATAGGCCAGAATTGCCAACATTTTGATTTTGAAATGAAGAGAATTTTATTCAGGAATAAATCCTATGTACTAGAAGTAAAATCTGTAGCATGTTTCAAGCTCTTATCTAAAGAAGGGATCAGAACAGCTTGGTATAAGCATAAGTGCCACTTATGCCATAATGCTGAATTCTGAGCAGGTATTCTACTTCAGATTAGACATGACTCTGTGCCAGCAGTCGAAACTCCAACAAACTAGTCCATTTCCTCCTCTTCCAGCAACTTCAGGTAGTTCACATCTGCCAAAGAGCAATTACCACCAACCTGTACTTTGAACTAAACTGGACTATCTAATCATTTCAGTCCTTGGGCCCTTTCATCTGAGCTGGCCATGTAGACAGATTTGTTCACAATCGGTATGAAATTTTTGTCAGAGGCTTCAGAAATAATGTTCACTTATCAGCTCAAGATGAGGGGGAAGAGGTACTACTTCTGATGGTCTGCATTTTTCAAGGGTAAACTGGAGCAAAGCTTATTGATGGACTCAATCTTGCTTCCATTTACATCTCTGCTCTCAGTACCATTTTATGGGAATAAATCCAGGTGCACACACAAACACAGGGTTAATGTTCCACACTAACAGCTCCTGCAGTGCTGGGGAATTTAGGTTACAGCACTAAAGGAACATTATAGTGGACGCATTTTCTCCCACTCTCACTGCATTCCTCCCAAACCTCTTGCTTGACTGCCCTTCCCCTTTGCCCCACTTCTTGCTTCACAACTCATAAGGCTCTGTCCCTTATGCCTGGAACAGTCACTCTCATCTCCTTCAAATCCCTCCCCTAAAATTTTTACTTCTCCCTACCTTCTCATCTCCCCCATGCCTACCTTTTGTAAGATACCATGCCAGGTTTTATTTTTATTGGCGTTGTCTATTTTAGACTATAAACTCTTCATGGTAGTGAATGTGTCTTTTCTACACGTCTGAAGCATCATGTCATTTTTAGTGATTGTTAATCATGATGATGACAATATATGCATACTGAGGAAACTAGCAGCAGAATGGGGAAAGTATTAATTTGTTTTCCCAGTTAAATCAAACAGCATCTCCTAACTATACCCATGAAAGTGAGCAAAAAGAAATGTACATTAAATGAACTCTACTAGAATTCTTTGTTTTTGAGAGAAATGCACTAAGTTTATTGATATAATATCACAACGTGTGTGTTAATCTGTAGAGAGGTGGGAACAGGAGGGAAAGTAAGTCATCAGAAACTGGGCTAGGTGTGCTGTCCTTGGGAAGTTTTTGGGGAAATGCATTACATTTAGCAGAATCGCGTGCATTATATAGACAAAAAATATGCTGTCAACATTGCTCATCTGCTTGTAAAACACACCCTGTTAGCAGAATGAGTAGTTCTGCTTGGCCAGTCTCCAAGCATCTAAGGACAGTGGCAACGTGGAAGGCAGGAGACTGAGTTCAATAAAAATCCAGTATATGTGCTATTGTAAAAAAAAATAATTAAAAAAGTTTATCAATTTCAAATTTTATAATTCAGATTTTTATAACTATATAAGCCACTAATGAGAAGATACTGAAATACCATGCCTGCTAGATTCCCTGGAATGTGCTGACAGAACATTTCTATAAATCTGTGAGGAATTTCAGGTTGCTAGATGTAATGTTTTCTTTGATAATCTTTTCAACAAGTTGAGGATAATGTTTAACAAGGGCTGCATTAACCCACCCAAAACCACAGAGGAATAAGAAATAAGATATGGAAATAAGCAATCATCTCAATTCACTCTCTTCCTCAGGTACTTCTAATGCAGGGGTCGGCAACCTTTCAGAAGTGGTGTGCCGAGTCTTCATTTATTCACTCTCATTTAAGGTTTTGTGTGCCAGTAATACATTTAATGTTTTTAGAAGGTCTCTTTCTATCTATATCTATAAAACTAAACTATTGTTATATGTAAAGTAAATAAGGTTTTTAAAATGTTTAAGAAGCTTCATCTAAAATTAAATTAAAATGCAGAGCCCCCCCAGACCGGTGGCCAGGACCCAAGTAGTGAGTGTGCCACTGAAAATCAGCTCGCGTGCCGAAGGCGGCACGTGTGCCATAGGTTGCCTACCCCTGTTCTAATGTGTCCATCACTAAAGCATCTAGGGGGTCTCAAACGTAATGTGTGTACCAGTGGTGCTTTGTGAGATTGTTGGAAGCAATGTAGCAAAACCTCTTTAATAAATCTTTCTTTTTCACATGAAAAGTTGCCACATGAATTACAGCGCACCAGAAAATGCCCAAGAAGCAAAATGTACACTCCTGACTGCTTTCAGCCATAATTGTGAAAGACTCACTGATCATGCCAGCATAGTCACTTTATTTAGTAGTGTCTTGTGTGCAGATGGGTGTTATACTCATCTGGTGTACATCTGGATGGCTTTCTGCTAAGCCTAGCCTTCAGCTTGTGCTGAGCCACATAGCTGAAGCAACTGAGGAGAACTACAAAGTTCCATATCTCAAAACCAGAGAGCCTTTCGTTCGAAAAGATGCAGGCATATAGGGCTGTTTCCGAAGCAGGGAACCCAGAGATCAAAGCCCCTCTATCCCCACCCCCACCGCTGTAGCAGAGCAGGAGCTTTCTCTATATTCTTTGCCCTGCAGAGGCTGTAGCCTGGTCCCTGCAGGCCTGGGAGGCAGAGGATGCATGGGGAATTCCCTCCTGTCTCCACAGGGAAGTTGGGCAGGGGAGTGGGACAGGAAGCCAGTCAGGTCCAGTGGGTAAAAGTCTGACTACAGGTCTGAAGAGAATAACCCATAGGGTTACCATCTTTCTAACTGCTGGTAACCATACCCGAGACCCCACCCTGCCTCTTCCCCCAAGGCCCCACGCCCTCTTCCCCTGAGACTACATCCCCATTGCTCTTTCCTCTCTCTCTCTCCCCCCCTCCCCCCCGTTGCTCACTGGATCATCTCAAGAAGCCTGCCTGCCTGCAGGTAGGAAGCAGCCCAGGCTGGGTAAGGTCAGGCGTGGATTAGTGACCCAGCGCTTCCTCCTGCTCCGCAGTAACCGGACTTTTGGTTTGGGTGCCATTTAGGGTTGCCAGATCCCCTTTTCGACCAGATTTTCCAATTGAAAACCAGGCACCTGGCAACCCTGAACAGCACCCAGACACAGAAGCCAAAAACCAGACTGTCTGGGTAAAACCCAACTGAGTGGCAACCTTAATCACGTGGCTCTTCAGCAACAGAGTAGCTGGCTGTAATTTGAGCCTCCTCCCTGCTAAGAGGAGCTCCTGTGTAGCTTGCCCAGCATTGCAGGTACCCAGTGGCCCTGCTTGGGAGACAGTGTAGCCGCTGAGGAGCAAGAGGCCTCCTGGAGTGGAAGCTGCCTGATGCCCAGATAAAGGCCCCCACTCCCATCCAAGACTCTGACACCCCCGTCTCCCTACACACACACACACTTCTCGTTAATGGCACTTTTCATTTTTAAGCAAGAGTTACTCAAAATGTTTTGTATTTTTTCTGTTGACACTTTTTAAAAAGGGAAGTAAAGTGAACTTTGGCTCATATTCAGCAATAATCCACGTAATTAACAGGAATTTCAAACTCAAATTATACAAGTTAAAAAGCAAAGCCTCTGAATGTAAGTCAGGTCTATGCCAAAATAAATCGGGCTTCATTTATGACATTTGTTTCTTGTAATTTGAGTAACACAAAAGACTAATAATAATAATAATGGACGCTTTATTGCATTTCTTTTTGCTGCAGTCTGAAAACCTGAGATGGTTAAAATGGATGTTATAAATCAAACATTTTAGGTTGCGGGGGGGAGGCGGGGAAGCATTTATAATACTAGAGAGTCTGGAAATACTAACAAATTTATTGTAGCATGAGCTTTCGTGAGCTAAAGCTCACTTCTTCGGATGCATAGAATGGAACACACAGACAGGAGATATTTATACATACAGAGAACATGAAAAGGTGGAAGTATGCATACCAACAGGTGTTCTCTGTATGTATAAATATCTCCTGTGTGTTCCATTCTATGCATCCGAAGAAGTGAGCTTTAGCTCACGAAAGCTCATGCTACAATAAATTTGTTAGTCTTTAAGGTGCCACAAGTACTCCTGTTTTTTTTGCGGATACAGACTAACACGGCTGCTACTCTGAAACCTGGAAATACTAAGCGAAGCCTAATAAGGCCTAAAATAAATGTGCACAAAAAAGAAGAATTTGCATGTGGTTCTTCAAGTATCAATCTAAGAAGATGGTAAGAACCAATGAAATTTGGGAACTGCTGATCTAGTCAATATTTATTGATATCCCCCCGCCCCAAAAGGAGATGATTGTCAGCACATGAGAGAGATGCCCTCGAAAGTGAAAAAGAACCTGAATAATTCAGAATGGCTACAAGTTTAGTAAGGGAACTGATAAGACTTGTGAAAACTGTATATGCTTACTTAAATTTTAAGAGCTATAGAGGACTTTAGAAGTGCCAGCCACTGCAAAAGATCTCTTATGTTTTCATAGATTTCAAGGACAATTGTGATCATCTAGTCTGACATCTTGTATATCACAAGCCATAGAACTTCCCCAAAATAATTCCTAGAGCATATATTTTAGAAAAAATATTTCATCTTGATCTTAAAATTGTTACTGATATAGAATCCACCACAACCAGTGGTTAATAACACTCACTGTTAAAAATTTACACCATATTTCCAATCTGATTTTGTCTATATTGACCTTCCAGCCATTAGATTGTGTTATACACCTTTCTCTGTTAGATTGACGTGTCCATTAATTTACTTTATCACTATAGGGCATGTTTTCTAATTCTGCAGTTATTCTCATGGCTCTTCTCTGAACTGTGGACACCTTCTTGAATTGTAGACACCAGAACTGGACACAGTATTCCAGCAGCAGTGCCAAATATAGAATTAACATAACTTCTCTACACCTACTTGAGATTCCCCTTTTTCGGTAGTCAAGAATCACATTAGCCCTTTTGGTTACAGTATCACATTGGGAGCGTATGTTCAGGCTATTATCCACTACAATCCCAGAAATATTTCACCACCATTGCTTCCCACGATGGAGTCCCCGCATCCTGTAAGTATGGCTTACATTCTTTGTTCCTAGATGTACACATTTAGCCATATTAAAATGCATAATTGCTTGTGCCTAGCTTACCAAGCAATCCAGATCACTCTATATTAGTGATCTGTTCTTGTCATTATTTACTATTCCCCGAATGTGTGTGTCATCTGCAAATGTTATCAGTGATGATTTTATGCTTTATTCCAGGCCATTGATAAAAATGTTATAGCATTGGGCCAAGAATCAATTTCTGGGGGGCTCCAGTAGAAACACACTGGTTCAATGATGATTCCCCATTTACAATTACATTTTGAGACCCATGAGTTAAGTCAGTTTTTAATCCATTTAATGTGTGCCATGTTAATTTTATATCTTTCTAGTTTTTTAATCAAAATGTTATGAGGTACCAAGTCAAATGTCTTACAGAAGTCTAAGTATATTATAGCAATACTATTACCTCTATCAACCTTGTAATCTCATTAAAATAAAAATATCTAGTTAGGTTGACAGGATTTATTTTCCATAGACCCATGTTGATTAACATTCATTACATTACCCTCCTTTAATTCTTAATTAAATTAATTCCATGGGTCTATGGAAAATAAACAACAGCATCAGCCACTCAGTTATGTTACCCAGGATCGATGTCAGACTGAAAGAACTATAACTACCCTGGTCATCCCATTTACACTTTTTATATATTGGCACAAAATTAATTTCCTTCAGTTTTCTGGTGTTCCGAGACTTATTGAATATCAACATTAATGGTCCAGCCAGGTCCTCAGCCAGCTTTTTTAAAACTCTTGGAGGCAAATTATCCAGACTTGCTGATTTAAAAATGTCTAACGTTAGCAGCAGCTGTTTAACATACTTCCGAGATACTAGTGGAATGGAAAAAGTATCATAATCATCATCACCACATGATATTACTACGTCATCTGTTTTTCCCCAAATACAGTTTTATGTATTAGGTTATTTTGGTTATGCGTATTTGAAATCAGTATGTTTTAAAATGAAAGGCACAAAACTCATTTGTAAGTTAAATCTCAAGAAAGAGCACTTTACTGTCACCACGCACATATGGCAACAATCATTATTTTATTATATCATTAGTTTTAAGGTTTTTAACTTTTTTGTGAGCAAGCTGTGATGATTTGGGGGACTTATGTATAACTTACAAATTCTGGTTAAATTGTTAGTTTGAAAATTGCTGACAAGCCTTTAAGCATGCACCTCCCAGAGTAGGCAAAATATCCTAAAGGCAAGCACTATCAGCACCTGAATAGGCCCTACCTGGGGCGAACAACAGTTCTCTATGACTTCGCTCAACAGAAGGCTGGAGGGTTAGAGTGTCGAAATTTCCCAAGCAGGACAAAGAGACAGAGGTGACAAAAGCAGGAGGTCATAAACGTTGGGGTGGGACTTGGAGACACATGCAGGAAGTTTGTGCAGAAGGGAAGTGAATGGACCAGCAATGGTCATAGTAGGTGAGCTGGCAGAGAAGGCTCTATATTTTGGAACCTAACTCATGCACTGAAATAGAAGGACCCTGGACAGCCCCAGATGACCCTGACCTAGCTCTGGAGTGCTGAGGAAATTGAGGGCAGGAACATAAGAGTATGGTTTATTTTCGTATATATCTGTGTATTTCTCATGTTATTAAAGAAAAAAAAACTGCATTAGAATTCTGTGCAAAATGTGTGTGATAGGGGTAGCATACAGCGCACATGTCCCTTGAAGAGGTAAATTAGAAGGCTCAGGCGGAGTTCTGGGAGATGATGTATTTAAGCTACAGGGAGAGCCTCAGAGGCCAGCACTGGTTCCAGGGACTGGGCAGTGGGCTGCATGATGTACACCCTGAAAAGTGCACACCCAAAGGCCCTAAGAAAGGGATTATAGTTCTGTTCAGACTCCAGAGTGTATTGAGACAGAAGCCAGCAGCTGGGTCCCCTCAAAGCAGTCTGGTGAGTGGCCAAGAGAGGACACTCAACTGGAGTTCTGACATAAGCACATTATTGTGGGAGCACATCACACCAAAATAAATAAATGAATGAATAAATCCAAATATCAAATCACTGCTGGAGCTTGGTAAGAATTCCCTTCCTGAAAAGTAGTCTGAAGCACTCAACATCTAATAATACTCCTTCAGAACTGGCTGATGAGATACCTTACAGAAGTTACAAAGGTGAGTGTCTTGCTACACAGTATACATAAGGGAGCTATATTATGGTATTGTTACTAATTGGAATAATCAGCTAATATTAAAAATGATAAATAAGAATCACTGTAGTTAAAAAAAAAAGAAAGAAAGAAAAACTAGAGATGTGCCTGCACACTAATACGCCTCAGATGAGTTGTTGCCAAGATCTTTTGGCCTCCAGCCCCCCATTACCTCAAAAAAGCAGAGATTGGCACATCACTACTCTACCAATTCACTAGCAACCAATTTCTCCATTTATTACAGAGGGGAAAAAATCTTTAATCCAGACCTCTCATTTTCTTTTCCATTAAGTATAGGGCATGTCAATTTGCATTTATACTTTGAAACCTCAAGCCTAGGAGCACAAACCCTGAAAAGTTGTGACATTTAAAATGAGTTTGAAACTAATAATAAGTAAATATAATATCAAAAGAGAACACATGCATATGCTTCTAAACCAAAATCTGTTTTGGTGAATTTTGGTGGAAAACATTATATATGTGAAGTATCTGCACCTTCTATAGTGTCTTAATTTTCTCTCTCTTAACCTAAAACCACTTACGTTTTAAGGAGGAGGGGAGCATGGATGTGGGTGTGTAAAAGAATCAAATACCTTTCCTGTCATAAAGGAGGACTTTAAACCATATGGAAACAATTCTTAAGTGTATGCTTTGAGCAAGGTGCCAGTTTGGGTCACTGTCCACCATTCCGAGCCACCAACTCCTACCCTTTTACTTTTCTTTTAATAAAATATTTCCCCACACACACTATTTTTGCAACAGAAGGTTCTCTCTCTTTTCTCTATGGCAGAGGTGGGCAAACTACGGCCCGCGGGACCCTCCTAGTCGCCACCTGAGATCCTGGCTCTGGAAGTTAGCCCCCAGTCCCTCCCCTGCTGTCCCCCCCCTGCCCGCAGCCTCAGCTAGCCCCGCCACTGGCGCAACGCTCTGGGTGGTCAGGCTGTGAGCTCCTGGGGCAGCACAGCTGCAGAGCCCGGCCTGCCTCGGTGCTCTGTGCTGCGTGGTGGCAATGGTGCCAGCCACCAGTGTTCCAGGCAGTGCAGTAAGGGGGCAGGGAGCGGGGCAGCTTGATAGAAAGCAGAGGAGTTCAGGGAGTGGTTAAGGGGCGGAGTGTGGATAGAGGGTGGGGTGTCAGACGGCGGGGAACATAGAAGTTGAATGGAGGCAGGGGTCCCAGGGGGGGGGGGCAGTCAGGAATGAGAGGGGGGTTGGATAGGGCAGTCAGGGGACAGGGAGAAGGGGTGGTTGGATGGGACAGGGGTCCCAGGGGGCCGTCAAGAATGAGAGGAGGGGTTGGATGGGGCAGCAGGGAGCAGTCAGAGGCAGGGGTTCCGGGGGCAGTCAGGGGACAGGGAGCAGGGGGTGGGGGTGGATAGGGCAGGAGTTCGAGGGGGGGAGGGGCGGGCCATGACCCCCTCCCCTAACCAGCCCTCCATACAATTTCCAAAACCCGATTCAGCCCTCAGACCAAAAAGTTTGCCCACCCCTGCTCTATGGGATACATGATTAAAGCTACAACTATCCTCAAAAGAAGACAAAAAGAGAGGTTACTTACCAGTAAGTACTGTTCTTTGAGCGTCAGCTCTGTGTATTCACACTTGTGGAATAAGGTGGGACTGGAGTGGGAGAGGAAGAATGGACAAATAGTGAGGGTGCAAGCCAAGGGCTTGGCAGACCTGCGTTCAGTTCCTTTCTCTGCCAGAGACTTCCTGTGTGACCTCAGGCAAGTCACTTAGTCTCCCTGTCCCTCAGTTCCCTGTCTGTTAAACGGGATACTACTACTTCCTTCCCTCAAAGGGGTGTTGCAAGGATAAATACTTTAAAGACTGTCAGGCATTCAGATATTACTGTGATGGGGTCTATACATATAGAGACTGATGGAGGCACAGACAGGAAACTTTTCATTTCTGTTCATACCACTTCAGGGCAGAACCTTTCCTGGACTGAACAGGATGGCTTGGACAGTCTGAGCAGAAGTGGTCCACATCAGTCAGCAGGTTACCCTCTATTCTGTGATATGGAATATCTGGGTTTGGATGCAGAATGCTCCACTGCTGTTGAGACAGGATGTCGGAACACAGTGGCAGCAGATATGGGGTTCTCTTGCCAGCTGCAGAAGATATTGACACCCATGCCAACAAGGCCAATTTGGGGCCATTAATACAATATTTGCTCTGGCCAACTTGATCTTCATTATGGCCCTGGGTGTCTAGGAAATGGGAGGGAAGGCATGTAGAATGTTGTCTCTAAGCCATCAGAAATGCAACCCAGGAGATTAGTTTTGTTTCTGTGTGCTTTTGTGAAATATATATGGCATTTGAAGTCTTCTTTGGATGGGAAGAGGTCTATTACTGGGTGGCCCCCATCTATAAAATAGTGCTCTGGCCACTGCTGGTTCCAAGGACCTCCCATGTTAAAACCTGAGGCCACCTGCTGTGTGAGTCTGCCTCCACACTTTTCTCTCCTACTGTCTGAAGATCAGTGGGATGGATTTGGTTTTTGATGCACAATAGCCATAGTTTTCTTGTGTTCACATATAAGAGGTAACAACACATTCCTCTCTGGTGGTTGTAGTATGTGGCTCTGGGTGTTGTCTGTAACAATCTGTACTATACAATGCTGAAGGGCTGGACAGAAGGCCTTGAGGGCCCACCAGATTACTCTGAGCTCCAGTATGTTGATATGGAGTCTGAATTCTCAGATGTTCCAGAGGTCACATACTTGGAGGTCTTGGCAATGCATACCTCAGTCCAGATTGAAAGCATTGGTAGCAACCGTGATGGTATTGAAGAAGGGAGCAAAGGTTATCTCCTAGGGATAGTTAGTGTTCCTCTACCAGCGAAGCTGTTGGAACACTTGAGAAGTCTCCTCTGACTGTTGTGTACATGCAGTGTGCAGCGACCTGTCATCCAGAGTTGCAAGGATTCCATGTTAAGGCAAGCAAAGGATGTGAACATAGTTTGATAAGGCCTAAGGACAAGCAGCGTGAGGAAAACTGCATGGTCTGTACAAGTTGTTCTCTTAGAGTTGACAGGGAATCCCATATCCTGAAAAATCTCTCTTCTGGAAGAAAGGCCTAGGACTGAGTAGAGTCTAGGATTGCTCCAATGAAGATTTAAGGGTGGATTTCTCCCAGTAGATAAATAGTCCCAATCACTGGAAGAGGCTCCATATGTACCAGATCACTGTGTAGAGCTCCTGTTGAGAGTTGGCTGTTAAGAGCTAGTTGTCCACATATGGATAAACAAATATTTCTTGGTGCCCGAGGTGAGCAGCAACCACCACAAAGCACTTCGTAAAGACCAGTTGACCTGCGGACAGGAAATGGACTCTAAACTGTTAGTATCTTGTACCCACACACAATTTCTGGAACTTAATGCAAGTATTTCTCCTGTGTCTGCATCTGTAAAATATCAAACGGGATCAGATCTCTCTGGTACAGTAACCTCTGTTTCAACTGCAGAGTATAGACCATTCTCCCTGATACCTCTTCAAATTGTCTCTGATTTCTCAGGAGGGGAGACAGATGAAGTACTAATTTTATCTTCTGGTGAAGTGTCAAGGAATGTGTTCCCCCAACAGGGACTTGTATGGATCCTCAGAAGGAGCCCCATCCCATCCCTCAGACAGGCTGATCTTCCTGCCTACCTGCGAGATCCAGTGCTGGTATTGGTGCATGCAGTGAGTACTGGATATGGGATTCGTAACGGTGCAGGCATCGGCTGGGGTAGAGAGCATCAGCACAGAGTCTGTGCCAGAACAGGTGTTGCAACTTCCAAAAGTGCCTTCATAGAGTCCTGTATGTAGGTCCAAATAAGCAACTGAAGTGGGCCCTCTGTATACCATCCTTCCATGATGTCTGGACCTGTGGTGAAGGAAAGGTCCAGCATCCCAAGGTCGATTTGGGGAACCCTCCAAGTACATTTCAAAGGAGTGGAAGGCTCTCAGACAGCTCTCAATCAAACATGGAAAAGTCAGTACAGGCACAGAGTCAGGTAGCAGAAAAGCATGCAGCAGAGAGGCTAGTGGTCTCAACAGCAAACCCTCACACACAGACAGAGATCAAAGATGTTATTGGGATCTGATCCATGGAGGAGTCCAACTTTATCAGTACTGAGATGTCCCGCACCGGAGTCTGGAGAAGAGGTGACAATGGTGCGATTTGAGAGGCTTAAAAAACACTCTTGATTCAAGGAATAAGCAAGAGTGGAGTTGAGGTGAGATGCCAAGAGAAAGTAACTGTGCTGGAGGACATATCCAGTGCCAGGTGAGTAGTCAGTGTTGAGGTGAGCACCTCATGCGATGGTACCAAGGTCAAAGTTTTATGAAACAGATGGCTTAATTTTCTGACCCAATTTAGAGTTGACTATCAGTACAGGCTGTGGGCATTGAGAAGTCACTGGATAGTCTGGAAAAAGTCCATGATGCCAGCATATCCTAAAGTTCAGGACTGCTTAAAAACCTGCAGTGAGGAACATTTTTTCGTCCAACTGCCCAACAGACAAACAATTTGCTGTCCCAATTATCACCCTGGGTGCTCCAGCCTACCCTTTGTTTCTCTGGGTCATTAAGACAATGACCTCCTTTTCGGTTCAGGAAGATGTACAAGGCATTACAGAAGCTTTGGCAAGATTTAAAAAATATTAAATGCTTAACACCTGGCTTGCTAAATTGGTGGCTTGCAAATGGGTCCTGTCTAGGTCTGAAGAACTCAAAGTCACCTGTGACTTCCAGTGATGTTGACTCCTTGGCAGTGGAGTGCAAAAAGGTTAACACAGGTAAATTCTTCAATGAGCAGTGCAGTGTGGGATAGCAGTGCGACAACAACTTCCATTGGCTTGGCTATATAGGAAGTGGAAAGCATCTAAATTACCTGTAGAAGCAGCAAAGAATCCTGTGGCACCTTATAGACTAACAGACGTTTTGCAGCATGAGCTTTCGTGGGTGAATACCCACTTCGTCGGATGCACCCACGAAAGCTCATTCTCCAATACGTCTGTTAGTCTATAAGGTGCCACAGGACTCTTTGCTGCTTCTACAGAACCAGACTAACATGGCTACCCCTCTGATAAATTACCTGTATAACCAGTAGAGAATTCCATAGTTAAAATGTAGGACAATTAATTGACTTAACTACAGAGCTCTGTAGATGGGAGATGTGTATGGACACATGCCTGCTCCCACCAAACTAAGGAAAGTTGTATCAGTGCCATGTGCGTGTTTAGGCCAAGGCAGCACACTAGTATACTAGCTTTTCCACAACAACCTTAACAGGATCAATTTCTCATGCTACCTATTTATTTTATAGTAGCAATGAAAAAATATAAGAACAGGCCATTCTTATTCACCCACGAAAGCTCATGCTGCAAAACGTCTGTTAGTCTATAAGGTGCCACAGGATACTTTGCTGCAAGAACAGGCCAATTACACAAAATTACCCCAAAGAGATTATAAGAACAAATATACTTAAATATTAAACTATACAACAGACTCAGGCCTGGTCTACACTATGAGATTAGGTCGAATTTAGCCGTGTTAGGTCAATTTTATAAGGAATGCATCTACACAAACAACCCCGTTCTGCCAACCTAAAGAGCTCTTAAAATCAATTGTTGTACTCCTCCCCGACGAGGGGAGTAGTGCTAAAATCGACCTTCCTGGGTCGAATTTGGGGTACTGTAGATGCAGCGGTGTGCAATTCAATGGTATTGGCCTCTGGGAGCTATCCCAGTGCTCTGGACAGCACTTTCAACTCCAATGCACTAGCTAGGTACACAAGAAAAGCATCGGGAACTTTTGAATTTCATTTCCTGTTTGATCAGCGTGGAGAGCTCAGCAGAACAGCTGACCAGCTCAGCAGAACAGCTGACCATGCAGTCCCAGAATCGCAAACGAGCTCCAGCATGAGTAAATGGGAGACACTAGATCTGATTGCTGTATGGGGAGAAGAATCTGTGCAGGCAGAACTCCGATCAAGCAGAAGAAATGCTGAGATATATGCCAAAATCACACAGGGCATGGTGAACAGAGGCTACACCAGGGACACACAGCAGTGCCGCGTGAAAATTAAGGCGCTCAGGCAAGCCTACCAAAAGACGCAAACGTTCACTCCGGGTCAGAGCCCCAGACATGCCACTTCTATGATCAGCTGCATGCCATTCTAGGGGGGGACCTTACCACTACCCCACCACTGTCCGTGGACACCTGCAAGGTGGCAGCCTCACGCAACACAGAGGAGGATTTTGTGGATGAGGACGAGGAGGAGGAGGAGAAGAATCTGTTCTCCCTGGCGGCCACCTCACCCTGGAGCCAATACCCTCCCAGGGCGAATTATTCCCAGCCCCTGAAGGCGGAGAAGGCACCTCTAGTGAGCGCACATTTGTAACTACACTACAGGGCTTACAAGCAATTGTGTTTAACGTTTGATTTGCCCTGAACAATTGGGATGCATTCACAGTTAGTACAGCTACTGCAGAAGTCGGTTAATGTGTCTGGGGATGGAGCGGAAATCCTCCAGGGACATCTCCATGAAGTTCTCCTGGAGGTACTCTGAAAGCCTTTGCAGAAGGTTTCTGGAGAGGGCTGCCTTATTTTGTCCTCCATGGTAGGACACTTTACCACGTCAAGCCAATTGCAAGTAGTCTGGAATCACTGCAGCACAAAGCATAGCAGCGAAAGGTCCTGGGTTTTGGTCATATTCGTGCAACATTCGGTCTTTATCTTTCTGTCAGCCTCAGGAGAGTGATATCATTCATGGTCACCTGGTTGAAATAGGGGAATTTTTGTAAGGAAATAGTAATCTCCTCTGTTTGGTGATCCCCAGCACATTAGACTCTGGTCATGCTGGGCTGTTTGCGCTTGGCTAAAAAGAATCATCCCGGAGAATAGCCACGTGGGGGGGAGGGGTGTGCAGCCCCAGCAAAACTGCAGCCCCTCCTTTTAAACAGCAAACCCAACCGGCATTGGTTGCTATGGCAAAAGAGAGCACCGAAGTTTGAAACCATTCCCACATGTTATGAACGCGGAAGAAGCCAACCCAACGTACCCTTTGGCTTACCATGGCTGCCTGGAACCCAAATTCTGTTGCCCAGCCGGGCGCGATGTGCAGGAAAGACAACTAGAGTTCAGAACCGCGCTGCATCCATTGTGTAACTGCCTGCCCTCCTCGCCAAATTCCATATCCTCCTCACCCGGATGCCCAAGAACACAGGGAGGGGATGTTCCAGTCACCCAGCCACTCAACTCCAGGGGATGGCCCAAGCAACAGAAGGCTGTCATTCAAACAGCTTTGATTTGTGTTGTGGCTACAATAAGCAATGTGGCCTTGTCCTTCCCTCCTCCCCCACCCCACCCGGGCTACCTTTTACTAGTCAGTGTTGTCAGTGATCTCAAAGGTTTTTTTAATAAATAAAGAATGAATGGATTCAGAACAATGGGGACTTTATTTCCTGTGCCAGCTGTGGTCAAAGGGGGAGTGGGGGGGGGGGAAAGATTAGCTTACAGGGAAGTATATTCACCAGAGGGGGTGGCTTTGCATCAAGGACAAACACACACAATTGTCACACCGTAGCCTGGTCAGTCATAAAACTGTTTTTCAAAGTCTCTCTGATGCGCATCGCACCCTGCTGTGCCCTTCTAATTGCCCTGGTGTCTGGCTGTTCAAAATTGGCCATCAGGTGATTTGGCTCAACCTCCCACCCCACCATAAATGTTTTCCCTTTACTCTCACAGATATTATGGAGCACACAGCAAGCAGCAATAACTTACAGTTGGTATGCGTACTTCCACCTTTTCATGTTCTCTGTATGTATAAATATCTTCTGTCTGTGTGTTCCATTCTATGCATCCGAAGAAGTGAGCTGTAGCCCACGAAAGCTTATGCTGAAATAAATGGGTTAGTCTCTAAGGTGCTACAAGTACTCCTGTTCTTTTTGCGGATACAGACTAACACGGCTGCTACTCCAAAACCTGAAAAATGGCAATATTGCTTTTGCTGAGGTCTAACCTACTCAGACAGCACCAGCACCCCTTTAAACGTCCAAAGGCACATTCTACCACCATTCTGCACTTTCTCAGCCTATAGTTGAACTGCTCCTTACTGCTGTCCAAGCTGCCTGTGTATGGCTTCATGAGCCATGGGAGCAAGGAGTAGGCTGGGTCCCCAAGGATAACTATTGGCATTTCAACATCCCCAACAGTAATTATCAGGTCTGGGAAGAAAGTCCCTTCTTGCAGCTTTGCGAACAGCCCAGAGATGCAAAAGATGTGAGCATCATGCACCTTTCCCGACCATCCCATGTTGATGTCGGTGAAATGGCCCTTGTGATCCATCAGTGCTTGCAACACCATTGAGAAGTACCCCTTGCAGTTTATGTACTCTTTAGCAAGGTGGTCCGGTGCCAAGATAGGGATATGTGTTCCATCTATTACCAGTTAGGGAACCCACTGAAGCAAAGCCATCCACTATGACCTGCACATTTCCAAGAGTCACGACCCTTGTTAGCAGAAGATTATTGATTGACTTGGCTACTTGGATCACAGCAGTCCCCATTGTAGATTTGCCCACTCCAAATTGATTCCCGACTGACCGGTAGCTGTCTGGCGTTGCAAGCTTCCACAGGGCTATCGCCACTCACTTTTCAACTGTCAGGACAGGTCTCATCTTGGTATTCCTGCGCTTCAGGGCAGGGGAAAGCAACTCATAAAGTTCCACGAAAGTGGCCTTACACATGCGAAAGTTTCACAGCCATTGGGAATCATCCCATACCTGCAACACTATGCGGTCCCACCAGTCTGTGCTTGTTTGCCGGGCCCAGAATTGGCGTTCCACTGTATCAACATGCCCCAATGCTGCCATAATATCCCAATTGCCACATCCCATGCTTTCAGGAACGTCTGTGTCCATGTCCTCCTCACAATCTTCCTCGTGCTGGCGGCTCCTAGCTAGGCTCTGCACATACTGAAGGATAATGCACAAGGTGTTTACAATGCTCACAAAAGCAGTGTGCAGCTGAGCGGGCTCCATGCTTGCCATGCTATGGCATCTGCATGGATAACCCAGGAAAAAAGGTGCAAAATGATTGTTTGTTGTTGCTTTCAAGGAGAGAGGGAGGGGAGACGGACGACATGTACCCAAAACCACCCGTGACAATGTTTTTGCCTTATCAGGCATTGGGAACTTAACTCAGAATTCCAATGGGCAGCGGGGACTGTGGGATAGCTACCCACAGTGCAACACTGAGGGTATGGCTACACTTACGGTTTGCAGCGCTGGTAGTTTGCAGCACTGGTCATCCAGCTGTGTAGGAGCAGCGCTGGTGTGTGGCCACACTCACAGCTACCAGCGCTGGTGTGTGGCCACATTTGCAGCATTAGCAGCGCTGCTGGGAGTGATGCATTATGGGCAGCTATCCCAGCATTCAAGTGGCCGCAACGTGCTTTTCAAAAGAGGGGGGTGGAGTGGGGTCTAGTGTGACAGGGAGCGGGGGGAGAGAGAGAGAGTGGATTTTTGGAGCCAACACTGTGTGTTTAGCTTCCTGACTTGAAAAATCAGAACATGTTTCCAACCCCTTAGTCTTAACTCTTAATTGCAAACAGCCTGCAGCCAACACGACTCCCCGCTGTTTCATTCACTCCCTGCCTCTCATTTGATTGTTTACAGCCAGGTACAGATGATCACAGCAAACAGGAGCTCTGTTTGTTTTTTAGATAAGCGGCAACGGCAACGGAGCTCCGATCGGAGCTCGTTCACAACAAAACAAAGAGAGGCTGCATAACAAAACAAAGAGAGTAATTTATAAAAGCATTCTGGGATACACCTTATACCCTGGAGGCCAATCACAGCGCTGGTGTGTGGCCACACTTGATGACCAGCGCTGCAGCACCGGCGCTGGAATCCTTATTCCCCATGCTGAGTGAGGTGTACGGCCAGCGCTGCAGCCAGGGAGTTGCAGCGCTGGAAGTGCCCTGCAGGTGTGGCCACTTACTAATTGCAGCGCTGGTGGAGGCTTTCCAGCGCTGCAAATCGCCAGTGTAGCCATACCCTCAGAGTCAATGCTAGCCGCGGTATTGAGGACGCACTCCGCTGACCTAATGCATTTAGTGGGGACATGCACGATTGACTGTATAAAACTGGCTGCTAAAGATCGACTTCTATAAAATTGACCTAATTTCATAGCGTAGATATGCCCTCAGTCAATTAAGGAAATTCATAAATAAAACCAAAACTACACAGTCGTGTCTAGATATTGGGAGCCCTAGCACTAGGCAAATCTACCCAGTGTATTTCACTAGGGATTTCAGGAGGCAATCTCAGACATGAGTCTCAATTTTCTTGGATAAGGCTGTTTCACAGCATTAATATAATTTTGACAGTTTTTTTTCTTTGTTTTTGTTTTTAACTACAGTAACTGCAGGTTCATCTTTGAATCCTTCTTTGTTTTCAAACCAGTGACCTAAGATTTTCATTGGAGCTGCTGCAATCTACTGCATCAATTTGGCTAAGCCTTCAGGATAAAAATCCTTCTGACATGTTTACTGACATCTACTACAGCCAAATTTTAAACTTGGAAATCTCAGCCATTTTTAAATGCATTTTCCCTCCAAATTGCCAAAAGCAGCCAGATTTTGTTATGTACTGACCACTGAGAAGAAAACAGTTTCTTGTGTTTTATATAAAATGCACTGAGGGAAATGCATCAAACATAGGTGATTTTTTTTCCTTTCATTTTACTATTCACAAAAATAATGGCAAATCATTCATTTCAGTTATTAGAAAAATGCTCCAATACAGCTAAAAAAATTCATGGCATAACACTTATTGTAATGAAAGTGTAAAACACACCAGTGAAATGCATTGTCTAGTGTAAGTAAAATGATGGAATTTTATAATATATTATACAATTTAAGAATTACTCTATGTCAAGGCAACATTTTAGGGAATAATAGCTCCAAGAAATTTTAAATCAGCTTAAGAAAAATGTTAACAAAAATCCCTCATTTAATAAATGCTTATTTCCTCTAACATATTTAATAAATTAAATTTCAATTGAATCAATTAATGAGATTTTAAATAGCAATATGTTTCTGCCTTTAGGATAACATACAACATCCCTTTGTTAGTTTTATTTTTGTCTTTGTGTATTATTATATACATATTTGACACTGCTAGTGAACTAGATAGTGCTGAACTGATTGGACTGTTTTGTTTTAAAAATGATTAAGCCACAAGGGTTCACAATTCAATCTGCTTTTGATTCTCCTCCTGGAGTGTGGAGAACTTAGCTTTACTTTACCCTCTTCCACACACTAATGGGCTATACAGTTTCAAGATAAATTTTTATCTAAGCAGACAAATAAATATAATGTTTGGATTCAACAGATATATAAAAACACAGAAAAAAAGTTTCATACCATACTGTCAACCACTGTGTGTATGCCACGTGCTACAGAAAACATATTTAGGAATGTTTAAATATTTTATACAATGTAATAAAGACTTTATAACATTTTGGAGTCTTTTCTGCACCCCTCAACCTATAAAACTAGATGACTTAGTTACCATGAGACCCACTGGACAAGTCTCAGAGGAAGAACAAAATTAAAACACTACTAAAAAAAAAAGCAACCCCAAATAGCTTTTTCTGTATATAAATATACAAAAATTTAAGGCCAATACCCAGGAAGTTCCAGTGCTAAAAGCAAATGATGTGTCTTTGGAAAGCTAGGTCTCTCCCTTGTCCAACAGTGTAAAGCTGCCATTACTAGTCCTGAAAAGCAAACTGTGGAACTTAAACTTGTCACTAATACAGGACCAAGTATTCCCTGTCCTCAGGCCTGTATACATTTGGAGGGGAAATTTTCACACTTGGAAACAAAGCAGAAAACATTTCCTAAGAAGATTTGAAAGAAATAAAGACAGCTTTCTGAGGTATCTCAAAGATGTTAGAAGTACTCCCGGTGGAGATGGTTTAAAGACCAAAGTGCAAGCAAGGTGCTCAGAAAGGTACATGAAAATTCAATCTATTTTATGAATAGCATCATATCTAAATACATATGCATTACATACCAGATGCTACTATATACATTACGGACAAGATTTTCAAAAGTAGATACATGAAGTTAGGAACTTAAATCCACCTAAATCAATAGCCCGATGTCCAAAAGTGACGAACCCCCAACAACTCCCATTGTTCTCAACATATCTCTTGAGTAGTTTTTTTTTATCATCTGCAAATTTTGCCACCTCACTGTTTACTCCTTTTTTCCAGATCATTTAGGAATATGTTGAACAGTACTGGTCCCAGTACAGACCCCTGAGGGACACCACTATTTACCCCTCCTCATTCTGAAAACTAACCATGTATTCCTACCCTTAGTTTCCTATCTTTTAACCAGGTTTCAGAGTGGTAGCTGTGTTAGTCTGTATCAGCAAAAACGAGGAATACTTGTGGCACCTTAGAGCCTAACAAATTTATTTGGGCATAAGCTTTTGTGGGCTAAAACCCACTTTATCAGATGCATGCAGTGGAAAATACAGTAGGAAGATTATATTATATATATACATACATATACACACACACGCACATACACACACAGAGAGAACATGAAAAAATGGGGGTTGCCATACCAACTCTAACGAGTTGAATCAATTAAGGTGGGCTATTATCAGCAGGAGAAAAAAAACTTTTGTAGTGATAATCAGGATGGTCCATTTCAAACAGTTCAGAGAATACTTCAGCCGCCCTGGACACTCAATTACAGACATAAAAGTTGCTATTCTTCAACAAAAAAACTTCAAAAACAGACTCCAATGAGAAACTGCAGAACTGGAATTAATTTGCAAACTAGGCTTGAAAAAAGACTGGGAGTGGATCAGTCATTACACAAACAGAAAACTATTTCCCCATGATAATTTTTCCCCTACTGTTACTCACACCTTCTTGTCAACGGTTTGAAATGGGCCATCCTGATTATCACTACAAAAGTTTTTTTTCCTCCTGCTGATAACCAACCTTAATTGATTACTCTCATTAGAGTTGGTATGGCAACCCCCATTTTTTCCATGTTCTCTGTATATATATATATATATATATATATATCTTCCTACCGTATTTTCCACTGCATGCACCTGATGAAGTGGGTTTTCGCCCACGAAAGCTTATACCCAAATAAATGTGTTAGTCTGTAAGGTGCCACAAGTACTCCTCATTCTTTTATCTTTTAACCAGTTACTGATCCATGAGAGGACCTTCTCTCTCATTCCATGACAGCTTACTTTGCTTAAGAGCCTTTGGTGAAGGACCTTGTCAAAGTCTTTCTGAAAATCTAAGTACACTATATCCACTGGATCACCCAGGTCCAACATGCTTGTTGACCCTCCCAAAGAATTCTAGTAGATTGGTGAGGTAACATTTCCCTTTACAAAAAGGATGTTGACTCTTCCAAACAAATCACGTTCATCTGTGTGTCTGACAATTCGGTTCTTTACTATAGTTTCAACCAATTTACCCAGTAGTGAAGTCAGGTTTACCAGTCTGTAATTGCCAGGATTGCCTCTTGGGTCTTTTTAAAAAAATTGTCATCACATTAGCTATCATTTGGTACAGAAGCGGATTTAAACAATGGGTTACATACCACAGTTAGTAGTTCTGCAATTTCACATTTGAGTTCCTTCAGAACTCTTGGGTGAACACCATCTGGTCCCGGTGACTTATTACTGTTTAGTTTATCAATTTGTTCCAAAACCTCCTCTAATAATTTTGTCAACTGCTGCTGACCATTGCCTCATGTCTTTTCTCTGGCATTTGGGGAGGTTAGTGCTTACAGAGTAAGGATGGCTAGAAATTAAGAATTTATTTCAGGTACAGTCTTTGTTATCTTATGGTTAGATGGAGTGTGTTAAATTTTGTGGGAGAGTCCTTTAAACTATAAATTAGTAACTAGATCTTGATAATTTAAAATACCATACGTTTCAGAGTTAAGTGCTTTGGCTTAGACCAGCTCTACACTTAAAAGAAAAGTTGACCATTCTAGGTTGCTCAGTGGTGTCAAAAATCCACATCCAAGTGACATAGTTAAGCCAACATAACCCCCAGAGCGGACAGTGCTAGGTAGATGGAACAATTCTTCTGTAGATCTAGCTATCGCCTCTCAGGGAGGTAGATTAAACTATGTTGGACAGAAGAACCCACCTGTTGCTCTAGGAGCATCCACACTAAAGCCTACAGTGGCACAGCAGCCACTGTAGCATTTTAAGTGTAGACAAGCTCTTATTGATTAGGAGGCACTTAGAAAACTTGAGTAGAAACCAGAAAAATGGAAAGCATAAATAAAAATATACTAGTGTGCATCTAAGCCTGGCAGCAGACAGAAACATGGCAGATGGCCAAAGCCACATGGCAGACTTGCCATGCACAACTGGTTTGATGAAAACACAGATGAAAGAACAACAACTTATCCACAGTAGATGGCAGACGGAAAAGGTTTTGCTAATGATTGTTGCAGAAGCAGAACCAATCAAAAGGCTTCCCAGTTTAAATGTTCTAAACCATTTTTTACTAGAACCTACAAAACCACTCGGTATTAGGAAGAAAGATGGTTCAAGGGAATTCCCAAATTTGGGTACAGAAGAGGAAACTACTGCTGTACCCTCAAGAGCCAAGAAATGTATTTAAAGTTTAAGTGTTTTAACAAAATAATACAGCTTGAACATGTGAACCCTCACAAAAAAAAACAAAAAAACCACCACACACACACGCACCAACCATGAGCTAGTGGTCTTAGCACAGGACTATGAGTCAGGATATCCTGGCATCTAATACCAGATTTGACCCCAACTCTCTATGTAGTTTGGGGAACATTACTTAAGAAAAAAGTTTTCAAAAGTGATCTTTAATTCTGGACGGCAATCTGAGAATCTAGTGCCTGCTTTTCAGAGATACTGAACATGTGCAGCTCCCACTGACTTCAATTTAAATTGAGGGTGTGCAGCACCTCTGAAAATCAAGTCTTAGGCTTCTCAGGCTGGGCATCAAAAAACTTGGGCGTTCAAATTTGATGGACAATTGAAGACTGTGGCCTTAATTGCTTTAGCTTTAGTTTCCCTGCCTGTAAAAGGAGGATATTGGTAATACATACTTATTTCAGAATGATAGTGGAAGAAGTAATGTCTGTCAAGTGTTTTGTGTGTGAAACACACTATAAGAAACAAGCATGTAAAAATCTTGAGTACCCTCCTTCAAGCAAATGTTGTCAAACTTATCACTGGTCAAAGCAAGTTTCCTATAATTCAGTCCTCTTAAGCAATCCAATATTCAACCGTGAAATTAGAATAATTTAGGCATTTTACTTTGACATAACATGACAAAGCATAACTTGATCTAGTTTTCATTTTTTAGCAAAACAAGTTCTTATTTCTTTGTACACTTCCTCAATTCAGCCAGTGATGAAATTCAGGCAGAGAAGCTTACACTGTTTGGTGTTGCAATGCATTCGGGACTTAAGAAAAAAAACCCTCAGTATGAGATAAAAGTGGTCAGAAGGGTAGTACTCAATAGGAAGTTGTTCCTCCAAAGGAAATTGCAAATTCAAGTCAAAGAGGAAGACTTTGGAACAGTTAATTCTGCTCCATAAACTTCAGAAATTAGAAAGAGGGAAGGGCTATATGTGAAGAAACCATCTATAACCACAAATACAAGCTGAACGTACTAACCAGGACACGTTTTGGGGAAATATATATGCCTTTTAGTAGATCTCAGATTTAAAAAAAAACAAAACAATTTACAATGTGTCTCCACCAATTACATTTATTTTTAAAAGAACAAGAAAAGGGATATCTCAAATTGTAATCTCTGTCACGTTGGGATCCAGTTACCAATAATATAGACTACATCAGTGCAGATGTCCTAAAAGCTAGCTGTCCAAGACCAGAAGAAAACAATAATTCTGTCATCTCATGTCCTAGGACATAATATGTTACTGAAGGCATTTAAAAACCAGAGCTTCTATTCCATTCAATTCTGTTAAAACTTTTAGACCACGCTCAGCACTACAGCATCTGAGTACCTGGTTCTAATGGAATATCAAGGCCTATGCTGGTACACAATGTGTTCGTCAGAGTGACCAGCCAAACCTTTTTATCAGCTAGTTTAAAAGGAACTGGTTTTGTTCACAAAAACTGTTCTCGGCCCAAAGTGCATAGGGACTAAGTGCATTCTGGATTGTTATTTATTTTTTAATAAATAAAAAAATTGCTAACTAAAAACATTAGCATCTAGACAGCAGTTAGCAGATAGAGTAGTATTAACCAGTTAGCAGAGCTCCATCCCCACTCAATCACAGGCCTAGCACAAGTTTCCAAACAATAGCATCTAAACTAAACCCACAAAATATGTGTACATATAACTACGCACTCAGAATATAGGCAAAAACTTTCTAGCTACCCATGTGGCGTGTCCAAGTATCAATTTGAGCATGTACATTTTGCAGAAAAAACTTAGAGATCATTGTTTGAAAATATGGCATGGGGGGGAGGCAGCAGACAGTAGCCCCACCAGGTAAACTGAAGACCATGGCAACAGGCATTGTGCTAAACATGGCTCTCTGTGCATTTTACGGAGTCTTTGTCATTTACTGTGTTTATTCAAATTTATCGCCCTTTTCTCAATGCGGTTACATCGCTGTGAAGTGTTTGTACACATGCTAAACTGTGAGAACATAGATGGTAAAAGGTTCTGGTTAGGACTGTCTTTTAAAATACTCTTGATGAGATTCTTTCCTGATTAAATAAAAAGATGCTGTCATAGGATGACTGACCCTTTAAAGAGGAGATGATGCCAGCCATACCAGTGCCACAATTGATTAGCTGCTTCCCAGCCTGAGAGGGTGAGACTAAGGAGGGTCAGATGACAATTTAAAAGGACACCTATGCCTTAAAAAAGACAGAGTCAGATCAGTCAGGAGTTGGAACCACAGTGAGTGGGGAAGGCTCCTGGGGAAGACCCTGGCCAGGGTCTGCAAGAGGCCAGGTGCTCCAAAGCAAGGGATCCAGGGCTCTATACTGGAACAGAGAGAAAGAGGGAACTGAAGAGAAGCTCAGGAGAGGTGGAAGACTGTTGTGATTTACATTGTACTTGGATTCCCACAAAAGAAAAGCCTGAGGAGTCGGCACTCTGATAAGGAGTGAGAAGATCTGTGACAGTTGAACTTAAACAAGTTATTTTGCTTTCTCCTATGTTAACTTGGGACTTTTGTCAAAGATGGTGTTAATTTTGGGACTTTGGAGTACCCTAGAAGGAGACTGAACTTTCAAGTGGCCTGGCTGCAGAGCTAGGCCTTGGCAAACCCAGATGAAGGAGACTTATGCGGAAGGCCCAGCAACCCATGCATCCAGCCACAAGGGGACTCTGGCCAGTGAATTGCTTGGGTGTATGTGGGGCTTGTTCTGGGGCAGGATCCCACAATAAATACATAACTAAGCATGGAAAGCTTTCTTAGTCTAATAAGCAAAACACATGTGTCTTTGGAACATAGGTCTGCCCATTTCTGGACCTCTGGCCTTTGACTTTCAGATACGGTAGTCTCTGCTTCAAAACTTACAGCAATATTAGCTGTCCTCCACAATTTATATTCCATCTTTAAGAACAGAATTAAAATCTCCATCTCTTCAGGAGATAACAGGAAAAACAACATGTGCGCCCCTTGACTATCTGTATGTACCTCGCCCTTCCTGCCAATTAACATTTTGATAGTATCACTCCTCCTTCACTAAGTGATATCTGCGCTCCTTCCCTCCAACTACAACAGAAATGCATTCTTTGTTTTGTACCAAGAAAGAAAATATACCAGGAAGATATGAAACAGAGAAAATAAACAAGAAATCAAAAACTATGGTATTTGAGGCTAGAGTATTTTAAAAATAAAAGGCTAGATGAGTGCTTAGCCAGCTCATGATCTAACTTATTTAAAAGAATTGAAATTAAGAGGGCTTCATTACAGTTAGAGAATTAATTATGAAAAACAAAAGCACAGACTCTATCTAAATTAGTGGGGAGAAGTTAAAACTACTACACTCATTTTACTAGTAGAACCCACTTTAGATAGTAACACCCATCCACCCAGTTAGCCCACTTCCGAGCTGAATTCTTAACTTACCAGAAGCTAGAGGGCTGCATCTAGTTTGCATAGAACAGAGCAGATAACAGCTGCTCTTGTTGTTTATATAGATGTGTAAGCTCACCAAGATCAAGACGGACCACTGTTTACTGGAATCTGTGGTCTCTATGGCCTGTGCCACATTTCCACACACACTCCCAAAAAAAACCCCCAAAACCACAGCTGCACTGAATTACATGATAAAAACTGCTCCCCATAAGTGAAGAGTCACATCCTCCTGCAAGCCTCCCTTTATTGCCCTAAGCACTATGACATTCTCTACAGTCGCTCCCCTCTTATGGCACTCCTAAGGCTCAAAGAGGAGAACTGGGAGAAGAGCTGACAAGACTGGCAGTCATTCTTGCCCTTACTGATGATTCCTACACTGTCCTACTAAAGTCATACTTCAGAGTGGTAGCCGTGTTAGTCTGTTGTTTTTGCTGATACAAGGAGTACTTGTGGCACCTTAGAGAGACTAACAAATTTATTTGGGCATAAGCTTTTCTGGGTTAAAACCCACTTCATCAGATGCATGGAGTGGAAAATACAGTAGGAACAGTACATGAAAAGATGGGAGTTGCCTTACCAAAAGGAGGGTCAGTTCTAACGAGATAATTCAATTAAAGTGGGCTGTTATCAACAGAACAAAAAAATCACTTTTGTAGTGGTAATCAGGGTGGCTCATTAGAGCTGATCTCCCACTTAGTAAGGCAACTCCCATCTTTTCATGTACTGTTATATATCTTCCTACTGTATTTTCCACTTTATGCATCTGATGAAGTAGGTTTTAGCCCACAAAAGCTTATGCTCAAATAAATTGGTTAGTCTCTAAGGTGCCACGCGTATTCCTCATTGTTTTCGTTAAGGTCATACTGTGGTTCTCAAATTGTACACGTCTTCTTTCTGTGGACTTGGCTGAGAATGAGTGTACACTTTTTTGTCCTTTAATAATATCAGATGGAATCCTGTGCATCAGAGTGAATGAGTTGTAAAAGGAGGTGAACAATCTTTTAACAATTGGAAGTCAAATCGTACTAACGAAAATAGAACGGAGCATAAACTCTGGCAAGTCAAGTGTAAAAGTATAATAAGGCAGCTCAAAAACAAAAGAATTTGAAGAGCAACTACCCAAAGACAAAAACTAACAGCAACATTTTTTTTAAAGTACATCAGAAGCAGGAAACCTGCCAAACAATCTGGGGGGCCACTGACCAATCAAGGTGCTAAAGGAGCACTCAAAGACAAAGCAATTGCGGAGAAGCAAAATGAATTCTTTGCATTGGTCTTTACTGCAGAGGATCTGAGGGAGATTCCTACACCCGAGCTATCCTTTTTAGGTGACAGATCTCAGGAACTGTCCCACCTCGAGGTGCCAATAGAGGAGGTTGGGAACAAACTGATGAATTAATAAGTCATCAGGACCAGATGGTATTCACCCAATAGTTCTAAAGTAACTCCACTATAAAATTGCAACTGTAGTATGTAACCTATCATTTAAATCAGTCTCTGTACCAAATGACTGGAGAATAGCTAACATAATGACAATTTTTTAAAAAAGGCTCCAGAGGCAATCCTGGCAATTACAGGCCAGTAAGTCTAACTTCAGTAGCAGGCAAATTGGTTGAAACTATAATAAAGAACAGAATTACAAGACACAGCTGAACATAGTATTTTGGGAAACTGTCAACATGGCTTTTGTAAAGGGAAATCGTGCATCATGAATCTATTCGAATTCTTTGAGGGGGTCAAACAAACATGGACAAGGGTGATCCAGTTGATAGTGAGTACTTGAACTTTCAGAAAGCCTTCGACAGGGTCCCACACCAAAGGCTCTTAAGCAAAATATGTAGTCATGGGATAAAAGGGTAAGTCCTCCTCTGGATGAGTAACTAGTAAAAAAAAAAAGGAAACAAAAGAGTAGGAACATAAGAATGACCTTACTGGGTCAGACTCAGGGCTGCTCTACACTGGGGGGGGATCGATCTAAGATACGCAACTTCAGCTACGTGAATAGCGTAGCTGAAGTCGAAGTATCTTAGATTGAGTTACCTACCGTCCTCACAGCGCGGGATCGATGTCCGCGGCTCCCCATGACGACTCCGCTACCACCGTTTGCGTTGGTGGAATTTTGGAGTCAACAGGAGTGTGTTCGGGGATCGATATATCGCGTCTAGATGAGACGCGATATATCGATCCCCAAGAAATCGATTGCTACCCGCCGATACGGCCGGTAGTGAAGACGTACCCTAAAGGTCCATCTAGCCCAGTATCCGGTCTTCAGACAGTGGCCAATGCCAGGTGCCCCAGAGGGAATAAATAGAACAGGTAATCATCAAGTGATCCATTCCCTGTCGCTCATTCCCAGCTTTTGGCAAACAGAGGCTAGGGAAACCATCCCTGCACATCCTGGTTAATAGCCATTGATGGACCCATCTTCTATGAATTTATCTAGTTCTTTTTGGAATGCTGTTATAGTCTTGGCTTCTCAACATGCTCTGGCAAAGAGTTCCACAGGCTGACTGTGCATTGTGTTAAAAACAAAACAAAAAAACCCCTTCCTTTTGTTTGTTTTAAACCTGCTGCCTATTAATTTCATTTGGTGACCCCCAGTTCTTGTGTTGTGAGAAGAAGTAAATAAACTTCCTTATTTACTTTCACCACACCAGTCGTGATTTAGACCTCAATCATATCTCTCCTCCCTCAGTCGTCTCTTTTACAAGGAATAAATGGTCAATTTTCACAGTGGAGAGAGGTAAATAGTCGAGTCCCCCAAGGCTCTGTACTGGGACCACCTATTCTTACATGATCTAGAAAAAGGGGTAAACAGTGAAGTGGCAAAGTTGGCAGATGATCTAATTACTCAAGATAGTGAAGTCCAAAGCAGACTGCAAGGAGTTACAATAGGGATCTCACAAAACTGGGTGACTGGGCAACAAAATGGCAGATGAAATTCAGTGTTGATAAATGCAAGTAATGCATACTGTAAAACATAACCCCAACTCTACATACAAAATCATGGGGTTTAAATTTGCTGTTACCACTCAAGAAAGATCTTGGAGACATTGTGAGTAATTCATTGACAATATCTACTCAATGTGCAGCAGCAGTCAAAAAGGCTAACAATGTTAGGAACCATTAGGAAAGGGATAGATGATAAAACAGAAGATATCATAATGCCACTACATAAATTCATGGAACATCCACTTCTTGAACACCGCATGCAGTTCTGGTTGCCCCATCTCAAAAAAGATACATTAGAACTGGAGAAAGTACAAAGAAGGACAACAAAAGAGTTCAGGCCTATGGGACAGCTTCCATACGAGGAGAGGTTAAAAAGATGGACTGTTCATCTTAGAAAAGAGACAACTAAAAGAGGAATATGACAGAAGTTTATACAACCATAAATGGCGTGGAGAACGTGAATAAAGAAGTGTTATTTATCCCTTCACGTTACATAAGAACCATGGATTATCGAATGAAATTAATAGGCAGTAGGTTTAAAAGAAATATAAGGAAATACGTCTTCACACAATTCACAGTCAACCTGTGGATCTCATTGGTAAGGTATGTAGTGAAAGCCAAAACTATAACTGGTTCAAAAAAAGAATGAGAGAAATTCATGGAGGATAGGTCCATCAGTGGCTAACAGCCAAGATGATCCGGGATGCAACCTTGTCCTTTGGGTGTCCCTAATATGATTGCCAGAAGCTGGGACTGGATAACAGGGGATGAATCACTCGATAAATTGCCCTGTTCTGTTCATTCCTGTGACACTAGCCACTGCTGGAAGACAGGATTCTGGGCTAGACAGACCATTGGTCTGATTGAGTATGGCCATTCTTATGTTCTCAGCTGTGGGGCTGGCAGAGGAAAGGTATGTGATAATGGGGTATACTGGTGCATTGCTAAACGAGGACAGAGTTAAGGATGTCTAAGCAATGTTAACTCTACCTTTCCTGAATGATGGCAGATCAAGTGCCAGCACATGCCAAGGCCCCTAGGTCTCACCGAACACTGACAAATGCATAGTTGGAAATCAGTCTGGCTCACCTATGTGTTATCATTTTTAAAAGATGTCACGTTTATAGGAATGTGTTTAGCGTTTGAACTTCAAGAGATGCTTGTGAGTTGCTGCACGTAGTAATCTCACTTATAATATCTGTATCCCACATTAGAATGTAATATTTAAGTGTTTTGCTCTGTAACTATAAGAGTGTTTGCTGTGAAACTGGAAGCCCCCCAGTCAGGAGAGAAACATTATCAAGTGTGAGATACTAGTTTACCACAAGAGTGTCATCTCCTGCCCAACAAAAGAAGGCCTATTGACTCCAGACAATCCATTGTGGAACAACAAAATCTTTTGTCCACTGATGTTTTCCCCACACCCCTCACAGCTTGAACTCTGGGGGAAGGGAATAAAAATCTCTGACCAGAAGGATCTGTATCACTATACTGCTTGGAATTTGGAGAGGACAGTATTTCTAAGACGAAGCAAGAGATCCCCAAGCTGCTTATGTTGGGTTAGTCCTAAAGGACACACACCACTTTTATATTATAGCAGCTTCTGTTACCTTTTGACACCTAAGACTGTAACTCATGTGTATGTTTACCTGCTTTAACCTTGTAATTAATTATGTTATTTCTTCTTCCTAGTTAATAAATCTTTAGTTTATTACAGGATTGACTACAACTGTTGTCTTTGGTGAGAGATTTAAGGTACAACTGACCTGAGTGGTCCTTTGAGACTGGGAGTAACCTAAATATTGTTGCAATTTTTGGTGTAAAAGGACCATCTAACATAAAAGGCAGACTCGCTAGGGTGGCAAGATAGATGGGAGTGCCCCAGGGGACTCCATATTAAGGCTGTTATAGTGCTTGAGGAGTTCACACTTGATACTCGGTTGGTGAAATCTAATTATAGAACACAAACAGTTTGGGGACATCTGTTTGTGTTCTCCAGACAGCTTGACATCTTGGTTTTCAGATGTTTGAGTTTTACTCAGGTCAGTGTTCTGCAAGGAAATTATATACCACTAAGCAAACTTAGCTCTACATTAATGTAGCTTTTTTACCACTGAAATTCCTAGTTTTGTTTTTTTAAAACAGGAATAGATATGTTGTTGGTAGGCATTAGCAGTCATTTAAGCAACTGTACAGATCATGCCTGCAATTTGCATATCAAGCCAAATCAGCCTATAGTCAGCAATCCCCAGGCCATTGTGTATGCCTTGCTTCCTGCAAACTTCTGCAATCGCATGATCTAGGAATCACCCAGAATCCATATATTGGCAACCCTAGAAGCACATATTTCTTTTCCCTAACTAATCAAGGTACCTGTGCTATGAGTTCTGAACCACTGCACTACCCATCTTTGGAAACACCACAGTAATCTGGCCCAAGATCAGGAAATAGCCAATTGTCGACCACGCCCTCACCAACCACCTCTGGGGCTAGTAAAAATAATGCTTTTCCCAAGCAACCATTCCACGGTTTGCCTTCCACCTGTCCTTATTGTCTAACCCCATCGTAACCCCTGCCCCTGTTCCCACCCCCTTTCCCCCCACAACTGTCTACAGCTCCTCCCCCTCCAATATAACAAACATTTTGGTAAGACCAGCTGCTGACTTCTGCTGCGTTCACAGTAAACCTCCCCATTAAATAAGGATGTCATATTATAAGAGAGAACTTCCAGCAAGCAACATGAGTCATTAAATCTTTACTGCACAGATGTACAAAAGTTCAAACCAGAAATATCAGCGGTGGGGAGTTCACCGGGGGCAATGACATTGGCCCGTTCCCTCAAACTACCCAGGCAAGCATGAAGTGGCTGCACAGAAACCTTCTCACTTTTTTTTCTTTATTGGTGCACGTGCACTATAATCCTTCCAGATTATACATTCACACAAGCAAAGAATTTAACACGTTCTTAAATACAATTTGCAGTTTGGATCCCCCCCAAAAAACCTTAGTGGCTGCCATGCACTACCATGGGTAAAAATTGATCAATTGAAACCATTTTGACCAACATCACAACAATAGATTTAGCTGGTAGCCCGGGAGAGGGGGGTTAAAAACTTGGGAAAATGGCTATATTATTCAGGGCTTATACCTCCAGAACACCAGGCTTAAATGACCCCAAATATGGGTCATTAATCCTATTCCGTACTCCCAGAAGGCATAGCAAATTTCCCCAGATCCTGGCTCACATTGAGGGAGAGGGGTATGTGCAACCACTGTAGATGAGCACAGCACCCTCCCCCACCCCAAGATCCTGGCATGCCCACAGAGAGGAGCACGAGAGGCTCAGACACCCTCAGGAGATCAAGGGGCAGGAAGGGGGGTGAGATTCTCCTGGGGGGCAAGAGTTCCCTAGAGCTGGGCACATGTGTGATGGGAGAATGTGGAGCTGACACAGACAGGCAGAGCAGGGGGTGCACGGGAGATGGTGTGCAGTGGCAGAGCTGTAGAGTGCATGGGGTTAGGGTGCATTGGTAAAGTTTGAGGCACACTGGCAGAGCTGAGGGGTGCAGGGGATTGCAGTGCACTGGCAGAGTTGGGGATGCTATTCGTCCTTCACCTGAGCCCCCAACCTCTTGCCGCCTGTACCACTCATCCCCATTTATCCCCTCCCCAGAAGCCCCCTCCTATCACTGCAGCCCCAAACTCCTCTCCCCTCTAATCCCCCTCTCCTCCCAGAAAACATTCACATGGGTGGGGGGGAGAGAGAGAGACAGGACAGGACTGCCACCTGTGACTCACAAACTGTAGCAGTCTCCAGCCACTCAGTCCAACACGCCTTTTGTCTCAGATTGAGGCTTGTGATTAATTTATCCTAATTATCCTATGTTAACTGAAGGATGAGTTCTCAATCCGCAAGCTCAACAAGGTCTGTGGATTTGTACAGTCATTAGCAAGGGCAAAAATTAAATCGGCCTAAGTTACGCTGACATACAGCCACGTCAGTAATTAAATCACTTTGGCACATCCGTACTACACTCCTTGTGTCGGCACTGCACATCCTCACAAGGGGCAGTTGAACTGATTTAACTGTCAGTGTGGGGCATTGTGTCAAAAGGCAAAAGCAGGACACATGCAGGAGCCCTGCTCATCTCTGTGGCCCTACCCTAGGGTTGCCAGCTGTCCGGTTTTCAACCGGAAAACCCAGTCAAAAAGGGACACCAGCGGCTCTGGTAAGCACTGATGACCAGACTGCTAAAAGTCTAGTCGGCGGTGCAGCAAGGCTAAGGCAGGCTCTCCTCCTGCCCTGGCTCCGCATGGCTACCGGAAGCAGCCAGCATGTTGGTCTTCTATTCGCAGGGGCACACAAGTGGCTCCACGTGCTGCCCCTACCCCAAGCACCAGCTCCGCAGCTCCCATTGGCTAGGAACATGCCAGCCACTTCCGGGAGCCGTCTGAGGCAAGCGGCGCCTGGCCGGAGCATGTACCCCTCACCCCCTTCTGCACCCCTACCCCCTTCCCCAGCCCCCTCCTTCACCCCAAACCCCTCATCCCCAGCACCACCCGAGCTTGCACCCCAACCCCCTGCCCCAGCCTTGAGCCCCCTCCCACACTCCAAACCCCTCATTTCAGGCCCCAGCCTGGAGCCCGCACTCCCAGATCCCAACCCCTGCCCCAGTCCGGTGAAAGTAAGGGAGGGGGAGGGAGAGCGAGCAATGGAGTGAGGAGGGAAGGAGTGTGCAGGGGGTAGGGCCTCAGAGAAGGCAAGGCAGGGAAGGGCAGAGTCTCAGGAGGAAGAGGAGGGGTGGGGTAGGGTTGCCAACTTTCGAATTGCACAGAACTGAACACCCTTGCCCTGCCCCGAGGCCCTGGTGTTTGGTTTTGTGCAATTCAAAAGTTAGCAACCCTACCCCAACCCTCTTCTTCCCCCTGAGGCCCTGCCCTCTGCCACTCCTCTCCCCTCAAGTCCCTCACTCCCTACTCCTCTTCCCCTAAGCCGCCACCCTTGGCCAGGCCAGAAGCTGGAGCTGGGCCATGGTAAGAGCTACCCAGGGAGTCCAGGTCACTGTGCCAGAGAGCAGCTCCCAGACCACATCCCCGTCCCCCAGGGCATGTCCCCCAGGGCAGGGTGGTGGGTCTGGGGATTCCCACAGCAACAGGCTCACTGGGCAGCTATTATCACTGCCCGGCTCCAGCCTCTGGCCTGGCCAGGGGATGGGACCTCAGAGGGAAGAGCAGGAGCAGGGATGGGGCCTCGTGAGGGGTGGGAGCTAAGACCCACCTCAGCCCCACCACCCCACTGGGAAGAGGCTGGTGCTGCCCCTGAATCACAGGCAGTCTGGGACAAACAGGGGCGGCTCTAGGTATTTTGCCGCCCCAAGCACGGCAGGCAGGCTGCCCTCAGCGACTTGCCTGCGGGAGGTCTCCGGTCCCGCGAATTCGGCGGCACCCTGTGGGAGGTCCACCGAAGCCGCAGGACCAGCGGACCCTCCGCAGGCAGGCCGCCGAAGGCAGCCTGCCTGCCACCCTCACGGCGATCGGCAGAGCGCCCCCCGTGGCTTGCCACCCCAGGCATGTGCTCGGCGTGCTGGTGCCTGGAGCTGCCCCTGGGGACAAATAATGCCCTGGAGTCATTCAGCCCAGGACTTAGATTCTGCATTTAGGTACTGTCCCGCCCAACTCAGGACAGGTTTTCACCCTAATTGTGGGACGGCTTCTGAAAGGCAGCAACAATCGAGGTCAGCAACCCAGTGTCTACACTGTCTGCATCCACCTAACCGCTACACCTCTCATGGAGATGGAGTTATTAAGTTGGTATAGTAGGCGAGTTATATCAGTGGGAGCTACATTTTAGGGTAGATACTTCCAGAGTTAGGTCGATGTAAGCCACTCTTAGTTTAACAGTACAAGGCAGCAGAAGGAAACCATAGGGGGAGAGGGGGAACTATAACTCAGGAACCCCGTCATCAAATGGCACCAAATTTGAACAACAAATGCTATCCATGCTGCTATGAGGCACACCAAATTTCAAAGCAGTCCCATTTATTGTTCAGAGTTTTGAGCACTTACCACAGTCGAGCTTTAAAAAGCATATAAAATGATGGGAATGGTAACCCTCTAGCCACTTTTCTGTTTTGGCGCATACGCAAGTGTAAAATATGTACATTTTCTTAAATATTGTTTTCAATTTGGGTCCCCCAACCATTTAGTGAGTACCATGCACTACCTTGGATAAAACTCAAAATATTGAGACCATTTTAACCCACATCCTATCAATAAGTTTGATCTTTACGTCGTGGTGTGTGTGTGGGGGGTGTAAACAACACCACCCAGGAAATGTTTTTAAATGGCTATTAGGAGTCGGGGGAGTTGTTATATATATTTGGCTCAAGTGACTCTGAATTTGGATCACTGAGCTATCCTGCACAATGCTGAGGCACACCAAAGTTCAAAGAAATCCAAACAAGGATGTCAATTTTACAGGATTTAGAAAGATCAAGCTTTAAGCAGATGTCTTGATGCAAACTTAAGTATAATTAGACCCTGATTAAGAAATGACCGATGGCCACCATCTTTAATCTTCATGGGTTGCTTATTCTATGTTGAGGGACCAAAAGTGGATAACATATTAATAAAATAAAAAGTGAAGGATCTACAGTATTTTACTATGATTAAAGGTGTAATTATATAGTTGGTCATGAAAAGTATTCTAATACCTACTATACTTCAGAGAAACCCACTTCCCCTCCAGAGAAAGTAGGGGGAAGATGATACTGCTTTATTCATCAAAGCACTCTCTCAATTAAATTCAAATAAGGATAATGATAATACTAACTGTGTATTAGATAAATACAATGACACACTGCCACAAATACTTAGTAATCCTAGGTAAAAACAGAGATGGATACCTTTATCCTGTAACCTTAGTAAAGGGAAACTGGAGGGTTATGATTAAGCATTTGTCATAACTCATACAGGTATCAGCAGAGGAAATATCTGTTTTTCTCTACTGTGCCATGTAAAAAGTTAAATACTCTTAAAATATCACTAACCTGCATAAAAAAACTGAAACCTAAAACCAAAAATGCTAGAAAGATAGGATTTAAGAATAATCTGAATGGATTTATCTGCTTTTATATGGCCCATGTTCAGCACTCAGTCCAGGCATGAACTCTCACTGACATCAGTGAGTAGTTTGTGCAGAACAGGTAGAATATGGCCCTAAAAATCCTGTTCAGGACTAGCCTAAAAGAAAAGGCACATTCGTCCTTCCTCCCACATTTTCTGAGCTCTGCTATAGATTTCCTGTATAACTCTGAGTAAGTCATTCTCTCCAGGTCTTAGGGCTTGTCTACATGGGAAACTTTTTATCAATTGTACCCGTACAGTTACATTAATGTAGCTCACCCCCCACACACGTGAGCATTCTTATTCTGATACAAGAGTAGCTTTTTTCAATTTAGCTTATACTCCTTTCCAAGAGACAAATTAAACTGGAAAAAAAACCACTCCTATTGGAAAACAAGAGTGTCCAAATAGAGGGTAATAATGGTATAACTATATTATTTTAAATTCACACCTTCTGTTATCTAGAAAAAAAAATTCTGTGTAGACAATGCCTCAGTTTCTTCACCTGTAAAATGGGAAAGTGAAGCTTCTCATCCGTAAAATGGAAATACTACTTACCTACTTCACAAGGCCATCAAGTGTCTTGATTTGTTAACATTTGAAGAATAAGGATATCCTCAGATAGAAGGGTGCTACAGAAGTATTGTTAAACTATTATTATTAAATGAATTCTGAAGACACTTCAGGACATCTAGTTTGCCTGGTTACATAAAATCAGACAGCACAGAACTGACTCACTTGAACCCCTGCATGTGTGGGTGGGACGGCGGAGGGGGGAGAAGGGACCCGCTATGAAACAACTTGACTTGGCAGAGTGGTCCCTGCCTACCAACCTATAAAGCAGCATGGCCTCAAAATAGGTGCCTGTGTACTATAAAGTTGACTAGTACCAAGAAGTCTCTCTCAAAGTCACATTTCAATAGTGGGGCGGGAGGGTGAGAGTGAGGAAAGAGTGAAGCACTTCCAGTAATATACCTGTTTACATTTTACCTTTGATGGGCATATTTCTCTCCCTGGAAATTCCACTTTTGGAGTAAACATGCTGAAGGTTAGCTAGGCATTCAGCAGTACTAAGTCAGATAGCTAAGTCATCACCACCCCATTTAAAAAAAAAAAAAGGTAATGTGCCTAAAACTTTAGGGTATTTTACACTGCAGAGTCAGTACAGACACCAAACTAATACAAAGATGCTGGAGAAGACAGAGCAAAGGCCAAGAGAGGCATCACATTCTACAGAATGTACTAGACAACAATAGCAAAATCATCTCAGCAGGCGCATGTGCAAAATCATCTTGGCGTGCGCGCGCGCGCACACACACACACACACACACACACACACACACCTTGTCTCTCTCTCTTTTTATATCCTCATTCACTGCCTAACACATCAAAAGGCATCACCGGTTAACCCCAGAGTAGTTTTTTTCGTTTGGGATTTTTCCTTTTCCACTTCATATGTACTAGTTCAGTTTGGGAATGTTGTTTTTCTAGGTAACCCTTTTTGTGAGCCAACTGTTCGATCACTGTTTCCCTTTGTTAATATTTTTAAAAATCACTTTTGAAGAGATCAGCCGTCGTTATTTTTGCCTCTCACATACTAGTGAACAAATGAAAAAAGCATCAATGGAAACGCACAAGCGAGAAAAAGTAAATGCTATCTCACAGCATAACTATATAAAAATGACAAAGAAAGAACAAAGAGAAAGGAATATGCCATATAAGAATTCAAAACTAGTAAGTACCACAAATAGGACAATTTTATGGGACGGGAGGTGATAGGATGGAACAGTTCATTAGAATTTCTTGCATTTCTCTCTTTTTTCCCCCCCTTTGGCTGAGGCAGCAAGGAAGCAGAATGATTTTAGGAAAAAAAAAATCCAACCAAAATGATATTCCAAATAATTGCAAATGAGTGACATCTAGCGATGAGCACAAAGTTGATCAACCTCTACTCTCCCACACAGTCAAGATAAGCTAGCAAGCTCTGACAAGTAGCTGAAGAGTGGGTGTTGAACCATGGGAACCTGGTACTGCTAAGTTTCTCTCCCTTAAAGACGAAACAACAATTGAGCCAAGACCCAGAAACACGATACGATACATGACTCCAAAAAACAAGATGTTAATACAGCCAAAAGGGACAGAAATTTCAGCTAGGATCTGTGAATTATCACCTCCTTAATTTACATCTCCATTCTTTCATACATATACTGTTCCCTCTCCTCCCCTCCCCCCCTCATTTTAATCATGGAATTGTCCCAGATATTTTGTTCATAATGAAAAAACATCTAAGAGATATGGTGGGAAAAAAATGAATTTCACTTCTGATCTTGAAGCATTAAACAGTTGTCTCAGAGACAGCTTAATGACGTCCCTAACTTTATATATCTTAACTAGTGTCCTGTTGTAAGAGTTTTATGAACTTGTCAAACAGGCTCTTATTTTGCCAGTGGTTCCAAAATTATTGCTCACAGAGCAGAGTTACTGGAAGTGAGGGGGAAGGGAGGGACTGAAGCGTGATTTGTGGTGGGGTTACAGGAAGGAAAAGTACGCTACTATGCAAAGTAGCAGTAATACAGTCAGTCCCCTGACAGGGAAGTTGGAACTAGAGAGCAACATGAAGGCAGATTTTTCACCACCATAACATAGTACAATTCTTTAGGAGGGACATGGACTCAGAATGGAATAGATTTCTTTAAGGTGTATGTGTATATTGGAATGGAAGTATGATTGTATGTATTTTAAAGAACAGCCCTAAACACACTGAAGATAAGACAGTGAATCCCATAATCTTAAATGTGGAGCATATGAACTACAGTCCTAGATTGGAACATTGTAGTGTTAATACAATTTACCATGCTGTATCTATTTCTATCACAACCAGGGCTCTGCCACTGGGATTTCAGTAGTATTCCCCCAGCTGAACAGAAAAGATACTCGGCAATGTCAAGACTGATGTAGGGATGGATTAAAATATATATATATCTGATAAAGGGAAGGAAAGTCACAATATACAGGTTTTGTTTTATATTCTAGATCAGAAGTGCGCAAACTATGGCCCGTGAGCTCCCGCTGGGGAGCGGGGTCTGGGGCTTGCCCTGCTCCGGTGCTCCGGCTAGGGCGCTGGGTCAAGGCCCACAACACACGGTTTGACCCTGCTGTGGCGCTCCGGCTGGGGGACTGGATATGGGGCCGCTCCAGCCGGGGTGCTGGGTTGGGGGCCACTCTGGCGTTCCAGCCGGGGCACTGAGTCAGGGGCTGCACCACACAGCTCGGCCCAACTCCAGCGCTCCAGCTGGGGCGCAGGGTTGGGGGCCACACCACATGGCTCCCAGAAGCTGCGGCATGGCCCCGCGCCGGCTCCTACATGCTCCAATGGGAGATTCAGGGGCTGTGCTAGAGGATAGGGCAGCGTGCAGAAGCGCCTGGCCGCGCCTCCGCGTAGGAGCCGGAGAATGGACATGCCACTGCTTCCGGGAGCCGCTTGAGGTAAGTGCCACTTGAAGCCTGCACCCTGAGCCTCTCCCCACACCCTTGCCCCAGCCCTGATCCCCCTCCCGCTCTCCAAATCTCTCAATCCCAGCCTGGAGCACCTTCCTGCGCCCTAAACCTCTCATCCCCAGCCCCACCCCAGAGCCCGCACCCCCAGCCAGAACCTGCACCCCTTCCCGCACCCTTGATCCCCCTTCCATCCTCCAAACCCCTTGGTCCCAACCCAGAGCACCCTCCTACACCCCAAACTCCTCACCGCTTCCCAGACTCCAACCCCAATTTTGTGAGCATTCATGGCCTGCCATACAATTTCTATTCCCTGATGTGGCCCTCAGGCCAAAAAGTTTGCCCACCTCATTCTAGATCCATTCTACCATCTCATTCACATGCATGAAAATGATTTTTTTTTGTGTTACCAATTTAAAAAAAAAAACAAACAAAAAAACCCACTTAACTTATTTAGAAAAACTGACACTACAGAGCACCCTATCCTGTGAAGACAAGACTGACATTCCTCACCCAGTGAGAGCCTACGCTAAAACTTATTTGAATGAACTTGACCCAGCTTGGCTTCGGGCCAGCATTCAACGTCACTGAATGACTTAACAGAACAGAGTGTTCTTGGCATGAGCACAAAAATGTGTTGAAATCCATGCTGGAGAGAAAATCAGTTTGCATTTCAAATTAATAAAAAGAAGTGGTAATAAAAAGGTAGCAAACACAAAGACAGCAGCAGTCATTTGAATACAGATTTGCTGCAGGAAATTTTTTTTTAACTTTCCACTGTTCCTTCATTCACTAAACAAGTTACATTAAAGGGACTTAGTTCTCTGAGATATGCCCTTCCTTCCTTCTCCAAATCTCAACCCACGGCCTCTCCCCTTTCCTTCCCCTTCTCACCTCCCACAATGCCATACCTGGAAAATTCCAATACACCTTTTAGCTAGCAAGCAAAGGGAGTGACAGCCTGTAAAGCCAGAAACAATTCATGACTCACTTCCGCCCAAAACCTTGAAGTAAAGGCTACACTGCAGGCATCTCACGCAATGCTTCTATATAGAATACTTTGTTATAAAGTTATGTCATTCCTAAATGGATTATGTTAATTCTCTGTCATAAAATGAAGAGGAAACAAGAGGGAGAACAGGCAAAATAAAAAACGTACCATACACTCAATAAACTTCCTGAATGTAAACATATGGGTATTATCTCCTTTCGTGTTTCCACACTACGATTCCCCCTTATTTTCTTTCCAAGCCCAGTTGCATGTCCTGTTTTCCCTTCCTTTGTTCTACCCCTTCTTCTGTCTCAGGTATTCCATTTTCCCTTCCAGCAAAGGATTGTATTATTCCACCACCATCACCAGAAGCAGACATAGCTAAAGGGCCTTTCCCAGGTCAGTCACACAGCCTCGTCACTTCCACCACCCTATTAACTAAGGAGCATTCCGGACAGGGCCGTCCTTAGGCACACACAGCTGCGTAGGGCACCTGAAAATTTGAGGCACCACCGAGACAGCAGGTAAGAGTGCGTCATTCAGTGTGTTCTGCAGTCTCTTAGGCAGGGGCTATATTCACAGAGCCGAATGCACTGGCATTCTGAGTGAGGAAGAGGGTATGGGGGGTCTCTTCAGGGAACTGTGACTCTCCGCCACCATGAGACAAGCCGGGTGGCTCAGTATCCTTTGCTGCCTCGTCCCTCCTCCTCCGGGCTGCCACTGCATCTGCTGCATATGAAGCTCGGTGCGTGTCAGCAATGGTGTGGGGGGGAGGGTTCTTCTGAGGGTCCGGGGCGGAGGTGGTGGCTGTGCTCCAAGTTGGGCATGGGGCACTGGTTTAATAATACTGCATTAAGGCCCCATAAATCCTAAGGATGGCCCTGATTCCTGGCTTATGACTCCATAAGACCCTCAAATGCAAGCCTCGTATGACAGCAACATCCTCCAGCTAGCAAAATAGGCAATAGTGAGCAATGATCATTCTCATAACATGCCACACAAATCCTTAGACCAGCCCATAGCCCGAGGCACTAGGAATTGGGTAGAAGCAAAGCAGGCATGCTTCCCACCACCCTTGAAGCCCTAAAAGTAACTCTGGAGCTGCTTTGCAGAAGCTATTTCAGGTCACTGACTGAAATAGACTTGTGCCACCCTAAATCACCGTCAACCCCCTGCTGAAAGAAGATTAGAGATCTGTTCAGCAATGCATACTTCAGTCACACACAGAACTTCATGGCAGGGAGGGGACTCCTTACCCCCTGACTTGTCCTCCCCACATCCAGTACTTGCAGCGTGTAGCAAAGCTGCACTGGTTTATGCTTGGGGCGGGTGGGAAAACACATCCACAACCACTAAATGTTTCACATTAACAAAATTAAACAGCTCTGCATATGAACGAAGAAGCAAAGTAACTTGCATGGCACATGAATTAGGTCTCCATTTGGCATCACAAACTAAGCTCTACCAATCCTTTTCTAACATGTATTATAGAATAAACTCTGCCTGTGCCTCCCATCAGTTGACAAAATATGTTTACAGTAGCATACTAACAGTATTAAAGTCTGTTTTGAGGTCTTAAATATGGGGAGGGAGAGGAAGCAACCTCCTTTTTTGTAGTTTTTTTGTTTGCCTGACTGCCCTTCTCTGCATAATTACATCCTAAAACATGACTGGGGGAATAAAGAGGTATAAATGTTAGTTCTCACACAGAGGAAAAGGAGAATGCCTACTGAAAGCATAAACCAGATTTGAAAACAAACACTACTGATCATGAGGTTAAGGATGGGACTAGTCTATACTTTATTAAATTCAAAATCTCTTTGCAATCATATAATAGGAATCAGACAGGATCAAGGGGGCATTTTCACACCATCTGCTTCCTGTAAGCATATGGCATTGGTGGAACTCAGCACTTCCTGTCTTATCTCTCTGGGTTTCTGTGATGGCCAGACTATGGAACAAAAGGACCTAAATAAGCAGCAGAAATAGAGTTTATTTCAAGAGAGTAGATAGGTTGGGAGTGGAAGAGAATGCAGGTGCTAAAACTAGAGAGTATGCAAGCTGCTACTAATGACGACAACAGCATTAATGTGTTAATGTGCATTTCCTAATTTTAAAAGAATAGGCCTTGTTTGATATTCTCTCCATCAGGATTTTTAAAAGAGGGATAAATCTTAGACAAACTGTAAGCCATAAGCAATGATGTAATTAGTCCACCAGCACCCTCATCCAAAACAAAAACACGAACAAAATACACCGTTCTGTAACATTGATAGAAAAGAGGTGGGGGAGGTGGTGTGCATAAATTAAGGGAGACCATGAAACAATTTCAGTATTTACAGTGAAGCATTCTGGGCTGCTAAGTAGGAAAAAGATCTTTGGAATACATAAGATTTTATTAATCACAAAAACATGGATCAGTTCTTCTATGTAGTCTCAAACTCTGCCCTAATATACTTCCCTCTCACCTAACAGTAAGGCCTGGTCTACACTAAAAAGGGGGTTCGAATTAGGGTACGCAAATTCAGCTACATGAATAGCGTAGCTGAATTCGAAGTACCCTAATTCGAACTACTCACCCGTCCAGACGCGGCGGGGTCGAACTCCGCGGCTCCAAGGTCGACTCCGCCACCGCCGTTTGCAGTGGTGGAGTACCGGAGTCGACCGCGGCGCTTCCAGAGTTCGAACTATCGCGTCTAGATCAGACGCGATAGTTTGAACTCCGAGAAGTCGAACTCACCGCGTCGACCCGGACGGTAAGTGTAGACTAGCCCTAAGCTGTCATTCCATGGCAAGTTCAATTAAGTCTGAAAGTTTGCTTGAGAACCAGATCCACAGGTTAGTGAGGTTTCTAAAGCCACTCCCTGTCAGTTAGTGGGCAACCCACTGGAGACTGGCACAATCTCTAAGAAGGGCAAAGTTGAAAGGAGGATGTGACATATCCTAAAGTCACGAGGGTTACTTGTTTTAGTAATGTATTAGTCCATAAATAATCTTTGAACAAATGTATGAGCAGGGGCGGCTCTAGGAATCCCGCCGCCCCAAGCAGGGCGGCGCGCCGCGGGGCGCGCTCTGGCGGTCGCCGGTCCCGCGGCTCCGGGGGACCTCTTGCAGACGTGCCTGCGGAGGTTCCGCTGGTCCCGCGGCTCCGGTGGAGCATCCGCTGGCATGACTGCAGAAGGTCCGCCGGAGCCGCCTGCCGCCCTGCCGGCAAAATGCCGCCCCAAGCGCGCGCTTGGCGCGCTGGGGTCTGGAGCCGGCCCTGTGTATGAGACCATTAGCTCAGATAGGAGGAGACTAAATTTTTCAATGTACTGTAAAATTACATATTGAGTGGGTTGTGCGTTCCCTTTTCTGTGTAAACTCTAACTTCATAGTCTCATCGATGTTTGAAGAAACTGTTCAGTCTCTTGAGAAGGTTCACTGTCAATTCAACTTTTCAGTCTTTTTTCTAATTAAAATAAAGACCAGCAAGATCTCTATTCCATTACCCTTTCCCCAAAGTCATTCAGGGTACGTCTACACTACGGGATTATTCCCATTTTACATAAACCGGTTTAGTAAAACAGATTGTATAAAGTCGAGTGCACGCGGCCACACTAAGCACATTAATTCGGTGGTGTGCGTCCGCGGTCCAAGGCTAGCATCGATTTCTGGAGCGTTGCACTGTGGGTAGCTATTCCATAGCTATCCCATAGTTCCCGCAGTCTCCCCCGCCCCTTGGAATTCTGGGTTGAGATCCCAGTGTCTGATGGGGCAAAAATCATTGTCGCGGGTGGTTCTGGGTAAATGTCGTCAGTCACTCTGGGAAAGCAATGGCAGACAATAATTTTGCGCCCTTTTTTCCTGGATTGCCCTGTCAGACGCCATAGCGTGGCAACCATGGAGCCTGTTTTGACTTTTGTCACTGTCACCGTATGTGTACTAGATGCCGCTGACAGAGGCAATTCAGCAGCGCTACACAGCAGCATTCATTTGCTTTTGCATGATAGCAGAGACGGTTATCAGCCATTCTGTACCATCTGCTGCCATTGTAAATTGGCAATGAGATGACGGTTACCAGTCCTTCTGTACTGTACTGTCTGCTGCTGTCATGGGTGCCCCTGGCTGAGGTTGGCCGGGGCACAAAAGACAAAAATGGGAATGACTCCCCGAGTCAATCCCTCCTTTATGGTATCTAAAAATAGAATCAGTCCTGCCTAGAATATGGGGCAAGTGTACTAGAGAACCAGTGTATCAGAGAACCAGAGAGCACAGTCGCTCCGTGTCAGATCCCGCAGAAATGATGAGCTGCATGCCATTCACAGGGGGTGCCCCTGCAACAACCCCACCTGTTGCTTCCCTCCTCCCCCAGCCTTCCTGGGCTACCGTTGCAGTGTCTCCTGATTTGTGTGATGAAGTAATAAAGAATGCAGGAATAAGAAACAGTGACTGGTTAGTGAGATAAAATGAGGGGAAGGCAGCCTCCAGCTGCTATGATAGTCCAGACAGGACATTAAGCAGTGTGGGGGAGAGGAGCCCAGCATCCCGCTGCTATTATAGTCCAGGCAGTACAGAATCTTTTCTTTACACATGAAGGGCGGGGGCTGATGGAGCTCAGCCCCCTGTTGCTATGATGAAGACGGTTACCAGCCGTTCTGTACCATCTACTGGGAATGACCGGGAGGCCAGCCAGGAGCACTCATGGGCTGATGATGAGAACGGATACCAGTCCTTCTGTACTGTACCATCTGCCACCAGGCTGATGACGACGATGGATAGCAGTCATATTGTACCATCAGCCACCAAGGAGGGGGGGGGCGAGGATGCTGCAGTTCACTGCCGCAGCATCGCGTCTACCAGCAGCATTCAGTAGACATCGGGTGACATTTAAAAGAGTCAAGAGATGATTTTTTTCCCTTTTCCTTCTGGGGGTGGGTGAGGGGGGTAAATTGACGAGTTATGCCCTGAACCACCCCAGACAATGTGTTTGACCCTACAGGCATTGGGAGCTCAGCCAAGAATGCAAATGCTTTTTGGAGACTACAGGAACTGTGGGATAGCTTGAGTCCTCAGTCCCCCCTCCCTCCCTCCATAAGCGTCCATTTGATTCTTTGGCTTTCCATTACGCTTGTCACGCAGCAGTGTGCTGAGTCCCTGCTGTGGCCTCTGTCTGGAGAGTTTTTAAAAATGTTTTGGAATTTCGTCTTCTCTAATGGAGCTCTGATAGAACAGATTTGTCTGCCCATACAGTGATCACATCCATACGGTCCATGCTGGACCTCTTTTTGGATTTGGGACTGCATCGCCACCCGTGCTGATCGGAGCTTCACGCTGGGCAAGCAGGAAATGATATTCAAAAGTTCGCGGGGCTTTTCCTGTCTACCTGGCCACTGCATCCGAGTTCTGATTGCTGTCCAGAATGGTCACAGTGGTGCACTGTGGGATACCGCCCGGAGGCCAATACCGTCGATTTGCGGCCACACTAACCATAATCCGATATGGTAATACCGATATTAGCGCTACTCCTCTCGTTGGGGGAGGAGTACAGAAACCGGTTTAAAGAGCCCTTTATATCGACATAAAGGGCCTCTTAGTGTGGATGGGTGCGGCGTTAAATCGGTTTAACGCTCCTAAAATCGGTTTAAACGCATAGTGTAGACCAGGCCTCAGTCTCCCTGGAGGATTACTGGGAAGTTGCTGAATTCTGGAATATTTTCCATTGTGATTTAAAGAATCTCAGGTGATCGGATACCGTACCCTGTTAGCTGTGCCAGAACCAAAGAGGGTAACACATTTCCCTAATTTTGTGTACACTGCTTGACTTAATGCTTTTCAGCTGGGGCATTTTATTTTGAAAATTAAGCTTGAAATAAAAAAAACCCAACCTATCCACATCCCTATCAATATTAAATCCCATTTACTGGACATTTTTCATATTATTCTCGTATGAGCCTCAACTAATCAGTGTCTCCCCCACCCTCACCACCCAAGCATGTGTGAAACTGACTAGAACAGCACAAGACTAGATCTAGAGTAACACATTTTTGGGGGTGACACTATGTAAAAGGGAATGTTTTTACATGTAAATGCCATGTTAAAGTTAAGAGGAGGCCGGATGATATAAGGCAGCTTCCTTAAAAGGAAACTAATAAACATGAAAACAAAACTGATACACAACAAGAAGAGTGATATAAGCCAGCTCTGTTATGTCAATTTACTAATTTGAAAGTTAGGTAATTTAATTATAAAGCCGAAACGGATTACTGGTATTGTTATGCTGTAAAGTTCTGCAGCATTACAGACAACGTTGCTAACTGTTTAAAAAAAAAAAATTCAGCAACGTTTCCACACGCTGTACAGCACCAGCTAACAAATGGCATGCATCTCAAACTATGAAAGTTTTTAACCCTGTATTAGCTTGGTGTCTGTGAAGTTATTTCACATACGATGCTGAATCACTATAAATACAACACACATTTTCCAATTCTTTTGATAAATATCCCAAATAGTTGGCATGGGTGCAAAGACAGCATTACTGCTTCAGCTACTTCTAACTCAGCCATTATTATTTCAAGCATTAAAAGTAAACAAAACGAGCACAACTAAAGCATCATGCATTTCTAATTTTCATCCGTGGACACAGTTGTCAGTGATGACTTAAATAATTAAACATTTTATTGTGGTATCACCTAGACGCCTCATCCATGTCAGGGGCCCATTGTATTACTCTAACAAAAAAAACAAAAACAAAACAACAAAAAAAAGGAGAGGAGGGGAGACAGCCTCCGCCCCAATCTAAAAAGACCTTACAGCAGGAGGAGACAGACAGGGGAAATGACCCTCTTTTAGAAAAGTGTGGAAGATGCTTTTCTTTTGGGTAGACCTGGGTAGAGCGCTAGCTTCCAGTGCTCTTTTCCAGAGTATTTACCTATTGGATCATCACTCTAGTTCAAAGCTCAGGCAAATCCATGAGCAATATTGTCAATCTCTCTCCTTTTTAAAACTGATGATTGTAGCACAGCCTATAGTAGATGGAGAATAGTCTTATGATTAATTGGTTACACGAACCCATATTAAAAATTAAATCTATTTCCTCATCTCCTGTTTAAGTTGAGCATAGTTACAAAGCAACATAAAGTATCAGTTAATCATCTGTGAAGTCCCGCTCTCACAAGAATTAGTGAGCTGGCAAGCATAATCAGCAACAGTCTTACTTTTCAAATCTAAGAAAAAGAAGAAGAGAATGACAATAATGAAATTTGCCTCAGAGCAATGATGAAGGCAGTAGTCACTCAACCATTGGCTATTCAGCATCTTTGGAGCACACACAACACACGTTAAATAGAATATGGGAAGTGGGACTTCCCACAATGCTTATTAGCAAATTCAGTGACAAACGTCAGCTGAATGACAGATGAGACAGTACAAAATAAGCATGCAACTCACGCAGGAATATTCCTATTTTTATTCCTGTAAAAGGAATTTTAAAGAATATGATCCACATTATTTTATAAGTTGTTTATGATTCATGCCAGAAACTAAAATCTATAGTTACTGGTATATGCTCTTTGCAGTTCCTCCAGAAAAACGCAATACAAACATTTAAGTTGATGCAAATTCATTCAGCCATCCCACAAGCCGCTATATGGAGGTAATCCCTCCAAATACTGAGGCTTATAAATACTGTACCCGATTTCCCTGTATTAAAAATTCTATATGTAGCTAATGTTCTTTATAAATATTTGTACTGTACTTTGTCCAACACAACACTGGCCGCCCAAATATGACACCTGAATAATCAAGGTTTAGGATAACCATGAGACTTTTCAATGTCATTAATAGACTTTAGGGGTACCTGGTCCTGTTTTGAATAAACAAGATTATATTACACCTGCGAAACAAAGAACTACAGAAAAGTTAAAGCTACATACTGCATTTTTTATTCATTTAATTAATAGGGGGGAAGCCTCACTAAAGGCCAGATTGCGTAGTTTCTTGCCTGTCTGAAGGGAACTGATAGGTTAGCCACCTCCACAGCATTGTAGCTTTTCTGCCCCAGTAAGGGCTGATCTGCATTGAGAATCTGCACACGTGGAAGAGGCAGGCCTGGGAGGACCAGAGGTTAAATTAGGCTGGACATGAATTGTTTCTTCTGGAAACTTAGAGGCCAAGAATATGAACTATGCTAACTTTCCTGCTTAGCTCTATTTGTGTTAGGAGCCCCTTCTGAAAGGAGGGTTTGCAGGCTGCAGCAGATACACAAAACTCTAGCATTTCAATTCCACCCAAGCAGTTTGGGTGATCAGATGTCCCAATTTTATAGGGACAGTCCCAATATTCAGGGCTTTGTTTTATATAGACACCTATTAGCCCCAACCCCCTGTCCTGATTTTTCACACTGGCTATCTGGTCACCCTACCCAAGTTATAAGGCAACAACTCCGACATAACTCTTCCTTACACAGCTATGGAAATCAGAGTTTGATATAATATTTTCACCCTTCGGGCCTCTTTCATCTAAGCATTGCCCTATGCCCTTACAAATCCCAGAAATCCACAGGACTTTGGAATAGGCGCTGTTTCTTCTACAGGGGAACAAACAAACAGTCCTCTCCTTTCCCACTTCCAGCCAGAGTGGGGAATCTTTGCAAAGGGAACTTCAGTTTTCCGTTCCTTCAGCTACTTATAGGTTTTCATAAGGCAGGGTAAAGTCTGGCCGTTAAGTCATTTGATATAAGGCATTAGCATTGCTTTTAGCTGATCATGCTGCATTGGTTCAATCTTTTCCAGAACACAAGGATTTTTTATTTTTTATTTTTTTTGCAATGGCCTCAGTGTTCAGTAGGAAGTGCCAACTTTTGAATACTTAGAACAGGAAACTGAAATATGTTAAAAAAAGAATACACAAAGCACTGCACCCAAAACTTTATTTCCCAATTAAGTTGTTTGATTTTAAATCCAATCAATCATTCTTATACTCAGAGCTAAGAAACTATTTATGAAAACATGTATATTATGCATCATACAGCACAAACCTGGCATAAATATAACTCTTCCTCACAGCTTTCTGAAATTCAGGGTTGGATATATTTTCCTCCTCACTCCCAACCTCTCTACCCTCCTCTTCCACTCAAGACATCTGAATTAGTGTCAATTGTCCAAAAGATTTATAACTACAATGCTTTTAGTTTATTTATATTTATTTTAAATAATGGTAGGAGGGAAAACAGCAGAATAAAGACAGTGGACTTCAAGAAGGCAGACTTCATCTTAGAATACTTAAGGAGCTGACTAAGGAGATATCTGAGCCATTAGCAATTATCTTTGAAAACTCAGAAGATGGGAGAGATTCAAGAGGACTGGAAAAGGGTAAATATAGTGCCATTCAATAAAAAAGGGAAATAGGGACAACCCAGGGAATTAGAGGCCAGTCAGTTTAACTTCAGTACCCAGAAACATAGTGGAGCTAGTATTCAAACAATCAATTTGAAAACATCAAAAAGATAAGGTGATAAGTAGCAGTCAGCATAGATTTGTCAAGAACAATTCATGTCAAACCAACCTATAGATTTCTTTGACAGGTTAACAAGCCTCGTGGATGGGGGGCAGTGGTAGGATGTGGTACATCTTGACTTTAGTAAGGCTTTTTATTCTGTCTCACATGACCTCAAACAAACTAGGGAAATACAACCTAGATGGAGCTACTATATGGTGCGGCACAATGGTTGGAAACCCATTCCCAGAGAGTAGTTATCAGTGGTTTACAGTCAGGCTGGAAGTGGGGTCTTGTAGGGATTGGTCCTGGGGCCAGTTCTGTTCAATACCTTCATAAATGATTTAGATAATGGCATAGACAGTACACTTATAAACTTTATGGATGATACCAAGCTGGGAGGGGTTGCAATTGCTTTGGAGGATAGGATAAAAATTGAAAATGATCTGGCCAAATTGGAAAAATGGTCTGAAGTAAATAGGATGAAATTCAATAAGGACAAATGCAAAGTACTCCACTTAGGAAGGAATAATCAATTACACAAACACAAAATGGAAAATGACTGCCTAGGAAGGAATACTGCAGAAAGGGATCTGGAGGTTACAGTGGATCACAAGCTAAATGTGAGTCACTGTAACACTGTTGCAAAAACAGATAACATCATTCTGGGATGAGTGTAGGAGTGTTGTAAGCAAGACACGAGAAGTAATTCCTCCGCTCTACTCTGTGCTGATTCGGCCTCATCTGGAGTACTGTGTCCACTTCTGGGCGCCACATTTCAGGAAAGATGTGGACAAATTGAAGAAAGTCCAGAGGAGAGCAACAAAAATGATTAAAGGTCTAGAAAACATGACCTATGAGGGAAGATTGAAAAAACTGGGTTTGTTTAGTCTGGAGAAAAGAAGACTTATGTCCCCCCCGCCTCAGCTTTCAGGTACATAAAAAGTTGTTACAAGGAGAAGGGTGAAAAATTGTTCTTGTTAATCTCTGAGGATAGGACAAGAAGCAATGGGCTTAAATTGAAGCAAGAGAGGTTTAGGTTGGACATCAGGAAAAACTTTCTGTCAGGGTAGTTAAGCACTGGAATAAATTGCCTAGGGAGGTTGTCGAACCCCCATCATTGGAAGTTTTTAAGAACAGGTTAGACAAACACCTGTAAGGAATAATCTAGTTATTATGTAGTCCTGCCTTGAGTGCAGGGGACTGGACTAGATGACCTCTTGAAGTCCCCTCTAGTCCAACACTTCTATGATTCAGCATACTCAGAGAATTGGTAGGCAAAATCCCATGGGAAGCAAGTGTAAGGGAAAAGAAGAGTTCAGGAGAGTTGGCAGTTTTCTTAAAGAGACAGTATTAAGGGCATAAGAGCAAACTGTTCCAATACATGAGAAAAATATGAAGTATCATAAAGAGATCACCCTGACTTAACCAGGAGATCCTCAATAACCTGAAATTCAAAAACGAGTCATACAAATAGTAGAAACTAGGTCAAATTATGAAGCATGAATATATATATATAAAAAAACAAAAATAACAAGCATGTAGGCACAAAATTAGAATGGCCAAGGCAAAAAAAAGAAAAAAGATTAAACTAGCTAGGGACAAAAAGGGTAACAAGAATTTTTTTTATAGATATGAGAGAAGCAAGAGGTAGACCAAGGATAGAGTAGGCACATTATACAATGAGGATGGAGCGACAACAACAGAAAATGCAGCAATGGCAGAAGTGTAGATTGGGTAGGATTTGAGGCTAAAATAGGAAACAAACAAGGTAAGAATTACTTCGGCCATGTCTACACTACCACTTATGTCGACAAAACGTATGTCGTTCAGGGGGTGTGAAAAAAATCACTCCCCTGAGTGACATAAATTATGCCAGGATAAACGGTAGTGTGCATAGTGCTATGTCAGTGGCAGAGCTTCTCCTGCTGACATAGCTGCCACCACTCGCTGGGGGTGGCTTAATTCCGTAAGCAGGAGAGCTCTCTCCTGTTGGCACAGAGCAGCTACATGAGAGATCCTACAGCAGCGCAGCTGCATTGGTACAGCTGTGCCACTGTAAGCTCTGTAGCGTACACACAGCCTTAGACAACTTAAATGTCTTCAAGTTGGCAGGGCCTGATGAAATACATTCTTAACTATTTAAGAAACTGGCTGAAGAGCTCTCTGAACCATTAGCAATTATCTTTGAGAACTCATGGATGACAGGATAAGTAAAGGGCAAATATAGTACCTATCTATTAAAAAAAAAAAAAAAAGGAGAGTAAGGTCAACCCAGGGAATTACAGACCAGTCAGCTTAACTTCAGTACCTGGAGAGATAATGGAGTACATAATGAAACAATCTGTAAGCACCTATAAGAAAATAAATTAATAAGTAACAGTCAATATGGATTTGTCAAGAACAAATCATGTCACACCAACCTAATATCCTTCTTTGACAGAATAACAAGCCTTGTGGATACCCGGGAAGCAGATGTCATATATATATCTTGATTTTAGTAAGGCTTTTGATACTGTCTCACATGACCTTCTCAAACAAACTAGAGAAATATAGTCTAGATCATTAGTTCTCAAACTGGGGCAGACCTCCCAAGGGAGGCTCAATTCATGTACTGTTTTGTTGTGGGGGTTTTTTTTTGTTTTTTTTTAAATAAAGAGCTCTAGCAGTCAGCCCAAACGGCTGGGGCTCATGCAGAAGGGCCGTGAACACCGGGTAGGCAGCGGTAAAAGGAGACACAGACCCACTACCCAGGCTTGGACTCTCCTCCCCTCCCCTCAATAGCTCACGGGGAGGTAGCCCAAGCTTGGGCTCTCCTTGCCTGCCCCCTGCTCCAATCCCTCACCAGGAGGTGGCTCAGGCTTAGGCTCTTCTTCCTCCCTCTCTCACTGCCCCAAGCCCTCACTGGGGACAGACACAAAGAAGGGGAGGGGGGAAATCAAATAAGTTTGAGAACCACTCGTCTAGATGGACCTATGATAAGGTGAGTGCACCACTGGTTTGGAAAAGTTCTCTCAGAGAGTAGTTATCATGGTTCACAATTAAGCTGGAAGAGCATATCATCTGGGGTCTCACAGGGATCTGTCCTGAGTCTGGTTCTATTCAATAGCTTCATAAATGATTTGGATAATGACAGAGAGTAAACTTAACATGTGTGGACGAAACCATGCTGGGAGGGATTGTAAGCACTTTGGAGGACAGGATTAAAATTCAAAATGATCTTGACAAACTAGAGAAATGGTCTGAAATAAACAGGATGAAATTCAATAAGGACAAATACAAAGGACTATTCTTAGGAAGGAATAATCAATTGCACAAATACAAAATGGGAAATTACTGCCTAGGAAGAAGTACTGCCAAAAGGGATCTGGGGCTTATAATAGATCACAAGCTAAATATGAGTCAACAATGTAATAATGTTGCAAAAAAAGCAAATATTCTGGAATGTATTAGCAGAAGTGTTGTAAGCAAGACACGAGAAGTAATTCTTCCATTCTGTTCAGGACTGATATGGCCTCAACTGGAGTATTGCATCCTGGGCACCACACTTTGGGAAAGATATGGACAAATTGGAGAAAGTCTAGAGGAGAGTAACAAAAATGATTAAAAGTCTAGAAAACATGACCACTGAGGAAAGATTGAAAAAAAGAAAGAAGGGATGTTGTTTAGTCTGGAGAAGAGGATTCTGAGGGGGGACAATGAATACTTAGTCCAATCTCAGTGCAGGGTACTGTTCTAGATGACCTACTGGAGGTCCCTTCCAGTCCTACATTTCTAAGATTCTATGGGAAAAAAATGATTTATCAGCACTTATTTGGGATGACAGTCCTAGATCCCCTTGGCTTAGGAGTAATGCACATATTTACTACTCAGCAGAAAGAGACCCGTTTCAAATTCAGGACTTTATACCACATCACTAGGTATTCCCTATTTAGGCATACACACCCCAAAAAACACAGCTGCAACTATTTTACTCAACACATCCTCCTAAATATTCAAATAAGCGCTTCTGACAAGTCCATATGTTATATTATACAGCTCCTATCATTACAAAAGGATCCTAAACTGCTTTACAAATTATATTTCACAAAACATAGCATCCCTTTCCCAATCACTCATGTATGGCACTTTTAGCACATATCTAAAAGCAACAATGAATATGTTTTTAAAAAACACACTGAGCTTTTTCCCAGAATGTTACAAATATAAAAGTCTTCAAATTACAATCAGATTACTGTCTTTTTTTTTAAACTGATCATTAAAAGAAATGCAAATCCCAGTCTGACGAAGTGCCTCATCACCTCACCCAGAGTGAGAAGACAGCATTTCTAGGCGAGTCTGACAAATGCCATCTATTTCTGTAGAACCCAAGATTTTTTTTTAAAAAAATGAAAATTATTGAATCTTATGGCTTTTCAGAAAACTTTAGAAACCATGCCCTAAGCATGAACTAATCTTGCAGGGGCCAAGCAATGAGATTTGCTGCTTCTAAACAGGGGGACTTATAAGAGGTGCTCATAGACTTTAAGACCAGAAGAGACCATCATGATCATCTAGTCTGACCTCTTTGCACACCACAGGTCACAGAACCTTACCCACCCTCTTCTGTAATGGGCCCATAACTTCTGGCCAAGTTACTCAAGTCCTCAAATCTTGATTTAAAGACTTCAAATTACAGATAATGCACCATTTATGCTCGTTTAAATTAGCAAGTTATGTGGCTATCCTTCAGAGGAAGATGAAAAACCCCCAGGGTCTCTGCCAATCTGAGCTGAAGGAAAATTCCTTCCTGACCCCAAAAATGGTGATCAATGGAATCATGAGCATGTTGGCAAAATCCATTAGCCAGACACCTGGGAAAGAATTCTCGGTAGTAACTCAGAGCCCTCCCCATCTAGTGCCCAATCTCTGGCCATTGGGTGTTACTGCTACTAGCAGTAACACAAAGCTGGGGAAGGGATTGAAAACACTTTTCAGAATAGAGCTAAAATTCAAAGGGATCTTGATAAATTGGAGAATCAACAACACAAATATAAGGTGCTACACTTATGGGGGGAAAAAAATGCACAAATACAGAATGGGGCATAACTACCTTGGCAGCAGCGCTGGTAAAAAAGATCTGGGACTTGTGGTGGATCACAACCTCAACATGAGTCAACAATGCAATGCTGTTGCAAAACAAAGCAAATGCAATTTTGGGTTGCATTAACAGAGGCATAGCATGCAAGTCATGAGAGGGTATAGTACCCTCTACTTGGCACTGGCTAGGTCTCAGCTGGGGTACTGTGTCCAATTTTGACCACTGTTGTATAGAAAGGCTGTAGAGAAATTGGAAAGGATCCAGAAATGAGCAACAAAGATGATCAAAGGGATGGAATGCAAGCCATATGAGTAAAAGCTGAAGGAACTGGGTATGTTTAGTTTGGAAAAGAGGAGATTAAGGGGGAACATGATAGCAGTCTGCAAATATTTGAAAGGCTGCCATAAAAAAGATGGAGAAAAGTTGTTCTGTCTTGCCACAGAAGGCTGGACAAGAGGCAGTGGGTTCAAACTACAACACAGTAGATCTAGATTATATCCCAAGAAAAAACTTCCTAACTGTAAGAATAGTAGGACAAAATAACAAAACGTCTAGGGAAGTCGTTGAAGTGTCTTTCTTAGAGGTTTACAAAAAAAGGTGGATGCCCATCTGTCTTAGATGGTTTAGACACAACAAATCCTTCATCTTGGCAGAGGGTTGGACTAGATGATCATAGCAGACCCTTTCAACCCCATGATTCTATGTTCTTGCACTGCAATGGCAGCCAGTGACAGCAGTAGCACCTCTTATGCCCTAGCCCCACACCATCTGACTGTACACCCTCCAAGCAGAAGCCAGCAGCAGCATGAAAATACATAGCTAGCCTCTGTCACATGAAATAAAATGGGTGAAAAGATACTGTATACAACAGATACATATCTGAGGAAAAGAACCTTATCTGTCTAAAAGAGAAAAAAGACACTTGCACCCCAAGTGACCGGGTTTCTGGACTATGAACCTTCCAAACTCCTCTTACAGCCAGAAAAATTTAAAAGTTTTATTTCATCTCATCATATTCTGTTTATTGTTCTTATCAGAATCTACTGAACTGTCTTGTTTTATACAGTAAGATGGACATGAACTCTACATGCTTAACACTTTTCTCAAAGGGCACAATTCTGCTCTCACTGAAGTCCAAGGCATGAAACCCCTAAATACAATCTGAACCAGGTCCTAAAAGTTTAAAACAATAAATTTGGAGTATTTAGCAAGGGTATTTGTATACTTACTGCTTTGTTTCGATTTTGGTTTTTGATTTTTTTTTTAAACATTGTGTACAGACTAACCATTTTAGATGTATTTTGTTTACTACATATTTTAGTGGCTGATTGTATGTATTTTTTGTCTTTGACATGGCAAAAACCTTCAATCAATACAATCTTATTTGAGAACAGGTACATCAGCAGCAGCAGCAGCACGAGATTCCTTAAGTTACCCTGCCACTGTGCCTCTCCCCTTGCTGCAAGCATTCTACTGATGAGAGGGTATTTCACGCTCTCAAACCAATTCAATCCGTCACCTTTTTGCTGAGACAGACAATCATAAAGGCATAAATTCGATGGAGAATTAGCCACCTAATGTCTTGAGGATAAATTGTCTTTGTAAATAGCTGTAAAATAAGTTTGGTTTTTAAATTAAAAATTAGCAAGGAAGTCAGAAACAATTAAATCTGTCTAAATTAGAGCACTGTCGACAGTTTGGTGATCAAATCCAAACCTACTCAAGACACAGGCATTTGTTACAATTTGATGTGCACAAACCTTTTTCTATGGTTGAGAATGGAATTAAAATCATTAACCAAAATGTTTTGTCAAGCCTTAGTTCTAATACTACTAAACCCATAGTAGACAAACCATCATGCACATATGCCAGACCACCCTATTCGTGCTAATGAGCCTTCTTTCCCACCACTTCCCTCCACAGCAAGAGTTAAAAACTAACATCTGATCTACACTTATAAATCGGTATTGCTGTTGGGAGAGAGAGGAGGGCCTGGCATAGCAACATGCATTTCTTTTGCCTCTCCCCAGTATTCAGAAAGTCCCCTCTACAGTGTTCCAAACAGAGTCACTGTTGCCTAGAGGATCCAAGCCTGAAAAACTCCAGATCCCTCCCATGGAATGCTGCCTCTGGAAAACAAAGAGCTCCATTTTAATTAGGGTAACCATACATCCTGTTTTGGCCAGGACAGCCCCTTTTTTAAGCCATCCCAGCCATCCTGACTTTTTTTGATCAGTCGGTAAGAGCAAATGGGACAAATGCCCACTTTTGTCAAAAAAAGTGGGATGCAATGGGGCAGAAGGGGGGGGGGGAGCGGAGATGCGAGCCTCATGCAGGAGGGAGACTGGGCTGGAGGTGGGGCAAGAGGAGGAAGGGTTCCAGTGCTGGGGACAGCCTTGAGCAGTGGCCAGCAGGGTTTGAGCCACCAGTGACAACCTTGAGTGGGGGGTCGTCAGGGTTCAAGTGACCAGTGACTGTTGGGGGGGGAGGGGGCGCATCTTGGCCAAGCACCTGGGGCCAGCCGTGTGGTGGATGGGGTGCCTTGGGCCAGCCCCACGCGGTGTCCCGTTTTCCCTTTGGGAAATACGGTCACTCTAATTTTAATGTTATGGGGTGGGATGGAAGCATTTGGTGCACATAAGCAGAGATAGCCAAGCTGTCAGCTGCAGTTAAGTTGTGGCTCTCCAGAGATATGCAAGAAAGAAGATGTGGCTTAACTGAATCCTCAAGTTAAACAGAGAAGAGCTGGTGGATTAGTAGACCCAAACAGCCAACTGTTTGCCCAGTTGAATCAGTGAAAATAGACAGGTCTAGTATGAACAGCATGTGCCATCAAGGCCCAGGCTCCACTTCATTACGGTAACTTCTGCTATTTGTCAGTCTATGTGACTAGCTTAATACACACAACATTATTTTAGATTTACATAGAAAAACATGCCAGAATATTTAACAAACTGAAATGTGGCCACCTTTAAGCAACCCAATGAACTAGAGTGTATGTATGTGTAGGGCAAAGGGACACTTCTACTCTCCGAGGATAACATGGCTATTTAAGGTCTATGCACAGCACAAAGGGCTGATTTGAGATTTCAAGGTATTATTTGAATTACCACCACCCAGTTATCTACCTCAGGATGCTAAAGAACCAAAATCAGCCACATTGAGATTTGAACTTCCCAAACTAAATATTTTAAACTATCAACATATAGACCAATATAGACCTAATGATTCAACTTATATCGTCAGCTACATTCAAATGCTGGCCCAGTTAATATGAATGTGGAGCCCTAAAGGAAAGCAGTTATAATGCAGACTACCACAACTCATCCAGGAGTGGACTATATTCTACACTGAAAAATTAAAAAATAGACTATTACACTTTATTAAATTGATCAAGTCAATGGAAACCAGTTGTCACAAGATACGCCTCCTCTGGCTACAGAAAGGCTAATTCCCTTACCGTGTTCCATTACAAGAATATTATTTCTGTTATATCACGCGGTTGCTTTACAGTTAATCATTTTACCTGACTGATGTGAGTGCAAAGTGATAGTTGCTTCCTAAACCATTATTGACCTGATGTGATCTGACTAACTGGTTTTGAGAACAGGCCTACTGCAGTCAAAGTCCAGTTTGTCCACAGAAAAGTAAAGTATAAAAGAGTTTCTAATAAGCTGGTTGATGTGTTTGTATTTGTTTTTCTGGAGGCAGAGCTTTCTTGGTAGTGGGTTCATAACTCTGAAATCTGATTCTTGCAGAAATACTCTTTCAGAAATAGCTGCAAGATGCTCCTCTTTGTCCAGGCCTTCCCAGCTGATTAAATCCTAGCATCCTGACTAGTAATGCTGCAGGTAGCAGGGGAATGTGGTGTTTGGTCTCTCTCTCATTAAGATTATTATTGTGTCTCAATATATGCTTTTTAAGGTGCCCAGATACAAGAGCCATGGGTGCCAAAATAAATGCTTGCAACAACACAAACATAATAATCTTTTATCAGTGTTTAAGTTATCAATCTGACTTGACACAGATTCCATTTGATATTATGATTCAATGCCCTAAAATAACCTATTTTTAACTGTATTGCACAAGATAGGTGCTAGATTCAGCTTTAATTTTACATGTAGAAAAAGTATAGTGGTGCAAGATGATGAGGACAAAAGAGAAAGGCCACATATGTGCACAATACTTGTCTGACTGGCTGCTCAAGATACTGCTCACCTTTGAGGGATATTTTTGGGATGCCATCAAAGGTGTAAAATCTACTTCACCCAAGACCAGGGTGCAGAAAGAGAGAGAGAAGCAAATCACTTGCTACACTTCCCTATTTTGTCCTTTTTGAGCTAAGTTACCGCGGCAGCAATAAACTAGTATATCAATTACTGACTCATCCATGGCCCCAATTCTGGTAGGTCAGAAAGCCTCAGATTCTACCCAAAGGTGTGTATTTGGAAGAACTTCACAACATTCTTCACTAAGGGAAGACAATTGCACAGAAGCATGTTTTCTATTCTACATAAATCATTTAAAGCTCCCATTTCCAATGCAATGCCAAAAAGCAACAGGGCTTTTAGAATACTAGTAATGATCCATTTCAGTGAAGTCTGAAACATTTAAAACCTGGCGATGGTCTAGTTTAAGGAATATCCTCCTAGAACAAGATTCCCATTTGGGAACTGTTAACATTTTCTATTTATTCCTTTGGGAAAAAAATGTTTTACCAAATTATAAACTTAGCTTTTTTTGCTGGGTTCTTTTGCATCCAGATTAGATGTTATAATTTAAAAATAAATTGCAGACAGGCTTATTAAGCCTTACTTATTCTGCATAGTACATACATAAGAGAAATTCATAATTTAGGGGACAAATTTTCCTCACGTCATTCATGTAATTAAATTCCTCTGGCCTAAATGGGACTAGTCACAAAAAGTGAGCAAATCTGGCCACACACCAGCCACAGACAATACACAGTCTAAGCATACAGGACATTACAGGAGTATCCAGGCTCCAACTGAGGCAGACATTATATATTTTAATAAAACAGAGTTAACCTACTTTAGGGGGATTAATGCTGAAGACTTCACAGAAAACTGTTTTAGAAAGAATCTGAAGGAAGAAAAGGAGGCCACTTGGCATGGATGGAGAGAGGCAGTTCCTAGTGTAGGAGGCCGCATGGTAGGAGGGATGAAATCTGATTTGAACAACATTAGATTCTGTTTAATCCCCTGGAATGAAAATATTTAAAATTTAAAATATTTAAGAGATTAGTCTTTTTTTTATTACATTCGAGGCCTTTCATCTCTGAGAGGAGGCTTTTAGCGAAGGCCACATTCTGGTTGGGTCATTCAACCCACTATTTGTAATGCAGTGAAATGTGCTCATAGACCTGTGTTGAGGGAAACAGAGTCCTCTTAGAAAGCATTATATAAGTATACTGGAAAGGAGGTCATCATCATTGCACACCAGAATCTCCAAGGAAAAGGTCGCTAGTGCCTCCTCGCCCCTTTGGAAGTTCTCGAGGAAGACTATTCCTGGGCCAGGCCTTCAGTATTATCTGTCCTTCATTTTCTTAAGCAAAAAATCAAGTCAGTTATAGATTAAAGGATTTTTTTGTATCTGAACAAAAAGCAACACGTCCTTTCCACCCCGGTCTCTCCCCGACTCGCCAAAAGGAAAGAAAAAAACACAATCCACCCAACTCTGGGTGGGATTTTCAAAACTGTGTGTATTGACCTAGCTCTGCTCCCACTGAAGTTAATGAGACTGAGCAGAGTTAGGCCAATGTTAAGCAACTTTGAAAATCCTATCCTCTATTTTTTAATTGCAAGGCCTACACATAAGTAAAAGCTGTGCACATAGACCCTGATGTAATACATCCAGTTTGTACATTTTTGTTTAAGCCCTCACCCTCCTTTTTATTCTTTTAAAAATGATTTGTAACAAAACACTGGAGAGAAGTAATTTTCAGACCAAACCTATGGGTGTATCAAGGAAGGCAGCAGTCACAAACTTGTTCATGTTTAAAATGGCCCATGAAATTAGAGGTCTAGCACAATGTAAAAATTGATAAATATTGCAGAAAAATATTTTGACAGAATTGCTAACCCTCCAGAATCTAATGGAGTGTAGCATATTTCTGAGTAGTAGAAAATAAATTTCACACAAAAAAAGTCTTCTAATTATGCAGACACTTCATTAGGTTTCAAAGATTTAGTAAATACTACACAAATATTTTATCTCAAATGGTTGCCCATTTTGCAGTGTTAGGCCACTAAATTAACAGGCCTTTTAAAAGATTAATCTTGTACAAAATGCTTTCCTGAAGCAAACACCTCTTTTGTATTCTCAGTTCTGTTCTATTTTTCCTCAAATAGTTTGCCTGAATTATTCCTACAAGGGTGCAAGTCCCAAATATTGCATAGCATGGCAAAGTATGCCAAAGTTATAAGGAGCCAGTAATTTACACTGGGGATTTAACTTCCTGCATGAGCTAGCCCCCAGAGTTAAAGTATAGCGCAGACTGACCACTTCCATGGAAATTTCCACAAAAGGGAGCTCTGTCAGAAAGAAAACTGAAAAGGAATTCTCGGAGTCCTGGTCTACAGACAATTTTTTAACAGTATAAACTATTTTGCTTAGAGGTGTGATTTTTTTCTGAAATATAGTTGTACCAGTACAAACCCTAGCATGGATGCCCGGGTTGTATCAGTATAAAAGGTGCTGTATAGTGGTATAGCTCAGGGGTATGCAACCTATGGCACTGATTTTCAGTGGCGCTCACACTGGCCGGGTCCTGGCCACTGGTCCGGGGGGGGGGGGGGGGGGGGGGTCCGCATTTTAATTGAATTTTAAATGAAGCTTCTTAAACATTTTAAAAACCTTATTTACTTTACATACGACAATAGTTTAGTTTAGTTTAGTTTATAAGTCTATATTATAGACTTATAGAAAGAAACCGTCTAAAAATGTTAAAACGTATTACTGGCACGCAACACCTTAAATTAGAGTAAATAAATGAAGACTCAGCACACCACTCCTGAAAGGTTGCCGACCCCTGGTATAGCTTATTCCATACAGGAAAGGGGACTCAACTATACTGGTATAACTGCAGCCGCACTGGGGTGGAACAGGTTGTACCACTTTAACTATACTGGGATAATGAAAGTGGCAAACTGTCATCTAAAGACAAACTCTAAGTGTGTTTTCCTGGGATAGTATGAGGTGGACATGGGACACTCCATTCCAGCTCTGCTATTAGGACTCCCAAACTCCACATTTAAGAAAGTTTAAAGGATTTCCATGTGCAGAGAGTTCATTCTGTATTAATATTGCCCGGGATTCCTGAGTTCAATATTGCTTTGAAGAGGGTGTAGGGGAGAGGATGTACTTACCTACACATCACCCACTGACACCTGGCATAGTATGGATGGGGAAGATGGGGCAAAGGGAGAAGCCTTTCTCCCTCTGCTGGTCAGATTGGGAAATGATTTGACAACTGAGAGCTTATACACTAAGGCCTGGTCTACACTAGGACTTTAATTCGAATTTAGCAGCGTTAATTCGAATTAACCGTGCACCCGTCCACACCAGGAAGCCATTTAGTTCGACCTAGAGGGCTCTTTAGTTCGAATTCGGTACTCCACCCCGACGAGGGGAGTAGCGCTAAATTCGACATGGCTATCTCGAATTAGGCTAGGTGTGGATGCAAATCGAACTTACTAGCTCCGGGAGCTATCCCACACTGCACCACTCTGTTGACGCTCTGGACAGCAGTCCGAGCTCGGATGCTCTGACCAGCCACACAGGAAAAGTCCCGGGAAAATTTGAATTCCTTTTCCTGTCTGGACAGTTAGAATCTCATTTCCTGGTTGGACATCGGGGCGAGCTCAGCAGCACCGGCAGCGATGCAGAGCTTTCCAGCAGAGGAGTTCATGTAATCTCTGAATAGAAAGAGGGACCCAGCATAGACTGACCGGGAACTCTTGGATCTGATCGGAGTGAGGGGCGAGGAGTCTCTGCTTTCGGAGCTGCGCTCCAAATAACGGAATGCAAAGACCTACGAGAAGGTCTCCAAAGCCATGAGAGACAGAGGATACAGCCGGGATGCAACGCAGCGCCGCGTGAAAATCAAGGACCCCAGACAAGGCTACCAAAAAAACAAAGCGGCAAACGGACGCTACGGAGCCTGCCACCACTGCCCCACCAGTGACCATGGACTCTGACGATGGGACAGTGTCGACGGACAGTTCCTCGGCGATGTTCGCGGACGGGGAAGATGAAGAAGAGTTTCTGGAGGACGAGGCAGGTGACAGCGCTTACAACGCTGGTTTCCCCGACAGCCAGGATCTATTCATCACCGTCACGGAGATCCCCCAACAACCCTCCCCGGCCATTAACCCGGATCCTGAATCAGGGGAAGGAGCAGTCGGTAAGTGCTTTAACCATGTAAACTTTTATTCTTAATATAACAGGAATCTGAAGTATGTGAAAAGGAGGTCTCTCTATATATGGGGATAGAACAGAAATCCTCCTGGGAGATCTCCACGAAGCTCTCCTGGAGGTAATCGAAAAGCCTCCGCAGGAGGTTCCTGGGGAGAGCTGCCTTATTGGGTGCTCCGTGGTAGCACACTTTTCCGCGCCAGGCTTTCATGAGGTACTCAGGGAGCATTGCCTCCCCGAGCACGGCTGCATAGGCCCCTGGTTTGTGCTGGCTTTCACGCAGCATGCGCTCTCTATCTCCTTCAGTGACCGTCCTCAGGGTGATCTCGCTCGGAGACTCCTGCATGTAATTAGGGGAATTACTGTAATGTTACGCCTGGTCCAAAGAATTTTTAAAAAATCTCCGGACAGACGGCATAGCAGAGACTCAGCACGCTGCTGCGTGACGAGCGTAACGGAAAGCCAAAGAATCAAATGGACGCTCATGGAGGGAGGGGGGACTGAGGACGCAAGGTATCCCACAGTTCCTGCAGTCTCCGAAAAGGATTTGCATTCTTGGCTGAGCTCCAAATGCTTCTAGGGTCAAAAACAGTGTCCGCGGTGGGTCAGGGCATAGCTCGGCAATTTACGCAGCCCCCCAACCACCCCCAGAAGTGAAAGGGAAAACAATCCTCTCTTGACTCTTTTACATGTCACCCCATCTTTACTGAATGCTGCAGATAGACGCGATGGTGCAGCACTCAACGCCAACATCCTTGCTCCCCCCCCCCGCCATGGGTGGCTGATGGTACAAAATGACTGGTACCCGTCCTCATCATCAGCCTATTGGCACATGGGGCAGTGCAAAAGGACTGGTAACCATGCAGACTACCATCCGTTAGGTCGATCAAGGGCGCCTGGCCCTAATTTTTCCTGGTAGATGGTACAATATGGCTGATAACCATCGTCATCATCGCAACAGGGGGCTGAGCTTCATCAGCCCCCAACCCTTCATGTGTAAAGAAAAGATTCAATTGCCCCTGGACTAGCAGCAGGATGCTGGGCTCCTCTCCTCCACACTCCTTAATGTCCTATCTGGACTATCATAGCAACTGGAGGCTGCCTTCCACTCATTTCTCACTAACAAGTCACTGTGTCTTATTCCTGCATTCTTTATTACTTCATCACACAAGTGGGGGGACAATGCTATGGTAGCCCAGGAAGGCTGGGGAAGAATGGAATGAACAGGTGGGGTTGTTGCAGGAGCACCCCCTGTGAATAGCATACAGCTCATAATCTATGCAGGATCTGACACAAAGCAGCTGTGCTCTCTGGTTCTCTGATACAGTGGTTCTCTAGTACACTTGCCCATATTCTAGGCAGGACTGATTCTATTTTTAGATACCAAAAAGGAGGGATTGACTCAGGGACACTTATGACAGCAGCAAATGGTGCAGTGCAAAAGGACTGCTAACCATGCCCATCTTATTACCAATTTATGGTGTGGTAGATGGTACAATATGGCTGGTAACCATCTCTGCTGTCATGCAAAAGCAAAAGCATGCTGCTGTGTAGCGCTGCTGAACCGCCTCTGTCAGCAGCATCTAGTACACATACGGTGACAGGCACAAAAGGCAAAACAGGCTCCATGGTTTCCACGCTGTGGCGTCTGCCAGGGCAATCCAGGGAAAACGGGCTTGAAATGATTGTCTGCTGTAGCTTTCCCGGAGGAAGGGATGACTGACGACATTTACCCAGAACCACCCGCGAAAATGGTTTTTGCCCCATCAGGCACTGGGATCTCAACCCAGAATTCACAGAGACAGATTAGACTGTGTTCATTCTTCGCAAAAATTTATCTTGGCAAGGAATTCACTCCCTTTTTCCCATCACACAGCTTGGACTGTCTCCAGACCCGCCACAGCATCCCCCTCACAGAGGCTGGCAAAGATTAGGCGGCGAAATAAAAAGACACGGGACGAGATGTTCGCTGAACTTATGGGGTGCTCCTGAGACGATGCGGACCAGCAGAGCCAGTGGAGGGAGACCCTCTCTCTGTACCAGCGCTCACTCAGCGAACGGGAGGAGAGGTGGCGTGAGGAAGACAAGCAGGCGACTCAAACGCAGCTTGGACTAATGAGAGAGCAAACGGATATGCTCCTGCGCCTTGTGCATGTTCTGCAGGACCTCCGGCAGGAGGACAGAGCCCCCCTGCAGTGTATCTGCAACCGCCCTCCCCCGCCACAAAGTTCCATACCCCCCTCACCAAAATAACCAGAAGGAGGGGCGCCAGAGGCCGTGTAAACTGTCACTGCACCCCAGCAGAGTGCTCAAGTACCCAAAAGCTCTCATACCCTACATTTTGAAAAGTCCTTTCCTTTCCGCCTCACCCAAGCCCCCATCCCAGTTTCATCCCCTAACTGTCTAGTTGATAATAAAAAATACTTTTCTGTTAATTACTGTTTCCATCATGTTCTTTTAGAGGAGACTGTGTTTGAAGGGGGGGAAGGGGGTTGGTAATTTGACAGGACAATCACCTTTACCAGGGTACAGACATGGGGGCAGGATCAGCAGCAGGTCACACACACACTGCAGTCAGTACGCACCCTGGTCGGTATGGGAGGTGGTTTGCAGGTTCTGTGCGGGTGGGGGGGTACGTGACTTTGTAGTGGGGGAGGGGGGTTACAGATCTCATGCAACGGTCCCTGTCCTGGACCACAGAGCCACGCAGCAGAGGAATCTGTATCCGTCCTCCCCCGCCAAAAGGCCACATAGCCCCCGCACACAGAGTCCCAAAAAGGAGGGATGGCAGGCTCCGTTGAAACATCCAGTCCGGCACTGCAGACCGCTCTGGGAGCAGGAGCCTGTCATTCCTCGAGTTTACAGGCGGTCTTTACATCACTCCACACCCTACCCAGCACAGTCCCTGTCCCAGTTTCAACCCTGTAACGCAAAGTCATCAATAAAGAAACCTTTGTAAAGTTACAGTGGAACATGTATTTTATTTTTAAACGTGTGTTGGAAGTTGGGGAAGCGGGGTGGGCGGGGTATGTAACTGCAGATGCTAGTCAACAGTCACTTGGTAAAGAAACAGGGGCAGCTTCAGCTTCTCTGTAAAGAAACTGAACAGTCACAGGTCACGCTGCTCGCTGGTACTTGAAGAGTTCCTTGTCGCTGTGAAAGGCGCCTGCACAGAGCTTCACGAGCCAGGGCATTAGCGGGTAGGCTGGGTCCCCGACGATCACTATAGGCATCTGCACATCCCCAAGACTTATTTTGTGGTCCGGGAAGAAACTACCTTCCTGCAGGCGTCTAAACAGACCAGAGTTCCTGAAAACACGCACGTCATGAACTTTGCCTGGCCACCCGACGTTGATGTTGGTAAAACGTCCCCCATGGTCCACCAGTGCTCGCAGCACCATTGAAAAGTAGCCCTATTTCTCAGCAGCTGACTGTGGAAGAGGTGGACGATAAGGTGCGAGGAGTTGACAACGGCCATAACTGCAGCGGGATCCGTGCTCAAAGTGCTGTGGCGCCCGCGCTGTCACTGAGCAGAAAAGTGCACGAACAGATTGCCCGCAGGCGCTTTCAGGGAGGGAGGGAGGGAGGGAGGGCGTGATTCACGGTTCAATGATGACAGTTACCCAAAACCACCCTCGACACATTTTTCCCCCCAGCATGCATTGGGGGGGGAAATCCCAGGATTCCAATGGGCAGCAGGGAGTGCGGGAACTGTGGGATAGCTTCCCACAGTGCACCGCTTCCAAAGTCGACACTGGCCCCGTTACTGTGGACTCACACAGTCGAACTAGTGTATTTAGTGTGGATACACAACTTCGACTTCATAAGGTCGATTCCACAAATTCGAATTAAGTTGATTCGAAATAGTCTTGTAGTGTAGACGTACCCTAAGTATCCATTCAATTGTATCATCTAACTCCTCAACTATTCCTATTTACAGATTTATGTAATCTTGTCTGCCATGACTATCAGTTTTCACTTGATTTCAGGGGATCTACCACAACAGTAACAAGATTACTAGTTGGCAGAGCATGAAAACTTTACTTGCCGGTGTAGAGTGGGAAGTTATTCCTAGATAACATGAGGCCCAAGCCATCAAGTTGTATAGAATTTAAATTTCCATTAAAAAAAGCTTCTAGCCCTTATGATTGTGAAGATAGCCTTTCCTTTTCCTTTTGAAACGAACCAAAGCAGTACAGTCTTCCTGAATCTATAGATAGGCAGCTCTAATATTTCCACTATTGTTCATGGCTTTGTCAAACAGCAGCAAAAATGAAAACCAAGCTTCTCAGTTTCACTGCTGCTACTCAGCCCTGTGCGTAGCAGCAAAACAATCAGGAATCACATTTAATGTCTCACTGCTGCTTGGGCACAAAATGTAGGCACTGGAGAAATTGAAAGGGGGTGAAAAACCTAAACTGGAGGGTGGAAGAAAGGGTAGAGGGTCTACACAGCAATTAAAAACCCATGGCTGCCCTGTGCCAGCTGACTCAGGCTCATAGGGCTTGGACTAAGTGGCTGTTTAACTACAGTGTAGATGTTTGGGCTCAGGCTGCAGCCCAAGCTCTGGGATCCTTGCAGGGGGAAATGCTCCTTATTTACAGCATCTAGAAGGGATGAAGGTTCAAGTTTATAGGACATCTTACTAGTTAGAGGCAAATAAAGAGAGAGAAATAGAAATGGCTCCACAAGCAGCTTTCTGGAAGAGAGCCCTTTACCTTTCCCTTCATAGCAGAGGGCGTCAGGAGGGCTAGGCTTTTCTCCAAGATATTGGAAGTGGAGTCCCTCCACCCTTGTCTTTAACCTACTAGCCAGAAGCAGATGTTAGTCACTAGAACATGGCTGATGAATTTGCTACTTGCCAGCGATTCTACCCCATTCCTGATTAGTAGACTGGAAACAGAACTCTTATTCTCAGACCGATCCTTTTTTCATAGTCTTGGCCTGCTGAAAGTAGTTGCTACTCCATTGATTTAACTGAAGTTGTGATGCAATTTAGTTTGGCCTATTGTTTTCATACTCCAATCATCATTATTACTACAGATATACTGCTTGTTTTTCCTTTTGTCTAGAGTAGCACGCCATACCTTATGTCTGCTCATATGTCAGATTTGATGTTGACATCTGTATTCATCATAACACCCCACCCACTATACACACAAACCCCTCTTGGACAATTTAACCTGCACAATGTCTAATTGCCACTACAGAGCATTAAGCGTATCCAATTACATAAGAGTATACTATTCTAAATCCAATTTTCACTAGAATGCCCAAGTAATTTGTTACTGAAAAGTAAAACTGAATAGTTAATTTTTGGCACCCTCTACTGGAAATTCTGAGAACATACTTGTACAGTACTAGCAGCAAAGAATCCTGTGGCACCTTAGACTAACAGACCTTTTGCAGCATGAGCTTTCGTGGGTGAATACCCACTTCTTCGGGTGCAAGTCACCTTATAGACTAACAGACGTTTTGCAGCATGAGCTTTCGTGGGTGAATACCCACTTCTTCGGATGTACAGTACTATTAACTTTTAAATACAACGGCTAAATATTAGAAATTACTTCAATCCAGTCCCTAAAATATGTATGCTTATTTTTATGAGTGCAATTTTGAACATCAAGTTTTTCTGCATGCAAATAGCATTTGTGCACAGCAATTGTCATCTAATTTCCCAGCTGAAGCACAAAAATCAAGTTGGCACAAACCAATCCAAGATTTGGGACACCCAAAAAATGCAGGCACCTACAATTAGACATGCAAATTTAGAGACAGTGTTTGTGAAACTGGTGCCTAAGAATAATGGATCTTCTGTGGGAAGAAACAGGTAACCATTTTGATAAGAACATAAGAACAGCCATATTGGATCAGACCAATGGTCCATCAAACCCAGTATCCCGTCGTCTGACACTGGCCAATGCCTGATGATTCAGAGGGAATGGACAGAACAAGGCAATTCTTGAGCGATCCATTCCCTGTCATCCAGTCCCAGTATCTGCCAGACAGAGGCTTAGGGACAGCCAGAGCATAGGGTTAAATCCCTGACCATCTTGGCTAATAGCCATTGATGGACCTATCCTCCAGAAACTTACGTATGTACTCATTCATAAGCCGAATATTTTTGGTAAAAACGTGACGCATCAAAGAGCGGGGGTCGGCTTATAAATGGGTCTACACCAAAATTTGATGATTTTAAACTCTATGGAATCATTGAATTGAATATCTAATACACTGTCATTTTGTTTAACTGGAGCGTCTGCAGGCATGGAGCCCCTTGGCTCCCTGTGGCCGCAGTTTGCCATTCCCAGCCAATGGGAACTGCAGGAAGGTCTGATACTGAAAGAGCCTGTTTTGGCAGAGCACTCTGACTTTAAGACAAAAACCCATGCCACTTAAACTGCACAAGACGTATAACTTTCTTATGAATTAACCATTTTCTTTTCTAAATCAGATCTCATGTGATGATTTTAGAACTGCAAGACTTCCTGTCAACTACTCTATTCACTGACCACACTGCTTACCTATTTGTAAGTTTGGGGAAGAATGAGAATTTGAAATATTCTTGTTTGTGAAGCTCTCTTTTAGGGAGAAGAGGTAAACAAAAACAAAACAAAAAACCTCGTGTCCCACCCAAATCAGTTCTTCCAAACCTTAATATGCTGTACAGTTATGTTTTGGTTTTTTTAAGCAGAAACATTTTCTCACCTTTGGAAGTTCACCTTCCTTCTCTTCAAGGGTCACAGAATTACTGCTTGCACAGGAATCAGAGTCTGATATATCCAATGCACTGTCATCTTTTCCTGATCCATTGCATTCATCACCACTATCCCCAGGATCACTGTCTTTCTCCCAGTCAATGAACTGTGGTTCACCTTAATAAAGTAGTTGTTAAAATTAAAGACATTTTTCTTAATGAGTCTGTGTGTTATTTATAACTATGAATTCAACAATAATGATAGTAAACATGCTGTTAAATTATCTCTAATTCAAAAATGTAAGTGATGTTATTGTGTACATTCAACTAATATTTTTCTTACTCTTTCCATAACACACAAAACAACTTTGATAGCATCTTCCATAAAAAGCTGAATTCTAATTACTATTTAGCTCTGCAAAGTATCAGTTATAAAATTAAATAGCAGGTAAATGCTAACTTTTGTGGAGGCAAATCTCAGCATGACAGACTGACTATTTCCATATGCAATCTGATTGGTTTGCAATCTGATAGTATCGTCCCTGAGAAGGTAGCGGGTTTTTAATTATTAGGATTTATCTAGTTACATTTTCCAAAAGCCCTAGCTCATGTTTGGCTGAGTAAATCAAACAGAGGGTAAGAGAAGTAAAGGATAAGAGAGAAAAATTAAGTCTTCATCAGAGATTTGAAACAACAATAGAGAGTTGACGAACCAAAGATACATGAAGGTTGTTCCAAAAGAAAAAAAAGGTACAGACAACAGCAACAAGATGATGGGTACATCTACACTGCCACTGGCAATGCGCTTCTAGAACAGGTAGAGACACGCTAGCTCTCCTTCAGTTAGCACACTAAAAATAGAAGTATATTTTGCAGTAGCACAAGCAGCAGCTCAGGGGATGTGCCCAGGGCATCCGGGTCAGTTTGTGCTCAGGGGGATAGCCCAAGCCACTGCATATGCTATCCCCAGCTACAATGCTATTTTTAAGCCCTGTTTGAGCTACTGGACTAACACCTGTCTGTCTACAGCTGGGAACATGCTTCCCAGCTCAGTTAGTGTAGACAGAACAGACAGGTTAATACCAGGTCCAATCAAACCTCCAACTCACCCCTTCTTTCTTCCAATTTCCCCTGAAAATAGGCCTCTTCTCTCCACTTATGGAAGCCAGCTCTGTCTCAAAGAAACCCAGTCCCTATCCTTCAGTGTACATTGGATATTTAGGCCCTTATCCTGCAAAAAAGATTATGTTTAAAAACACATGGAGTCTAATTTACTTTAAATGGGACTGCATCAGACATAAGGGTCTAGTCATGTTGATCCCATTTCAAGATCTTTTGAAGTCAGAGGGGCTCTGTGTTGGTACAACAGTCTTCCCACTCCCTGTGCAGTAAATTGCAGGATCAGGATCTAATAGCATGTCTACATTACAAGTGCTAGAGCAGCACAGCTGCAGTTATGCCACTATAGTATAGACACTTGCTACAGCAGTGGAAGGAGTTTTTCTGTCACTGCAGTTAATCCACCCCTCTGAGAGGCAGTAGCTAGGTCAATGGAAGAATTCTTCTGTTCAAGTAGTGGTCTACACCGGTTACTAGTTGGGCTTAACTATGACGCTCAGGGTGTGACTATTTCATACCCGTAAGGGACATAGGTTGATTAAGCTATGTTTTAGGTGTAGACCAGGCCTGAGACTGTAAACTCCGGAGGGGAAGGATCTTGTCTTGCTTGCAAAGCATGTAAACACACTTTTTGCTCCATTCTGTCTACACTTGCTTGAATGGAGAGAGAGTAGAGACATCATTGAGAGGGAGAGAATCTCCTGACCTGACTTGAAAGTGGGTCAAGGAAGTACTTCCTCAGGAGCAGCTTCAGTTTAGTCTCTTGATTCTTCCGAGCTCCAGATTTTAAGAGCCACACAAAAAGTTATACATTTGGGAGATATGGGACTCTCCGAAGCAATGGATATATTATTAGAGTGCCACTGATTGGGACAGTCTCCCGACAGGAGAGGCAGCATTTGAAAGCTGGCAAGCCCAGCCAGGCCAAATAAACTCCCCAGGAAAAATGGGGGGGAAAAACTGGGGAAAGAGGAAAAACTGAAACCTCTTACAACTAATTCTATATAACAATAACTAACTCTAAACCAATAAACAAAACTACAAAACACACTGAGGCACACACCAGGCGGACAAGTTAATGTTCCATCTCAGACTGAGGTGATAGAGAAGGAACTGATGGCAGTTCATATGTGCAACCCTACATACCCTTGGAGCGCGGCACCAGGTTGCACAGAGCATATGTGCAGGCCGAACGGACATTGCTAAAGGAAAATCTCTAATCAAGGGCTCGAGAGGTGCTTGCGCATCTGAAGCAAAGCGCCCATGGGGGACAAATCAAGCCCTAGGTAAAAGCAAGCAGTAGCACCACTGATTGCATGGGGACTGAAGGCCTGGGGGTTCACAACTCCACAAACAGCATGGACAAAGGAGTTAGTGTACCATCCTATAAAGAGTAGGTCATCCTATTTCAATATATTAGGAATAGTTGTCCAATACAAATTAAAAACTATTATCCCTTGCCATTCCACCCATCATACGTTAGCATCTAGTCCACTTTTGCTAATGCTGTTTATAGCCCATTCTGGCTCCCACAGAAGTTAGAGGGAGTTTTTCCACCAACTTCAATTAGAGCAGGATCAGAGCTGTAACATTTTGCAATAACTTCAAATGATTTTCCCATAAAATATTTAAAATTCAGCAAACAGGATTTCTTTCCAAAAAGCACTTGCAAAACATTTGAACTCACCTTCACTACTCCTGTCCTCGGACAATAAGTTATGCTTGCTGGAAGATTTCTGTGCTTTGGAACCATGACTCTTTTGGTTATACAACCTTGAAATCAATATTTTATTCTCATCATCTGACAAGTCGCTGCCACTAGAGCTCCATATTATGTCTGCAAACTCCTCTGGGTTCACAGCAGTAGAAACTCCTATCAGAGAGCATAAGACAGTGTTAGTATATAACACTATCAAATCAATATGAGTTTCTAAACTAGTGAATTTAAAATTAAACTTGCATTCTTTTTGAGCTGAAATAAATCATAAGTCCTGTCCCTCCCCCCGCCCCCCAATATCAGGTGCAACTATTTGAGTATCCACACTTAATACTAAAATATTACAGCATTTACCACTTACACTTTTAAAATATAAAGCATTATCTATCTTCATTACAACTCTTTGAGGCCAGTATTAACATCTCCATTTACAGAAAGAGAATGGGGGGCAGAGGGGTCACTTGACTTGACCAAGGCCACAGAGCAAGTCAGTAGTAGAGCCAGGACTAGAAATCTCGACACAGTCCCCAGTTCATTCCTCTAGATCACACTGTCACCCCCAGACTCCACCTCTCCAGAGAGGCTTTAAATATTTAAAACCTGAAAGTAAAATCAGGTGAAAATGAATTTCAGTTTACAGAGCAGGCAGGCACAAGCAAATGAGATCTCTTATTTCCTTCCACTTTGAAGTTTGACTTTTCATTCTGAAAAATCCAGTTGTTGGGTATCAGTACTGGAGGAAAAAAACAAAATCACCTTCCCCCACCCCCAACATAGATTCCATTCAAAAATCTGGAAAAGCATAATTTTGAACTCCAAGGACAGCATGTAGAAGAGATGCTCATTATCTTATTTATTTTTAACTCATGGAACCCAAGAGAAGCCGCAGAGCCTCTGGGGAAAATGGAGAGACAAGGACTGGAGGCAGGGGGTAGAAGTGACACACCTGAAAAGAGCCTGCAAAATCTGTGGTGGGTTTCAAACGCCTTTGAGGAAAAGTGGAAAGAGTCTGCAGCAGTAGTTTCCCTACCTTGCACCTCTAAGGAAGAGGGGACTTTGACTGGCAATGGAGGCTAGGAGTAGGGAAGCTAAGAAGACCAATATGAGTGATTTTGACTGAAGTGTTTAAAACAGTATTTAAGAGCAGACTCTGACATACTAACAAGTGGCAGGGGCCTATCAGATCTCACAAGCGAGACTACCAAGAAACGCCTTCCAGGGGTGCTCCAGGAAGGGATGTTAGCGATTCCACTGGTGATGCTTTACCCAAAGTAAGTACATTCCCAGAAAGGTGATCAGCAGCACAATGCTGCTGGAGTGTTACCTTCTGAGCCCTGAAACCACAACCACTATCCCAGCGCACTTTGTACATGAATGGAGTGCTATCATTGGCCAACTGATCAAACTGATCTCATGGAATTAATATTTAAGTTCTCCCTGAAGTTTCACCTAGATATAGCATTATTCTTCACTTTTTAATTTAAGAGTTCATAGTAACACTAATATGTTTTACCAGAGGTAGTTGCATTTCATCAATAGCTGATTACATTCCCAAGTCTACAAAGCATCTGGGGCTTTTTTGGAATAAGGTGTATTGCCATATTTTATATATATATGCATGCAAATTAGAACTTATTTTACATTGTATCTAAGCTGTTTTTGAACTGTAAAGTCAAATTACCCCTTCAAAATTTACTGTTATGGCTGCATCCATTTTTGCAATTCCTATCACAATAGTAGTTGCTCCATGCTGCTATCCTGGGTGTCCTCACACAAAGGGAAAAGGCTATGAAAGCAGCAGTGCTGCTGCCATCAATCTAGCTGATAGGCTCCATTTTCTTTTCCCCCCAGCTCCACCTTTCATCTCCTTATTTATCTCTCTCCAAGTAGAGTTCACAACTGCCTCACCTTCCATCTATACACTTTAAAAGGTTTTGTTTTTTTTTAAACTGGGGGGGGGACTTTAAAATACTGTCCCTGGCAGGATAGGACTGTACAACAAATGCAGCATTAGTAGAGCTCCTTCTGCACATGCAGAAGCAGTGGCCGCCTCCCTTCTCAGGATCTCTATCTGGAGATCAGGGAAGAGGGAGACCAGGAATGCAGGTGCAAGTCAGATAGGATCAGTTCTATTTCTTCTAGAGATCACCCTCTGTATGCACAGACTATGTCAGCAGCTGGAAGCAGCTGATGTCACAGGTAAGAACTGAGAAAATGCATATGGACAATGCAAACTGATAGTCGCTTTTACAATGTTAATGTGAAATAGTGATAGTACCTAGTGTTCCTTCAGCAGAGGTAAGCAGTGGCCCATGATGCTTATCAGCTCTAGACTTCTTTTCAGAAGATTCTGAGGTCTACATAACAAAAAATATATATATGTTTGTTATATATATATACACACACACACACACACACACCCCAAATGATTAAAGGAACAGGGTAATAGTCACTGTAACAATGTTGTACCTATAGCTTAGAACTATTCTGTTATTTATTCACATTAACGTGGCAGTTTACTTTCAAGTCAGTGAGCTTTATTTTCTATTAAAATCATTATATATATTAAGCAGTCTTACTGATTCTGAGTAATTCCCTCATACTCTTCCTAAGGAAGAACAACTTCAGAACTGCATAATCTCTGCTCTGGGTCAGAAAAATATCCACTCTCCCTGCCCAAAGCACTGACATAACATTTTACCAGGGGAGGGGGGTAGAGATAGGCAACAATTTCACCCTAATTCCAAAGTGGGAGAGCAGGCTGAAGGATGGAAAATACTATCCTTAACATATTCAAAGGGGCAGGGAAAGAAGCACGCAGCTGTACTGACTCTGCTCTTATAAAATCTCACAAACCAAGCACCAGTGGGCCTGGCCAGTACTTGGATAGGAGATTCCAGGGAAAAAAACAAGTGCACGAAGATGCGGAGTTGGCTATTCAGTAGATAGCATTCCTTCAATCTCAGCCAGAATTGAACAAACATCCCGGTGAGGTATCAGAGGTAAAGGTACTGCAAATGCCATTTTGAATGAGACATAAAACTGAAATATCAACTGAAATCCGCCGTGAACTGTTGTTGAGTGTGGCTGTGAACTTTTAAACAGCTGCTGTATTGCATCCCAGGAACAGATGGAATTATTTTTTGATACTATAAATATAGTTTGGAGATGCTTGAGCTCTTTCCAGATGATAGGTACTGACCAGGATAAGTGTAAGATACCATCATGTGCAGAGAGAATTACACTTTGGAATGAAAACTACTTCTTGTGCAGTCTTGTTTTCCAGTTCTGCTTAACTTGTCAACTCAACAATATGCTGTTGACACAACTTTTGTGTGGTGTTCCAAGAGAAGGAGGACAACTGACAATATAAGCAAATATGAGGAGAAGAGATGGAGCACATGAATATTTCGACTGATGGAAATTTTGGGAGAGGACTACAAGCCACATTAAAGCCTCAAGGATTTGTTGTATGTTTGCTATAAACAGTAGGTTTGTTCTTTTTGAAATTGTGCATAAAAAGCTAAATTAGGGGGAAAGCCTTATGATCATCAGCTTGCATCTCTAGCCTACACCACAGGTAAACCAGGATTTTACCTCAAGCATGGAAGTGCTCTGAAATCCATCTCCACATTTAAGCCATGCTCTGGAAATGGAAGAAGTAGCCACTGCTGTCCCAGCATTTGCTTTTCTCAACCCTGGAGGTGTCTCATCTGGAAAAGATGTACATTCAGCATCCCAAGCTCGTTTCCTCTACAAAGAAAATTGTAAACCCATTAAACTATTGATCGTTCATATTTATTTTTATTTTAAATACAATAAAGTCTAGTTAATCTGGATCACCACTTTGGTTTGAATACTTACCAAAGAATTGTAATTTCTGCTTTTCAATAAATTGGAGAGGGTTCAGAAAAGAACCAGGAGAATGATTAAAGGAGTAGAAAATATGCTTTAAGTGCGATAGACTCAAGGAGCTCAACCTGTTTAGCTTAACAAAGAAAAGGTTAAGGGGTAACTCAATCAGTCTGTAAGTAACTACATGAACAAATATTTGATAATGGGCTTCTCAGTCTATCAGACAAAGGTATATCAAGATCCAATGGACAGAATTTGAAGTTAGACAAATTCAGACTGAAATAAGACAGTAAGGGTAATTAAACATTGGAACAATTTACCAAAGGTCATGGTGGATTCTCCATCACTGGCCATTTGACCTTTTAATTAAAAAAAGAAAAAAGAGAGTGCACGATATGCTCTAGTTCAAAAGGAACTATATTGGGGAAGTTCTATGGCCTGCATTATACAGGTCAGGCTAGATTTTCACAATGGTCCTTTCTGGCCTTGGAATCTATTAATCTCTGAGATGGGAAACTGAAGTCCCTGAACACTTGCAATCATTATAGATCCAAAAACACATATCAAGAATAAGAGATTTAACCACAATGTCCAAAGGAAATTTCATCACCAGTAACTACATTATATTCTGTCAGTCTAAACAGTACCTGTCATTTCAGCTAGATTTTACAGGCTACTTCCCTCAGATCCCACTGAGGAATACACTAAGAAACTGCACCATCTACTCAGGACACTCCCTACACTAACACCGGAACAAATCAACATACCCTTAGAACCCCGACCAGGGTTATTCTATCTACTACCCAAGATCCACAAACCCGGAAATCCTGGACGCCCCATCATCTCTGGCATTGGAACTCTCACTGAAGGACTGTCTGGATATGTGGACTCTCTACTCAGACCCTATGTTACCAGCACTCCCAGCTATCTCCGTGACACCACTGATTTCCTGAGGAAACTACAATGCATTGGTGACCTTCCAGAAAACACCATCCTAGCCACCATGGATGTAGAGGCTCTCTACACAAACATCCCACACACTGATGGAATACAAGCTGTCAGGAACAGTATCCCTGATGATGCCACAGCACAACTGGTTGCTGAGCTCTGTGCCTTTATCCTCACACACAACTATTTCAAATTTAATGACAATATATATCTCCAGATCAGTGGCACCGCTATGGGCACCCGCATGGCCCCACAATATGCCAATATTTTTATGGCTGACCTGGAACAACGCTTCCTCAGCTCCCGTCCACTCACGCCCCTTCTCTACCTACGCTACATTGATGACATCTTCATCATCTGGACCCGTGGGAAGGAGACTCTGGAAAAATTCCACCATGATTTCAACAGCTTCCACCCCTCCATCAACCTCAGCCTGGACCTATCTACACGGGAGGTCCACTTCCTAGACACCACGGTGCAAATAAGTGGTGGTCACATTAACACCACCCTATACCGAAAACCTACCGACCGCTATGCCTACCTTCATGCCTCCAGCTTCCATCCCGGGCACACCACAAGATCCATTGTCTACAGCCAAGCACTGAGGTACAACCGTATCTGCTCTAACCCCGCAGACAGAGACCAACACCTAGAAAATCTCCACCAAGCATTCTCAAGACTACAGTACCCACACGAGGAAATAACGAAACAGATCAACAGAGCCAGATGTGTACCCAGAAGCCTCCTACTGCAAGACAAACCCAAGAAAGAAACCAACAGGACTCCACTGGCCATCACATACAGTCCCCAGCTCAAACCCCTCCAACGCATCATCAGGGATCTACAACCCATCCTGGACAATGATCCCACACTTTCACAGGCCTTGGGTGGCAGGCCAGTCCTCGCCCACAGACAACCTGCCAACCTGAAGCATATTCTCACCAGCAACTGCACACCGCACCATAGTAACTCTAGCTCAGGAACCAACCCATGCAACAAACCTCGATGCCAACTCTGCCCACATATCTACACCAGCAACACCATCACAGGACCTAACCAGATCAGCCACACCATCACCGGTTCATTCACCTGCACGTCCACCAATGTAATATATGCCATCATATGCCAGCAATGCCCCTCTGCTATGTACATCGGCCAAACTGGACAGTCTCTAAGGAAAAGGATAAATGGACACAAATCAGACATTAGGAATGGCAATATACAAAAACCTGTAGGAGAACACTTCAACCTCCCTGACCACACAATAGCAGATTTTAAGGTGGCCATCTTACAGCAAAAAAACTTTAGGACCAGACTTCAAAGAGAAACTGCTGAGCTCCAGTTCATCTGCAAATTTAACACCATCAGCTCAGGACTAAACAAAGACTGTGAATGGCTTGCCAATTACAGAACCAGTTTCTCCTTCCTTGGTTTTCACACCTCAGCTGCTGGAACAGGGCCTCATCCTCCCTGATTGATCTAACCTCGTTATCTCTAGCTTGCTTCTTGCTTGCTTATATATACACACACTTGCCCCTGAAATTTCCACTGCTTGCATCCGAAGAAGTGGGTATTCACCCACGAAAGCTCATGCTGCAAAACGTCTGTTAGTCTATAAGGTGCCACAGGATTCTTTGCTGCTTCTACAGAACCAGACTAACACGGCTACCCCTCTGATACCCTTCAGCTAGATAGTCATTCCTGTTTAAAATAAGCAGAAAATGTTAAGGGCAATGCATTTAATGACTAAGTAATTCCCTCCACTACAGGAACTGAGTGAAATTCTGTATTATGCAGGACAGACTAGATTATCACAGTGATGCCTTCCACTTTTAAAAATAATGGTTAATCTACATAAACATTTCTCAGACTGTCGTACACATACCACTGGTAGCACATAGACCACAATCAATTGATGTTATGAAGGTTGTATGCCCATTACTGTTCAATGTTAGATATGGTACAGCAGGTATTAGAGTTTGAGAATTGCTGGTATAAGTAGCATATATTGGCACATCCAATGTCTTTAGAATTTCACAGCAGTTTACAAGTTATACTTATATTTAAGTTACTCATATTCCTATGAATCATTAAGAATTACTCAGATTATCTCTGAATTGGTACATGTGTTGCCAGTCAGCATCCTACTGTAGAGTTAAACACAGATATAAAACATTCTTTATTTCAAAACTACAGGAAAAATGTTATAAATCCTACAGCAGGGGTTCCCAAACTTGGTTCACGGCTTGTTCAGGGTAAGCCTCTGGCGGGCTGTGAAACGCTTTGTTTACCAGAGCGTCCGCAGGTACAGCTGCCTCGCAGCTCCCGGTGGCCGCAGTTCGCCGTTCCTGGCGAATGGGAGCTGTGGGAAGCGGTGGCCCAGCCCGCACCGCTTCCCGGTGCTCCCATTGTCCGGGAATGGCGAACTGTGGCTACTGGGAGTTGCGAGCGTCCCTACCTGTGGATGCTCAGATAAACAAAGCGTTTCACAGCCCGCTAGGGGCTTACCCTGAACAAGCTGTGAACCAAGTTTGGGAACCCTTGTCCTACAGTATATACCAGGGTGGCCAAACTGTGGCTCGCGAGCCACATGTGACTCTTTTGCCATTAAAGTGCAGCTCATGGTGACCCCCTGCCCCACCCCTCCATTCTCCATCTATCAGACTGGGGGATGGGGGGTGGAAGCTCGGGACGTCTGCCTTGCAGCGGGGTAGTGCAGTAGGGGCTTCTGCCCAGCAGGGCGCACCTTGGCAGGGCTCGGGGCTTCAACAGGAGCGGGGATGAAGCCCCAACCCCCAGCTCCCAACTGATATGCCCTAGCTCTCAAACGTCTGAAGATTGTCGTATGTGGCTCGGAGGGCCAGTAAGTTTGGCCACCCCTAGTATATAGTATACCGGAAAGGTCATTAGAAGTATATATGCAGCCTTTGACGTGTATTTATCTAGCTAGTTCTCATGGCGCCCATAATCATGTATTTAAATGCTTTCCAAAATTCTGAAGTGAACAAAATATCTCTCTCTCTCTTCCCTACAGCCAACAGGGCTTGGATTTATTTATTTATTTGTTGTTGTTTTTTTGGTAATTGCTGTATTGTGGAAAGATTACATGAAACAAGTGGGCTTTGCAATTTTTCCTGATGGCAGCAAAGCTCATGATCATCCTGACACTTTCTAGGAGTGAGTTCCAGATTTGCTACCCATAAGGTTCTCTCCTGAAGTTGCTATTTACACAGAAAGGAAGCTGTCACAGAAGATCATTATCATTTAAGTGAAAATGTACCCACGGGTAATTCTATGGAAGGTTTTGAAGATGTGAAGCAAAAAACTTTCCATTGTGTCCTGATTCTAAACAGGGAGCCATCACAGAGTGCAGAGCACTAAAGCTTACACACTGAGCAAACACACAGACCACTCTGTTCTAAGCCAGAAACTCACATCAAGATGACATGAATCTTTTATATCAGAGCTCAGTCAATCGTGATATGCTCCTGCTCCTCCCTCTCCAGGTTCTCACATGTGAAATCCCACAGCGATCAATCCTCCTGCTCAGTATCTTTATGGAGCCAGCAGGAATGGCACAGGGTCTAAGCCTTCAACCCACACTTAGGACTACCCACATTAGTAAGGATAACATCAGGCCCATAAAATGCTACACTGTTTACTTTGGGCCTGCTTTCATCAACTTAAAGGCAAAACTCTCATTTACTTCAAAGACAGAAGGACAAGACCCTTCATCACTTCACCACCTTGTGGAAGGGAAAAAGGGTCCTCCACACTTACATCACAGCCCTGTTGATTCTCTTCATTTTACACATCCAAACCTCAATACGCATTGATTCTTTCATCCAAGAACTGGACAGCCAGTCACTATCACTCCTTTAATCAGATAGAGTAGCTGCTTTTGAGTTACAAAAGCCACTTTCATTTGCTTCCTAGAACACCTAGCTCAAGATGACAGAGACCAGTAACTGAAACCACATAGCAATGCTGAGCACCACCAGTAGCCTGATCTGAGGATTTCACTTTTAATGCAACTAGAAAGCAACATGGCACTTCAGGCACAACACTACGGACTCCTCTACACACAGAAGTTGTACCAGTTTATCTTAAATCATTTTAGTAAAACTGGTGTAGCTTTGTTTGCGGACTGTCTCATGTTGATTTAAAAACTAGTTATATTGGTTTAGTTTGTGCCATTACCATTAGATATCACCATTCATAAGCCCTGCCAAATGCAAATTTTATGCAGCATCACAATATTGGTGTTGGCCAGTAAATAGCAAGAAATCATATCCTTGCAACAATATTTTTTAAAAGATAAAGTAATTTTTATATTTTTTTATTACCAAATAGAAATTATCATCTTCAGCAACAGAAATTTTAGATTAACTGCATTTTGATTTCCCATGTGCTGTAAGACTGTCTGTACTAGTGAATCTTACAAATGCATCCCTAGTCGTGTGAACCTTGGTGTAAAGGAGGCAGGTACCAGCAGTTTCCAGCATTTTACCATGATGGTGAAAAACAGAATCAGCCCCTGCACCCTTGTCAACACTAAGGCTTCCACAAGTGAAAATGTTTGTAAGATTTCCTAATGTAGACATGGTTTAAGAGGGATGCAGTTCTGCTTTTCTCAGTCTTATGCTCCTTAGAATAAGTTTATCTAATTGTTACTTTCAATGTTAAAAACAATCTTTTACAGTTAACAAGAAAGATTAGTTATTTTCACAACCCTTTAAACATGTATATGAATATATTGGTATAAAATATTATTGGGAAAAAGAAAGTTTGATTTTTGTAATCCTGATGGCTTCTGGTAATTAGAGAGATAAAAAGGTAATCATGGGAAATCAAAATGCAGTTAATCTAAAATTTCTGTTGCTGAAGAGGAAAATTTCTATTTTTTAATTAAATTCTGTCTCCATGCCATCCTCTCAGCAGGAACATTGCAATTTACTCAAGAGTTTACAATCAATTGTTTTTCTGATGCCAGATTAAAAACAAAAGCCAAGAAAGGTTTTGTAAAACAGCATTCTTAATCCATTTTTATAACTGAATTTAATGTGCTTTTTATAAAACTAGAGAAAGAGGTATACTGCTTGCTATGAAATTTCTTGGTCACATTGTCCTTGAATTTCTAATTATCATGGCACACAGAACCCTTACGCTTTCATCTGATATGTAGCATGGGGGGAGAAAATAAAAATACAATGGAGCAGGGAAGCTGTAAGAGCAGAAGAACAGGTGGTTGGTACTTCATGGTTGAGTAGGGAGCAGCATGCTAGAATGAGACTATGTAGTGTAACTGCTACTTTATAAAGCATACTCTCCTCTCCCCAGAGAGGCAGTTAAGGTGTATGCAGAGGCCACGTCTACACTAGGAAGAAAAGATGTGTTTTAAAACATACGCTAAAATAGAGAAGGCAAGTTGTAGTTTTAACATGCCAGTTGAGAGAAATCTTAGGGTGCGTCTACACTCCAATAAAAGATCGGAGACACAGCCATAGCTGTCCTGGGTCAGCTGATTCGAGCTGGGGCTGCAGGGCTATAAAACTGCAGTGCAGACATTTGGGTCCGGGACCAGGCTCTGAGACCTCTTGCAGGATCTCAGAGTCCAGGCCCAAATCTCTACACTGCAATTTTATAGCCCTGCAGCCTGAGCCCCACCCGAGTCCAAGTCAGCTGACCCAGGCCAGCCATGGGTCCTTTATTGTGGTGTAGTCATACTGCCCTCTATAGTAGGGCTGACCCTCAACAGCTATCGTAGATTAAGATTCATATTGCCCTGTCTACACTAGGGTCTTAACACGTCTTGCTATAAGTTAGTACAACTTGTAATTGTTTTAGCTTTGCAGCCCCTGGAACGATCACTAAAGTAAAGAGATCTAGCTCCTACGCCCTCAGAACTCTGCCCAAGGGGGGTGGGGGTGTGTGTGGGTGTGGGTGTGGGTGTGGGTGTGGGTGTGTAATATAAAAGAAAGGCTACAGCACTGGGAAAATTTTAATGGTTTTGTTTCTTTCCTTCCCACCCCAGTCTGATTCATATTTTAAGACAGGTGAAAACAAATGAGAATTAAAATAGTAGTTTAAGAGTCCAGTTTCTCCCTGTTTTCACCTCATTCTAAATATTTGTAACAAAGTTAATCCTGAGGACACATTGCTCCCAAAAGAAATACAGCAGCAATAGTGAATTCTCTTATTCTTTAGTCACAAAATTGCAATAAAATTAGTTATTTTCTCTCTGGCATGAAAATTCGACACATCAATAACATCTTGAGTAATTTGTGAATGTTATGCATAAAGAAACAGAACATCTGGCATGAAAAGTTGCTGAATTAAAAAGTTGCTGAATTAAAAAGTTGCTGAATTAAAAAGATTCATAATGTGTTCCTCATAAAATCAAATTGTATTACAGCTCAAAAAATTATGTTAAAAAAAATTAGTACAATGAACAGGACTTCTGAAGACAAAAGTTGGCCTCTGAATACATACATTAAAAAAACAGAGACAGTGCTTATGTTTGATGGCTTTCTTTGATGGAAAATATTTGCTGCCTTCCATTCAGAAAGGCGTTCGATTCTGTCTCTGGGATTGTTCCTTCTATTGAAGTCAAAGGTCGTACTGACATTTATTTAAGTGGAATCATATTTGGTTCCCCTGTGTAACCGACTTGGAAGCTAATCCTGCAGCCATCATCCTATGATCATTTCCAGTGAGGTAAATGGTCAGCCAGCCTATATGAGCAAGAACTGAAAATTCAACAAGTACATAATGACTAAACTACAGCCAAGTCAGACTGTAATCAGGATCAAGCATGAGGCAGAATGGTTGAATAACCCTTAATATAGAACTCCAGTGCTGCTAGTGTCAAAAACAAGAACCCAATTCTGCAAACTTTTACTTGTGCCAAGTAAATTGTTAGCAAACAATCCCGCTGAAGTTAGCTGCATAAGGTTTACTCAGGCCTTGTCTACACTAGCAAGTTTTGTCGACAAAATCTGCCTTTTGGTGATAAAACAGCAAGAGGGACACACTACAATGGGACTTTTGTCACAAAAAAACACCCAGTTTTGGCAACAAAAATCTCCCACCCCTAGGAGAGACTTTTGTCTTTTCCCCTCCCTTTATAAGCGATCAAGAGCCAGTGTAGACACTGCTGATTGTTTTGTTGACAGAACTGGCTTATGCCAGTATCTCACAATGCCTGCCCTGATTGCTCTGCTCAGTGTTTTGATCTCTGCTACCCTGCAGGCATGCACCCCTCCCCTTTCAAAGCTCGGGGAAGTATGTGTGTGTTTGAACAAACAAAGAGCAACTAATTGGAATACTCCTGTTCTGTGCTGCACTAGGAACACAGCAGCAGGCAGAATGCTGCGGCAGGGGGAGGGGGACAGACTGCTGTGCTGCTTTGCCATTCCTCAGCATGGAGAGCTCACAGAGCTACTCATGATGCTGCTCTCGGCAGCTGAGGGGGCTGTGGGAGAACTCAGAGAGAAGCCCAAGATGTGCAGCAATCAGCTCTTCCTTCCCACAACACTGCACTGTGGGGTACATACTCATGGAAAAATGCTCACCCTGTCGATGATGGTGTCCACAATGTGGACATGATCTGTGGACAGAGGGAGCAAGTGTGGCCACCCTTTGGCGATTTTTGTTTTGTCGACTTTTGGGTGTTGACGTAAGTTTTGTTGACAAAACTTGGTAGTGTAGACAAGCCCTCACAGACAGCCTAATTCTCCCACCTATATTCACTCTGAGTAGTACTTAACTCTGTGAACTGTCCCACTAAAAAAGTAAGAGAATGACATTTTCAGTTCTAGTTCCCATAGACTGACCTTGACTGTGAATAGAAGCAATCAGTCACAGAAGAAAGGATGACAAGTTCACCAAAATGCGTGCTCACAGTTTCAAAAGAGTTTACATTGGGTGCTAAGCTCTGTTGAAAACATTATCCCCAGCTATGAGCGTTGAGCACTTGAAAGTCTGCCTCTGAGCTCTTCCAAAAATGCAGCCATCAGGGCCTGATCTTGCAACTCATTATTCTGTTATCAACTGTGACAGCAAGAGTTATCAAAGGGACTACTCAGGAAGGAAGAGTAGCAGTCAGATCCTGAGAGCCACATTTTTGAAAGAGTGCAGAAGCAGACTTTCAAGTGCTCAGCACCCATAGCTTGGGACTGGATATTAAGCTTTATTGAAAACCTATGTGCTGAACTCTATTGAAACTGTGGCTCGTTGTTTTGGTGTCTGATTGGTAGTTAAGCGCTTTTGAAAATTCTAGCAGCAGTTTTGCATGCTGAGCTTTTCTGACATAAGTTATGGCCAGTGATGAGCTGCCAAAATCTTAACAACCGGTTCCCTATAAAAAGTTCTGATTTAAGGGAGGGGGGAGGGGCCGGGACAGGGGAAGACATACCTGTGGGGCCGGGGGCCCCTGCAGGGCCAGGGGCATATTGTCCCATTTCCCGCCCCCCCCCGGGCAACCCTAGAGCTTGCAGCCCCCTCCCGGCTTACCTTTCCGGCAGCTCAAAGCAGCAGAACGATTCAGGAGCTCAGCTGAGCTGCCCAGCTGGTGCCAACAGCTGGCCCCGCTGCAGCTGGGGGGAAGCAGGGAAGGGCCGGGGGAGCCTCAGCCTCCCCAGCTGGGAATCCTGGGAGCAACAGGATGGTCCAGCCCATGGACCAGAGTTCTTTGCCCACCCCCTAGCCCTTTAACAACCGGTTCTCCACAGAGGTCTAATTTTAGCAACCGGTTCTTGGGAACCTGCTCCAGCTCACCACTGGTTATGGCCTACAAAAAGTGTTACAAGACTGCAGCCATGCAAGGCTAGCCTCTCACTTCTCTAGAAAGGATAGCATACAGCTTCCTGTGGCTATTCAAATAAATACTAGTGAGCTAAGGGTATGGCTACACTTGCAGATGTACAGCGCTGTGAGTTAAACCCACCTTCGCACAGCTGAGTAGGGAAAGCACTGCAATCTGTCCACACTGACAGCTGCCAGCGCATTGTCATGGCCGCATATGCAGCTGCATTGGGAGTGGTGCATTATGGGCAGCTATCCAAGCATTCAAGTGGCTGCAATGTGCTTTTGAAATGGGGGGTGGGTGGAGTGTGAGAGGGAGCGTGGGGGGGAGAGAAAGTGGGTTTTTGGAGTGCTGAGAGAGTGTGTCAGCATGCTGTCTTGTAAGTTCAGACCCCCCTACCTCCCGCACCTCTCTCTCACTCAATGAAAGCAAACAGCTGCTGGTTTTTTTTTCCTCATAGACCAGATAAGCAGTCACTTGCCGAAATTGACCCCAACCACCACCACCCCATCTCTCTCTCGTCAAGCAAACATTAGCTGTCGGTACTCCAAACAGAGCCCACCCCACCTGCCTCTCACTCATTCAAAGCAAATAGAACAGGAGTACTTGTGGCACCTTAGAGACTAACAAATTTATTTCAGCATAAGCTTTCGTGGGCTACAGCTCACTTCTTCGGATGCATAGAATGGAACACACAGTCAGGAGATAAATAGTAGCTGTGTTTGATTTTTTGATAAGCAGCCCCCGAAAGGGAGCTTTGAAAGGGCACTTCCTCCTCCGGAGTTCACAACAAAACAAGAGAGGATGCTTCAGTTAAAAGGATTATGGGGAGTTTCTGGAGATCAAACAGTGCTTAATAATGTTACTCCCCGTTTACACTGGAGCAGCAGCAGCATCTCAGCCAATACGCAACAGCTGTTATTCCTCTCGAGGAGGTGGAATACCAGCAGCGCTGTAGCCGCAGAGACACAGCGCTGTACGTGCCTTGCCAGTGTGGACGGGGAGTGAGGTACAGCGCTCTGGGAGGCTTTATTGCACTGTAACTCGCAAGTGTAGCCAAGGCCTAAGTCACTGCACAACCAAGAGGGAATACCGTCAAATTTCAATTTAGCCAATTTTTTTTTAAAGAAGTAATGATAAGTACTACACTTGCTCCTGCCCCCACCTGAGTCCCTGTTCTACCAGTTTGTGGTTTTACAATCACATTTTTCTTAAAAAATACTTCTCTTGCCATGTTGCTACATGAAAGGGGGCGGGGGAACCCAAACTTTTTGATTCTCAACAGTTCCTATCCGCATTTGTACAGTGGCCAACATAAGGCCCCAATCCTGATCAAGATCTATGGGCACTGGGCTGGCAATTTCTCAGGGAAAACTAGTTTAGCACAGAACACTGTAGATACTGTCTTAAACCTGGTTTAAACCAGGAAACTGGGAAAAATAATTGCATCAGTGTCCAAAATGTTCAGCAAGCATAGAATACATTTTTTCAAACTTTCAATACATCCATTCAAGACTGAAGAACGGAGTCAGTTTATCCACCACATGAAAGTTGGCTTCTGCTACAGAATGCTGCATGGCCAAATGGACCTGGACAGGTAGTCTGCAACTCTGCATGCTTCTGATTGCTTAATGCTTTAAGCCTACAAAGCTGCATTACTGTCATTTTCATATATTCAATTTTTTTTCATTTGTTTATAGAATATTGAAAACTGAAATATGAGTCATGACATGTATAACTTACATGAAAAAATACTCAACCAAAACATATACAGACATCCTGATGTTCGGTATTATAATTAAATATATTAGTTTTATGCCTACTGGGTTTTACTCTTTCTTTGTACAACCCTAAATTAATCTAGAAGTCTTATGTAGCTAATTTGAATGTTTAATTCAAACTAAGCGTAATGTGGTGCGCATTAATTAAACAATTTTTAAAATAGAAAATGCTGTAAACTCATACCAATTAGTTTTCTCATGATTTTACCTAGAAAACTCACCTCTGGTAAATGCCATGCCAGGGATGGCATGGTAATATTATATATGTTAAATAACAAACAAACAAACCAATGACACTTAATATACTGCAACTGCTGTCAAATGCACTAAGTAAACTAACCAGAGGCAAAAAGCAAAAGATAACTGTGAGGGGAGGAAAACTTATCTTAGGTGTTGTTTGTAACACTAGTAAGTTTAAATATATATCAGAGAACTGTGATTTAAAGTTGTTTGTGTCACTTTAAAGTTTGTACCAGAATGAACAAGCTCATAGGGGGAGTGAACCATAGATTAATGGGGTCTTTCAATTTTTACCAGGCTGTCCAAAAAACAGAACTAACATCTTGGGAGCCTGAAGATTTAGAATCAATATTTTTGAAGACTATGGTTTTTAAATCCTTTGAAGAGATCCAAATTGCATAAGAAATTCAATAGAGACAATTTTTTGTTTCCCCAGGTTCATAATCTTATTTTGACCACTGAAACCAAGGACTTCTGCCAAATGTAAATTAGACTCCTCAGATGAAGCCATTTCTCAACACATGCTTAAGGCCTGACACTGTTTACTCATACAGGCAGCCCCAATGAAATCAATGGGTCACTTGCATAGGTAAAGACTAATTATGCAATCAAGAGTTGGCAGGACTGGGCACTTATACCCTGACTCCGCAGTGTACAATGAAAGGACAGCCTGCTGCAATTGCAGAGACCCAGTGGAGCTTGCCATGGTTTCAGTAGTCTGCACACTCATTTTACAATGCAGAATTGGGGTTTAAGATTGCAGCACCAAGAATTCTACAACCACATCTTCATGTCTGTAAAGCACCTAGAACAATGAAGCTCTTTAAATGCTAAATATTATTATTAAATACCAGTGCTACTTGGGATTTCAGGACAAAAGTGCTCTCATCTCACCAACAACAAAGTTGTGATGATCATCATCAGATCAGAGCATTTGGATTACACTAATCTGTTTCAAGATAAATATCCTACCGCATGCCCAAAAAGCCATGATTCCACAGACACAAAAAAGTTATGCCCTGCAAGAAACCATCATCGTTAAACGGAGAAGTGGAAGTGGCAATAAGACCAAAAAAAAAAAAAAAGAGTATTTATACAGAATGGAAAAAAAGAAGTAAATGGCAATAAATACAAATTAAAAAAAATGTAGGTAACAGAGAAGGGAAGGAATAAATGAATAAATGAAATATCAATGGCCAATAGAGTTAAAGATAATAAGAAGGCATTTTTAAAACATATTAGAAATAAAAAAAAATCCTAGGTTAAGTATAGATCCATTGCTAAATACAGATAATAAAACTGTAAACAGTGAAGTAGAAAAAGGCAGAAATATTAGCTATTTCTGTTCTGAATTTGGAATGAAGCAAGAGGATGTAACCATCTCATTCGATGTGGTGGATGGAATAGAAAGTTTATAATCTGTAACAAAGGAAGATATGAGACAGTATCGCTAAAATTAAACGTTTTCAAATCAACAGGCCCTGATAGTTCCTTTAAGACTCTTGAGTGGACGTTATCTGAGGAGCTCTCTGAACTAAAAATTAACATTAGTAACAAATCTTGGAAAATGGGAGAACTTCCAGAGGATTGGAGGATTGTCAACATAGTTCCAATATTTAAAAAGGGTAAAAGGGATGACCCAGGGAACTATAGACAGATTAGCCTGATGTCAATCCCAGATAAAATAATGGGATGGTTAATTCAGGACTCTATCAACAGAGAATTAGAGGCTAAAATATAATTAATGCTAACCAACATGACCCCATGAAGGGTACACCTTATCACATAAAACTGTTGTGGTTTTGATAGGATTACAGATCTATTTGATAAAGATAACTGATGATACAGTATACTTGCATTTCTCCAAGGCATTTCACTCCATACCATATGACATTCATTAAAAACTTGCATTATATGGAATTAACAGAGTACACATTAGATGGATTAAAACTGGCTGACAGATCTCAAAATGTAGCTGTTAGTAGCGAGATGTTAATTAATAGGGCTGTTTCTAGTACGGTTCTTCAGGGATTGACTCTTGGTCCAATGACATTTAACAATTGTATCAATTATCTAGAGGATATAAAATCTAACTAAGGCTATGTTTTAGTCACAAGTATTTTTAGTAAAAGTCATGGACAGGTCACGGTCAATAAACAAAAATTCACGGCCCGTGACCTGTCCATGACTTTTACTAAAAATACCCCTGACTAAAATGGGGGGGGGGTTTGGAGGGGCACCACAGGTGCTGGGGAGGGGGGCATAGGTGCTTGGGGGGAGGTGCTGTGGGTGCTGGGGAGGGGGCAGGGTGCTCGGCGGGAGAAGGGCAAGTCACAGCCTGGGGGCGGGGGCACAGCAGGTGCTGGGCCGGGGTCCCTACCCAGCTCCTGGGAAGCGGCGACTGCAGCTCCCTAGCTCCAGTTGCTGATTCCACTCTGCCCCAAGCCCCGGTTCCGCAGCTCCAATTAGCTCTAGGGGAGCTGAGGGAGGGGACCCCCCCTCAAGGTAAGCACCACCCCACACCCAAGCCCTGACCCTCCCACACCCAAACTCCTGCTGCTGGGGGGCAAAGGGGCCCCTGAGACTGCCCCAGCAGCAGACGGTGCACCTGGCCCGGGGGCTGCCTGAGCTGCTCAGGCGGCTCCTGGGCCAGCAGCACAGGGCTGCTGCAGTGACAAACACAGAGCCTTAACTATAATCAAATCTCATGCTTCATCTGGTCACCTGCAGGGGGCATAAAGGATTTTTTTCACCCAATGCACAATTGTCCAGATATAAATAGGTTGCTTTGTTTGTCTCCATCTCCTCCCGGCCCTCCCACCCTCCTCTGAAGCATGAGAGATTGTCCACAGCTGGAGAGAGGACACCAGAAGGGGTGGACCAGTACTCTGAAGTTGTACAGAGAGTAGTCAGCAGTTAATTCACACCCATGAGCAACGTAGTTATACCAGTGTAAGTTTACAGTGTAGACCTGGTCTAACCAAAGTATTTGGTCTTAATATTAAGATATATGGGGAAAATGTAATGGCTTGAGATATACAGGAGCTCAGACTAGATGATTTAACAGTCTTTGCTGGCTTTAAACCCTATGAAACTATGAGTTTGGAACAATTACAGTTTTAGATTGTACACAGGATATCCAGGCCACTGTTTTATAAACAAATTTAATTAAATTATCTTAAATGTTAAGTGCCTAAATCTTTTCTCTCTCCCTCCCCATCTTTAACCGGGAATAGTTCTATTCAAATAGAAGTCCTTCCCAAATTCATAGCAGCAATGTCTGTATTAAGGACCAAATACTTGATAAAATCTAGATACAAAGTTCTGGTGGATTGTAAGGTCTGAAGCCCTTTTCTGCAGTAAGCAGCAGCAGCCATAAGCTAAGAAGGAGAGTCACATCCTCACATTCCATCTAAATTGCATCAAAACAATGTAATATCTGTCTGTTCAGAAGACACTCCCATCCTAATAGCACCCACCATCACCAGATAAAGAAACAGATCTTAAGATGGTTAAGAAAACTTTGTTTGATTGTATTCTGTCTGACAAGAAACCACTTATCAACAGTTGTGATTATGCAGTCTATACTCCTATTGTTTTGCCTTTATGATCCCTACTTCTCTATTTTTTATCTGTACGGTCTCTGATTCTTTCATTGTTTCTGTCTGTTGCATAACTAATTTTGCAAGATTTAATTCAACTAAGGTGTAGAGGAATGATGAGTTAAAGAATTGTTTTGTAGTGGGCTAGGATTGGTGAAAAATACAATCTTGTAGTATTTTAGTTTAAAATGATTGGTTAAGGTATAGCTAAGAAGGACACAAGTTTTAACTATATAAACTTGGATCCAAAAGGAAGTTATTTGAAACCTAACTCCAGGACACAGCCCAAGATCAAAGATGCCAGACCTCAACACCCTGGCAATCATACTGTGCAGAAGCTGGTGCCCTGGATGATCTAATCTTGACTGGCCACCAAGAAAAGTTTGTCTGCCTTATTGGGAGCGGTGAGCATCGTATGCGTAGCGAGCGTATTCTGTTTTGGTAACAGTTAATAGAGGTTATGGATATTACTGTGTAAGGCTCTTTCACTGCTAAAAAGGACCTATAAACCTGCAGATTACACCCTGAGCCCTAGGAACTGGGTACGGGCAAGTGCCTTTTGCCCTGAGCTCTAGGTACTAGGAAAAGGTAGGGGTGCCTAAATTAGTTAACCAGGTTATGCCTTGATCCCATGAAAGGGTAAAGGTAGGGTGCCCTAGAGTGTGCAGGTCACAACTTAAGATCACCAGAATACCTTCAGAGTTAAAAGAGACCTTTGATGTTGGGGGGTGGGAAGGGAAGACGGGAGGGAAGCAAAACAAAAACTCTAGTATGGAAGTTAATCTGCACACCTTTATTTTCCCCTTGGTGCCCAAAACACACACACAAGCACACAATACAGTGCATGAGGATAAAAATAGAATACTGATGGGTTTCTGAAAAGGAATTAACTTACCAAAACTACCAACTATTAATAAAAAAATTGTTTTTCCTCAAACTCAACTGCAAGGTTCCATCTTAAGCCCTTCCCAGAATAGTCAACATTTTGTTTTCCAGATGAATGAAACTATTGCCCTTGCTCTTGGAACAGCCTCCCTGTTACTGTGTGCCATCCACCCTTCCTTAGATGTTTATTTAAAATCTATTTCATTCCATCACTGATCAATTATGGTCTGACCTCCTGCATATAGAACTTCCCTGAATTAATTCCTGTTTGAACAAGAGCGTCTCCTTCAGAAAAACATCCAATCTTAATTTAAAAGTTTCTAGTGATGGAGAATCTACCATCTTACGTCTAGTGAGAATTTGCCTAGCTTCAACTTCCAGCCTTTGAATTGTGTTATACCTTCCTCTGCTAGGTTGAAGAGATCATTAGTAAGGCTATGTTTATGTCACAGAGGTCACGGAATCCATGACTTCCAGAGACCTCCCTGAGATTCTCTGCTTCAGCCCCATGGGCTGCGGGACTCTGGAACTGGCAGCCAGCGGGGCCCTGGCAGGGTTCCAGTGACAGGCGACCCCCCCTGCAATGTTTCAGCAACAGGTAACAGACTCCTAAGGTGTCTCTCCTCAGGGTTCCATCAACAGGAGACAGCCTCACATGGAAGGAGGGTAGAGGGCCACCTCGGGTGAGCAGCTGGGGGTGTCCCTTTTCATCTTTGGGAAATATGATCACCCTGCAGTTCCCAGCTGCTGTGGGTGGAGGGTAAACCAGCCCCACAGCTCCCAGCCACCACGGTGGTGGGGGAAACCATGGAACCAAACATCACAGACGGGTCACAGCTTCCATGAATTTTTGTTTATTGCCCATGACCTGTCTGTAACTTTTACTAAAAATAACCATGACAAAATCTTAGCCTTAACCATTATTACATTTCTGTTCCCATGTACCTTCCTAAAGACTGATCAAGTCACCCCTTAACTATCTCTTTATTCAGCAGACTGTAAACAGCATGTTCACTGTAAGACACATTTTCCAATTCTTTAATCATTCTCATAGCTCGTCTCTGAACCCTTTCCAATTTACTGTAGTCAATTACTTCATTTTATCATTCATTTATTGTGAATGTCATGTCATGTTATCTATAATCATTGTATGCTAAATAGATTTAGATTGTAGAAGTATAAGATTGATTAGTAGTTAGATACCTAATACACTTATCACGTCTAAGTAAGTAGAGCTGAAATGCAAGGCCTACAGGCTGAGGCCCTGTAAGATTTTGGCTTAGCAATACTAGGCCATAGGCTTAAGAAATGCTTGACAGAAGTAAGCGACCAAAGAATGACCCTATGCCACAAAATTATGGGAACAGATGTATTAATGGGTGGTATTTCAAAAAATTAGCCACAAGATTTATTTTAGATCACAAAATGCCCTAGAGGCACATTTTTTCTAACATGTGCCTTAGCAGCAGGATACAGGTTGTCTGTCAATTCTAATAAGTATAAAAGGAACTATACACAACCTATGAAAAATAGCATACCTCAATATTCTTGGAGAACACAATACAAATAAGGAAAAAGAAGGTGGACACCTTCATGCACATGCACCAAGTGTTTGGTGTAGTCAGAATCACAAGATAAAAGAGGGCTTCCAAACTGGGTAAAATGAGTTCCCTGTGGGGAAAAAAACTAGCAGGAACCATCCCTCTACTGATCAATTGGCAAGGCAGTCATCAGACCTTAAGAATATCACTAAGGAGGTAAGTATAACTATATTTGTAACTTCTGTATAGGACTTAATAGGATTTCTGTATGCTTGGGTAATCATAACCTTATCGTAACTTTAATAAAATTAATAAAACAGACTAGACCCGGTACTTATAAATGTATGTGTGGTCACTATCCTTGGTCTTTATGTGTTCCTAGAGGCTCTAAATCTGAAGGAAGTAGCAGAGGTGACTTTCACTCTGTTGAGCTTGATACTGTAGCCACCAGAGTTGAACCTATGATGGTGTAATATAGCATTACTAAATTCACTTTAAATAAAATTTAAGGGTACATTACCAACTTCCTACTTTGTTGACACCAGAACTGGACACAACATCCAAACAGAAATCACACCAATGCCAATACAGAGAAAATATACCCTTTCTAGGACTACTCAATATTATCCTATTAATATATCCAAGAATTGCATTAGCCCTCTTGGCCACAACCAGAGAGAGGCTGGAAATGTGAAGAACTATATTAAAATTTCAGAAGAGACACCTATAGCTGGGGAGTTCTTTTGCAAGGTTTTAGCTTCTTGATGAATGATATTCTGTCCTGTAAGAATTAAACTTTTATTGGAATCCACAGGAAAAAAAAAAGAAAAGAAAATCGGGTGGTTAGTGAGCACTGCAGTTTTCTAGAACTAAACATGGGAACAGTCAGCTTCCACACAAAGGGCCAGGGAAATGTTACAAGACTTATTTATTATGATGGGGAAAAGCATTAACCTGGACTCCCATGCGGGGGGGTGAGGGGTGGGGACTGTCTGCTATTTGGAAGTGATCATTAAGTACCTCTGAAAGGAACATATAGTACAGCGGTTCTCAAACTGTGGGTCACAACCCCAAACTGGGTCACAACCAGATTTTAATGGGGTCACCAGGCCTGACTTAGACTTGCTGGGGCTCGGGGCTGAAGCCTCACATTACAGGCACCTGGCTGGGACTGCAGCCCTTGGGCTTTGGCTTTGATCCCTTCCCCACCCAGGGCACTGGGGCTTGAGCTTTGGCTCCCCCACCCAGGGCAGTGGGAGTTAGCTAGACTCAGGCTTCGGTCCCCACTCCTGTGGTCTTGTAGTAATTTTTGTTGCCAGAAGGGGGTCACGGTGCAATGAAGTTTGAGAACCCCTGATATAGCAGAACCATCGTTTTCAGGCAAAATGCTGTTATACTTTGGCTATGGTTCTCAAACTGGGGGTCAGGAGGTATTACATGGTGGGGGTCATGAGCTGTCACCCTCCACCCCAAACCCCACTTTGCCTCCAGCATTTATAATGGTGTTAAAGTATTTTTAATTTATAAGAGGTGAGTAGCACTCAGAGACTTGTTATGTGAAAGGGGTCACCAGTAAAAAAGTTTGACAGCCACTGGGCTATGCCAATGACATTAGCAGCATATTGGGATAGCTGGTCAGTTGTTTTCCAATTCTGCAAACACTTCTGCATGTGTTTAACTTTCGGCCCAGACACAATTTGAAGATGAAGTTAAAGTTAAGCATGTGCACATTTGTACAAGTAAGGTGTCGGTCAGTGGTCATGCCATGCTCAGAATGGCTCCAAGCTCTCTTGTAAAACCACTCTACAAGTTATCAGAGGTTAAACAGTAAGCATGGGCACTGCAAATGGCGAAGAGATGCCCACAACAGCCAGGGTTCTTCATTTTTGCCCACCATCCCTCTCTAAAGACAAATATGCTGCAGTCCCCACACCAGCTAACACAGTAATGGCCAGCTCTTGCACTTTGAAATCTACAGAAGAAAAGCAGTAGGCATTACAAAGGACATCAGCATCTTTATCCCCATGTTATAAACGGGGAAACTGACAGGAGCGCATGCCCTGTGTGTAAGAAGTTCAAATAGCAAACACTGCTTTCTCTTCTCTGCCTCTGGAGGGGGTCCACGCTGAGCTGCCCATGCAATTTAGCTGCCCCTGTAGCTTTAATATTTGTATTTCACCAGCCCCTTACACCCTGTGCACCGAGACGCCCTCATGTACCTAGGGGCCCCCTATACATCAAACCACTAACGGTACCGAACGAGGCCCACTGTGCTAGGCGCTGTACAAACGGAAGCTAACATAGCCCTGGCGCCAGACCACTGCGGGACTGACTCCAGTCCTCCCCCGGACCCCAGCACGGAGACCCCGCGCCCGCGCCGCACAGCTCGCGCTCCCACGCCGGCCGGTAGTACCTTCCTACCGGGCATATCTCCCCCGGCCCCTTACGCCGCAACAGCCGCTCCCTTGCCACGTGACAGGGAAGCCCCGGAAGGGGGCGCGGGGAGCCCGAACTCCAGTCCCCGGGCTGAAGGCGGGGCCTGCGCCCTTCCTACCACGCCCCCTGCTTTCCAGTTTGGCGCCGCGACACAGCGGCTTCTGATTGGATAGCCGTGCCGGGATGCGTGTGACGTAACAGAGGAGGCACTCGTTCGTTTTCCGTTTACCCGTCAGCTGCGGAGACCGAGCGACCGAAGAGCGGTCGTGCCTTTTACGCCCTTACTGAGTGTGCGCATGCGCAGTTTGCGCACGGTGCGCGGTTGTTGGCGTAGGGGACGATGGCGGGCCGATGGCGGAAGCTTCCGTTGCCTGCAGTGGGAAGCGGCTGGGAGCCTGTGGACCCGAAGGAGCGCGCGCCTCCCTCAAGGGAAGCCCGGGGGCGCCAGCAGCCGCTCCGCGGGCCGGCGCTGCTCTCGGGGAGGGGCGGCCCAGAGCCTGCACCAGCGGTGCTGTGGCAGAGGCGAAGGACACCCCGGGGGGGGGGGCGGCACATCGCGCAGGGACCGTGCCCGTACCGCCCCCTACAGGCCCCTGCACCGCGGGAGCGGGTAGAAACCCCCCCCCCCCCGGCGCCGGGCCGCACATTTTCTTACAGGGTTAACTAATCTGTTTGGCACCGGATTTGCAGCTCATGCCTAACCCACGGCTGGGGCGGTGAGCCTGACACCGGTCACAGGATCGCTTGGCTGAGTTTTACGGGAGATCTGTTTTCAAAACCAGGTTTTTGCAAAAGGAAGTGATTATATGATCGTGAGGGAATGTACCGGTGTCCACACCCTACAGGCTATTGTAATTTTTGTACAAGGCATCTCTTGGGAGGGATCATTTAAAAGCTCATACCTTGCAGATCAATAGAATCATAGATTATTAGGGTTGGAAGGGACCTCAGGAGATCATCTATTCCGACCCCCTGCTCAAAGCACAGCAACATGCATATAGTGGTGTTATAGGTGAAGCTATAAACATAGGCTGAGATCAAGATAAAAATATGTTTTTCAGAGATGAAGGGAGAATAGCAAGATCAGGTCCTCAGAAACCAAGGGCATGCTGATGGCTACTACCTAGTAAGTGGCTCTTCTTTCCCAGGAAAGGAGGCAGTGGCAAAAAAGTATACATCTTAATAAAGAAACAGCATGGATTCCATACAGACTCCCTGGCACCTTGCTCTCATTTGGCAATGCTTCTCAGAGGGCTATAAAAATAAGGGACAGACTCTCCAAGAAACCCCTCTCTCAACCCACTCTGAAACCTGTACCTGAAGGGACAAAGGAAACAACCATTGGACTGGGAGAGGGGTCCTGACCTAAGAAGCTTGGTCAGTAAGACTGCTGAAAACATGCAATGAGAAAACTTTGTTAACATAGTTAAGTTAGGCACCTGTTATGTTTTATCTTTATTTTTCTTTTAACCATTTCTGGTTTTATGCCTCTCTGCTTGTATTTAGCAACAAAGAGTCCTGGGGCACCTTATAGGTGTATAGGTGTATTGGAGCATAAGCTTTCATGGGTGAATACCTACTTCATTTGTTGAAGTGGGTATTCACCCACAAAAGCTTATGATCCAATACACCTGTTAGTCTATAAGGTGCCATAGGACTCTGTTGCTTTTCAGAGATCCAGACTAACATGGCTACCCCTCTGATACTTGTATTTACTTAAACTGAATCTTTGTAGTTAGTAAACTTGTTTTATCTAATCCAGTGTGTTTAAATTGAAGTGTCTGGGAAACTCCATGTGGGGTGGCAAGTTGTATGTATATTCTTCCTTTTAAAGGACTGACAGACATTATATAACTTGTATTGTCCAGGAGAGGCCTAGGCACTACAGTAGCTGCTCATTAGTCTGGCTTGTAGCCTGGTATGTCACAGTTGTATTGAACTTTGATCAGGTTTGTTGCCATCCATTTCCTAGTGCAGAAGTGTCCATGTAACATCACACCAACCATTGTTTTAAGAACTAATGTGTTGACAGTAGAAAGGTCATGTAGAACAAATTATCTGTCTCTTTGGAGTGATCCCACTTTAGGTTAAGGCAGGCTAATGGGATACTATTGAGGAATGCTACTACCAGAACTCTGTTTCCTGTAGAGATGGAATTTCAGTCTCTATAAGAGTATGTCTACAGGGCAAGTGGGGAGTGTGATGCAGCACATGTAGACATATATTATTAAGCTAGTTTATGTAAGAACGGCCATACTAGTTCAGACCAATGGTCTGTCTAGCCCAGTATCCTGTCTGCTGACAGCAGCCCAGAAACATCAAAGGGAATGAACAGAACAAGGCAGTTATCAAGTGATCCATCCCATCTTGTCCAGGTCCAGCATCTGACACTCAGAAGCTTAGTGACACCTACTCCATGGGATTGATTCCCTGACCATCTTGGTTAATAGCTATTGATGGACCGATCCTCCACTAATTTCTTTAGGTTTTTTTTAAACCCAGTTATAGCTTTGGCCTTCACTACATTCCCTTGCAACAAGTTCCACAAGGTGACTGCATTTGTGTGTTTTAAACCTGCTGTCTATTAATTTCATTGGTGAGCCCTGGTTCTTTGATTATACAAAGGAGTAAATAACACTTCCTTATTCACTTTCTCCCACCAGTCATGATGTTATAGACCTCTGTCATCTCTCCCCCTTAATAGTCTCTTTTCCAAGCTGAACAGTTCCAGTCTTTTTAATCTCTCCTCATATGGAAGCTGTTTCACAACCTTAATCATTTTTGTTGCCCCTGCCTGTACCTTTTCCATTTCTAAAATTTTTTTTAAATGGGGTGCCCAGAACTGTACCCAGTACTCAAGGTGGGGGCATTGCTGCATTTATATAGTGGCATGATATTTATGTTTCATTATCTATCCCTTTCCTAATAGTTCCTTACATAGTTAGCTTTTTTGACTGCCACTACACATTGTTTTTCTGAAAACATCTGCTCAATGATGATTGTTAGACCGCATCATTTTGTATGTATAGATAGCTCAGGTACTGATAGCAGTCAAGCCACAACAGCACAGATTATAATTATGCAGGGTCCCTGCTTCTACTTGGGTGGCTGGTCAGTGTTGCCAATGCTTCAGTCCAATTGCACTCCCCAGTTGCAGTGTACACCTAGCCTAAGGCTCTGAATCCTGCCTCTTTCACAATCTCTAGCTTAATTAACAATGTAAATATACAGGGATTAAGTATTGATTCCTATTGCCAAAAGAACACAAATAAAATAGGTACTATCACTAAACACTGACACTGCAAGTAGCTTTATAGAAAGTGTTGGCTGTTAACCAAACTTTTTTGCTCCTGTGCTTTCAGAGTCCTGTCTTTAAGGGCAAAGGATGACCATGTAACTTTATAGAAAAGGGACAGTCATTTCTGTGATCAGGGACTTCAACTATGTTAGTTCCATGAGGTAAACTCCTAATGCCAGACAACATAAACTTGAGAAAACAAGTTTATTTGGAAATATTTTTAAAGAAAACAAATGGAAGCAGTAATGAAGGCAGGAACATCCGGGTTACTTTCTTTCCTCTGCTATTGATTTTGCTGTGTAACCTTGTGAAAAAAAAATCACAGCTGCTCAGTCCCACTGTCTTCCTCTGTAAACAGGAATAATAGTTCTTCCAGTTCCTACCTCGAAAAGGTGTTGTGGTTTAATTCATTAGTGTTTGTAAAGCACTTTGAGACATTCTGATGGAGGGAACTAGTCAAGTGCAAAAGTGTATTATTAAAGTCTATACACCATATTTATGCTAAGGGCTTGGCTACACTCGAAACTTCAAAGCGCTGCCACGGCAGCGCTTTGAAGTGTGTGTGTGGCCGCAGCGCCAGCGCTGGGAGAGAGCTCTCCCAGCGCTGCACGTACTCCACCTCCCCGTGGGGATTAGCTTGCAGCGCTGGGAGCCGCGCTTCCAGTGCTGTGGCACTGTTTACACTGGCGCTTTACAGCGCTATATCTTGCGGCACTCGGGGGTGTTTTTTTCACACCCCTGAGCGAAAAACTTGCAGTGCTGTAAAGCGCCAGTGTAGCCAAGGCCTGTCTATTTGGAAATTGTAGTCCTAGTCTTTGGATTCTGTCCCAGGTAAATTAGGACAGCCAGTCATCTTCCCTTCTAGTTGTTTTATCTACTACAGATCACCCTGCAATCAGCATCCTTTCAACAGTCCCTAAAATAGCTATTGCTAATTCAAATGGATTTTGTGGGCCAGCAGATACAGTTATCCACAGCTCATATTCCCTCTCATAGGTGCTGACTCCATGGGTACTCCAGGGCTGGAGCACCCACGGAAAAAAAAGTAGTGGGTGCTCAGGACCCAGTGGCAGCCCCGCAGATCAGCTCCTCTTCCCCCCCACCCCAGCACCGCCCACCAGGCCCCACTGATCAGCTCTTACCCTCCCTCCCAGCACCTCCCGCCTACCTGATCAGCTGTTCAGCAGCATGCAGGAGGGGTAAACAGAGGAGCAGGAGCAGAGGCGGGGCAGGGGTTTGGCACAGAATGGGGATCCAGTACCCCCCAGGAAATTGCAAAGTCAGCACCTCTGTCCCCTCTTGATGTGTTGTTCAAAACAGTAAATTCATAATGTTCTCACACTTCTGTAATCCAGCAGCACTTCCCTTTCATATAGGGAATCTGCAGATTTATATATAACTGAGAGCATTTGTCAAAGTGATCTGCTTTGATACACAAAGTATTGTTACTGCATTGTAGAGCTGCATTCAACTACATCAGCTGATACTAGACTTCAGGAAAAGGTTTGTTTTTTCAAACAATGGGAAAGGTTATCCCCCAGCTCCATGCATAGAGGGAACCTTACACCAAGCTCTCACCCTTCTGTGAGAAAGAAACCTAGCAACAGGGGAGATCTCAGAGCCCAGACTTCAGCCAGAGCCTGAACACCGACTGCTATTTTTAGCCCCATAAGCCCAAATCAATTGACCCAGGGTCTGAGATTCAGTGCCATGGGTTTGGTTTTTTTTGCAGTATACACACGTGCAAAGAGACCCTATGTGAGTACAGAGACCATGGAGAGTTAGGGGAAGAAGGCTGCAGTATATGCAAAGATCACCACAATCGCAATGTCCCACCTCCTGTACTAGAGATTCTTCAAAAATAAATAAGTATGAATCTGAATTATCTTTTCTACTCATCTTCTCCTCCAATGGTCCCAGGGCAGTCACACCTACAGGGAACTTTCCTCCCCTACAACTGCACCCCCATAGCAGTTTTACTTCAAGAGGGTAATCCACGCCAATGACTTCTGTTTGTTTTATGTACTTCATTTTGTTACATATTATAAGCAATAAAATCAAAGTAATGTCATATGTAGAACATCTGCTAAAACAAAAAGCCAGAAGAGGAGAGAGTATATTAGACCATAAGAGAAAATTAGAAAAAAATCCCACATGTTCAAAACAAAAGGCCTTGTTGCTTTTAAAATAAATTAATGTTGCTATAGAGGAATGGAGAAGGAATGGTATGTCTGGCAGCCTCAGTTCTTTAAAAAGGTTTCTAACATAGGAATTTTTTTTTTTTTTGCAAGTTCACTAGGAAACTCATTAAAAACAAACAAACATTCTTAAGTTCAGTTTGGAAGGCCATCATTAATGTGATTAGCCACAATATTTTGTAGGGAAAAAAGAACCTGCTACATTTAATTACATACACCTATCCATGCTTACCCTTGTCTAGATGGCATTTCAGGTCTGCTGTTTACCTGAATCAATAGCTTCATCATGTTATGTTCAAGATCAGAGATGAGACAAAATAAAGGGCACCTGCCACTGCACAATGAAAATTATATATATTTCACATTTTCTATTTTAACTAATATTTTAAGGGAAAAACAAATATTAAAATGTAAATTCCTGTTAGCAAAAAAAACATGTCTTTAGTGGAGTTCACAGGGAATAGCAATTAATTTTCCATGATGCACTGAGTAAGTGAATAATACTTTGCAATCCATATGTAAGTAGTATACGACTTGTGAGGAAATGACTAATTACTTTATGCCCCCCTTCTCAACATTTATTTTTTTATATAAACTACTCAGACTGAACAAATTTGTCTCCGATTCAAATGTAGTTTAGGGATTCAGTTTCCCATGCTTCTAAAGTTATAGCTCTTAAATGTTTCCAAAATATAAGAATGACACTTTGTACTGAGTAGCAGATCTTTAAATAGAGTATTATAAATAATTTGTATTGAAATTATTAACGTGATTAATTTACAACAAAAATATATTTCATAGAGTATATTCCATACAAGATATCATAAAATATTTTTGAATCGCTTTTAAAGGACCGGCACATTTGGCAAAGGATTTTCTTGTCAGCTTTTGCCTTAGTAAAGATTGAAGGGTTACAAAACTCCAAATAATTTCAATGGAAGGATGTTCAGTACCCAAGGAAAAAAAATGATTAGGACTTCAGAATTTGTCCCGCAGTATTAGTGACAGTTGGATGTGAATATTTCTTACGATGGATGTCCCTGAAGCAGTACATTTGTGTTGCAGTCTTTATTCTTTGAGTGATTGCATAAGTACATTCCACTCTTGTTGTGTGCTTGCCCTGAGTACAGTTGTCGAAATTTTTCCCTCTGTGGTACCTTCTGGGGCAGTTCAAGCACCCTCTCTTGCTGCAGACCACTGTGTGTGCGTATAATGGATAAAGCTGCCCAATCCCCCACAGTTCCTTCTTACTGATGATTGTTAAAAATCCGTTTGTCTTGCTTCAGCAAGTTCTCTATGTATAGTTACCTGTTGGAGTAGTTTTTAATGCTAGTTAATAGATAAGTTTTTTGTATAGTGAAAGTTAGTTTCTCAGTTCCCCAATGTTGCGATTCAATTTATTGGTACCGAGGTATGCCTCTGTCACTGCATTTCAAGCCCTGTCTTTCGTGCTGTAAACTGATGCTTCTGAGTGACCCATGCACTAGTTGTTCAAGTGTCTGGGTGAGTTTCACATAAGAGATCAGTGCCAGATTTGTAATTACTTCAAGCAAGGACCAGAAAAAGAGTGTGTGTCTATAGAGCAATTAAAAACCTGTGACTTGGGCACACGGGGCTCAGGCTAAACAGCCCCTTAATTTCAGTGTAGACATTCAGGCTCTGGCTGGAGTCCAGGCTCTAGGAGCCTGTGAGGTGGAAGGGTCCCAGAGCTCAGCCCAGTGTCTACACTGCAGTGAAATAGCCCCTTTGTCTTGCAGGGCTAGAGCAAGTTAGTGGCATGGGCCAGCCACAGGTGTCTAATTGCAATGTAGACATATCCAGAGTGTCCAGGTTGTTTCTTTTGGTGGAGGCTGCTCTGAGATTAAGAAAGCTCTGAAGGTAGTCAGGAAGGGTGCCCTACACTCTGGCTTCTGTGAGAAATGCCTGTCTGATGTTGTCTGAGTCCCAGCACCATTGTTCCTCCCCAGCACCTAGGAAGAAACAAGGCCTACAACAACACTTCAGGGAGAGGCAGATCACTGGTCCTCAAGTCTGCCAAGCAAGAACACAAAGGGTCTAGAAGAGTGCATGCAAAAATCAAAGCACTCCTCCATTCATTCATTAGCTAATATGGCACCATTGACTCCCAGTGCCAGGGCCCAAAGTCTGTGGGCCCAAAGTGGTGCCTTCATCATCTGCAGCACTGTCTTCATCTCACACACCAGTGAAAGAGTATTCCAGAGGCATATGCAGCAGCAAGGGACTTGAGTTAATTGATACCAGTGTCTCTAGTGGTGCAGGAGATTGCTCCTACAGTATGAGTAGAACATGGCGCCAGCATCCTCAGTGCAGCACCCAATACCTTCTCAACTTCCCATGTCCCAGAGTTCTCATTGGTCGGTACTGTCCAGAGGAAAAACCATCAATGAATTGGTTTCTCTTAGTCTTCTCCAGACTTTCAGTACCAGTCTCCAGCACTCACAGGGATGGACCCTCTGATCAGGAGACAGTGATTATTATTCTTCTGAATCAGAGGTTGGATATTATGTTTCCCAGCCACAGAGCTTGCCCCTCCTAGACCTTACCACCTACATCAGAATATTCCTGCAAGAAGAAACTGAGGAGGGTTGGGGGCAGCCTTGCCCATATACCTGCACGCAGAGACGCATGGCAGTTGAGGGTGCTCCAGCTCCCCTGAAAGGTACCACTGAAGTTTCCAACAACTGTGCTCAGGGCAAGTGCAGACTAAGAGTGGAATGCAGATGTGGAACACATCTCGAAGAACAAGAATTAAAGAGTAGGTTATTAGTGATTTTTTACATGCTGGGCCATTAGTAACTTTTTGGGAGTAATATGCAAAGTTAGGTGATCAAAGGAGGAGAATTATGAAGTTTGACACCATAAATGTCATATTAAATTTATTGTGGTGGTGGTGGTGGTATGATAGCTTGAAGATATGGTAGCTGGCTCTGAAGAATTGAGACTGGTTGTGGACCCGGGCAATAAACAAAGTGCCAGATTTTGGTAAGCTGCATTAATATTTATACCTTCATCAGAAGAACATTTTAATGTCTGCTTTTCTTTTTTAAACCATAACTAGTATTTGAATGAAGCTACATATTAATTATGTGTCTTTGGAACAGCTCCACTTTCTCTATTTGAGTCATATGGCAACTGTTTGTGCAAGAGAACCCCATGCTGCTCCTGGTCTGGCCAGCAGAGGGTAGCTTTGTACAGCAGAGGACTTTCCAATGCATACCACACTAGTAGTAAAATCTAGGAATCACAGTGTTACCAGGCACATTTTATGGTGGCTGACATTTTCATATTTGCTTTTTCCTTTGTATTCAGTGCTAGTAGTGGAGGGAGTCACATGCTTGTTGATTTTTTAGGCTGAGCTTATTGTGCACAAGAGGTCCTTGCATTCTTCCATTGTTCCCCACCCTGTGGGCCACTCTCCCATTCCCCTTTATTTCAGGGACTCATTGCAACCCTCTCCCCCGCCCTGCCCCCATCATGCCAGGGCCTTTGTGTGCTGCACTCATTTCCCTCTGTACTATGATCCCCCATTCCCTCTCCTGCCAGGAGAATCTTTGTGCCCCCCTTTATACCCTCCATGACAGGGACTCTGTGCACATCCCCATCCAACCCCATACTTCCCTTCCATCAGTGGCCCCCACACCAGAGTCCCCCATGGCTCCACTGCCAGCAATTCCCTGTGACCCCTCCCATTTTCTTCCTATGCCAGGATCCCCCATTCTTCTCCCTATGCTAGGAAGACTGTGCACTCCTTCTCCACTTATGCCAGGGTCCTCCATTCTTCCCCTGCCAAGGACCACGAGAGCATATTGTAGCAATTGGGGACAATGGCCAAGCTTCACCTCAACCAGGATCCCTTAGCTAGGCTTTAGAGTGACATAAGCTGTAAATTGAGGGAGACCGAAGCAGAGAACTGCAGCTGGAAAAAAAAAAGGAGTCTGGGACTGAAGGAGAAATGACGAGCTGACCAGGACAAATAAACACCAACCCAAACAGGAGGAGAGGGACATGCTATGCCAACCAGGCCAGGAGGAGAAGGATAAGCAACAGCATAAAACAGAGAGGCAGCATGAGCTAGGGAACCAGAGGCCAGATGAATCAGTAGGTGGGGATAACCCACAAGACGACAGTTCTGCGTGGGGCATAAGTGCTACATTGGTAGGTGTCTATCCCTCTTCCTATCTAACCAGCTTTGGAAAAGCTTATGATTTGCACCAGGTCCCCATCAGAGAGGATCAGATTTCAGCTCCATTGGTGGTGCAAAGGGCCTTGATGCCTAAAGCCAAATGGATGGAATAGAAATTGTAAACTATGAAAAATTTAAGACAACTAAACTCCTTAAAGTTTGATGCGACCCCTGAGGCTTACAGGAAAAAATTTCAGGTGGGTTCAAAAGCATCAATGTGTAACTTATATGGAAGTGACAAGCCAGATAGATTATCCTTTTCCCCATTTGGGGAGGTAAAGAGACAGTATGAAACAGTTGTATGAAATGTTTGGATTAGAACAATTTCATGATTTGTGTTCATATGACCTGAGGTTGTCGGTGAGGACTCAGAAGCAAGAAGACCTGTGTACTGCAAGCAGACTGGTTGATGAGTTTGTTGCTAATTAGGTTGGTTCTGAGAAAAAACAAGGTTGACTGGCCCAAGCCTGGGTCACAGGAGGGGAATATGTGGGATTCCCCAGAATTGGGGACTGGACAATGTCAAGCTAAGAAACAGGGAGTTGCAGCACCCCCAAATCAATGCACTGGTAAGGACCCCAAGATCTGACTTATCAATGCCAGGGGGCTGGACACAAATGGGCTGTCTACCCAAGGCTCAGGCACTGATGCTGAGGCAGCGTGTATTAACTTTATTGCAGCCTGGCCCAAGAGGGGCTTGGACACTGGCCCAGTGGTGCAGCAGGCTAACCATCAGCTCAGGATTAAACAAAGACTGTGAATGGCTTGCCAACTACAAAACCAGTTTCTCCTCCCTTGGTTTTCACACCTTAACTGCTAGAAAAGGGCCTCATCCTCCCTGATTGAGCTAACCTCGTTATCTCTAGCCTGCTTCTTGTTTACACACACACACCCACCCACCCCTGGAAATTTCCACTACATGCATCCGACAAAGTGGATATTCACCCACGAAAGCTCATGCTCCAAAACATCTGTTAGTCTATAAGGTGCCACAGGACTCTTTGCTGCTTTTACAGATCCAGACTAAAACGGTTACCCCTCTGATACAGGCTAACCATGGGAGTACAGTATGAATGCAGTATACGTACAGTATGATGCAACTGAATTCACACCACAGCCATCGGTTTAATGTGTCCTGCTGCATCCTTGAGAGTCAAATACAGCCAGATCCCAACAGAAATTGGAGGTGAGAATCAATGGGGAGACATTCACAGGGTGGTAGAACACCAGCACTGTTCATACCTTAGAACCTGCATGTTGTACTGAGGACAGGTGCTGACAGGCAGGCCCCTGTGTGAAGGTTCCTGCCATGAACCCCATCATTCTGCCTGTGGCCCATGTCATTAGAGACACCGAATAAAGTTCTGTGAGCCTGACAATGGGGATATTGGAGGATATTCCTTTCTGATGTATTTGGAAGAGTTATTGCAGGAGCCCAGAGAGCTCAGGTGTAAATCCACTAGAGCCAGGCCCCATGGCCAAAGGGCCTACTCACAGATATCCTTCAGCCAGATAACAGAGCCCATGCTAAGCATGGCAGTGTCCAGAACTCCATGTGGAAGTGGGGGAAACCAAGGCACAGATGAAAGTGCTATGAATCCAAACTCCACATGGAGATGGGACACTTAGGCTGCTAAGGGATACTGTCAACCATACAATGCCTGCCAGGGAGTTGGAAAAGCCCAAGGTAAGTGTTAAGCCACTACTTAGGGGAATACAAAGCAAGAAGCAGCCAGGAGGTCTGTGATGGGGCTCCACTCACCACACTAGCACCTCCTGCTGGCCATCTTGGCAATTACTCCCACAGGTCAGTATACCCACTCCTGATGGTGCCTCACCACTCACATCGCTCACATTACTCCAAGGACAGTGGCATCCTCTTAATGACACAGCCCTCTGCTCCCCACTTCCAGGGAATCTACAATCAACTGTACAGCCACTTCACCAGAGGCAAATGGGTGGGACCTGGGCCTACCCACTGTTCTGGGTCCCAGACTAGGGACTCTCTGAACCACAGCCATCTACTGCATTCCTTTGACTTGACCACCACTGCATTTCCCTGGACCACTTCCCCACAGCCACAGCACCTTACTCAGTCTCAGCAGCCCATCTGGAGCTCCTTCTATACTCCATGGTCCCTACCTGCACTGCTCTGTCCAAGATGCTGCAGGACACAGTCTTCTCTCTTCAAGCTCCCAGCAGAGACTTAAGTAACTGACTTTGGCCCTGCAGCTCTTTTTATGTGAGCCCACTGGGCCAGGATTGGGTGCTTCTTGTAGTCTCTTTCCTATTGGCTGCTTCCCACACAGCTTCCCTAGGGCTCTATTAACCCCTTCCCTGCCAATGCGGCATGAATGTCCAAACACAAGATCTCCCTCTATCTATAATTGTATTATAATCTGTGAAAATGTAAATGGATCTAAGGCAGGTGGGGGAGGAAGTGCTGCTCTCCTCAGTGTATCATGAGCAGTGGAACTAGATTCAGAGGGCCAATATTCTCTGGAGGCACTGTTATTGATGGGACAATGGGAGAAAAGGGAACACACAAAGTTAGGCTGGAAGCAGCTCAGCCACATGGACAGAGCAGTACAAAGAGTTTAATAAAGTTTTACTTGTTCAACTTAATCTGCATTCATCCTTTGTGAACAAAACATTTAGCATGTAGAGAACACTGGGACTCCACAGCCATCACACAGACTGCAAACACAGGGGGAGCAGGGCATGTAACTTGGCTGTGGGAACAGTTTGAGGGTTCACCCCTACCAATGGATCAGGCCCATTCCTCTGCAAGAGGCATTGTGGGGTTAAGACATGCTCTGCAGGGATCCAAGCCAGTTTTCATTACGGGAGTTAATCAGTGCCCTCAGAAGAGGCAGCAGGCTGCTCCTTAGAATGGTGACTCTGTGCCTGGGAATGTGGGGGTTTCTGAGAATAAAGCACAGGGTGGGTTGGCTGTGGCAGAGCTCGTGTCCCAACAGGCTCTGGGTGTCTCTAGGGATGTTGGTTCTGGGGAGTTAATGCCCCCCTTTACAATCTGGGGGAGATGGCATTACTAGTTCTGTGGCTCCTGACTCAGTGGCCTCTTGGCTTGAGTCTGACTGCAAAATAGAGGCTGAGCCTGTTGCTATGGAATCTGTGACCTTCCTTGACTGAGGATTCTGGCTTGCTGGCAAAGCCCCAAAACAAAAAAGGCCATTGAAGGAGGAGGCAGTTCCAGTTTCAGACGATGCTATGAAGTGGGCTAGTTTGGTCAGTGCAGTTGGGAAACAAACTGTTGAGGGTGCTGCTAAGGGTGGTTCCTTGGTTGGGGACATAGAGAATTCTCTGGTATTAGTTTTGCCCCCTCCCTCCAGTCTCTCTGAGGTTCTCCCCTTGAGGTCAGTAGTGACTCTGATGTGGGGATGATGAACTCACACATTCTTTGGGTCCTGAACACCCTGAGGGGGGAAAATATCCTGGACACTATTGATAGGTTTCTGGCTGAGACTAAGAGGAAATTGGTTTCCTGAACTTAATCTGTTTTTGTTGTCATGTAACTGCCTCTATGCTGTAGCATACATATATTAAATTGGATCCTACTCCACTCTTTTCAGAAAAAGATCAGAAGGTTCATTTGGACTTTTTCTTGGATGTCTGAGGCAGAATATTTTGTATCTGCCCATTGTGGAAGGGGGTGTGTGTCAAAGTCTCATTGATCCTTTGACTAGAGTTGCTACTTTTCAGTTACTGCCTCTGAAGCAGCTGTTTGTTCATAGAATATCAGGGTTGGAAGGGACCTCAGGAGGTCATCTGGTCCAACCCCCTGCTCAAAGTAGGATCAATCCCCAGACAGATTTTTGCCCCACATCCCTAAATGGCCCCCTCAAGGATTGAACTCACAACCCTAGGTTTAGCAGGCCAGTGCGCAAACCACTGAGCCATCCCACTCCCCCCAAAGCAATGGGGGTACAGAAAATACATTGTTTAGCTCCCCCACCCCCAAAGCTGCTGCAGCCCCTGGGTGTTTTATTGATTCTGGGGATGGCTGGGGATTGGGAACTCCGGGAGCCGAAAAGTTGTGGAGTGTTGGCTTTTGTGCGTGTATGTGGGTATCTGCGGTGTCTCTCCCCCACCGGCCCCAAGAAGTGAGATCCATGGCCGGGTTCTGGTCACGTTGAAGTCAGCAGCATCAGGAGCCCCAGGGCATGAATGAGAAGTCAGTACCGGTGCTCAGCTGCCTGTCCTCATGCGGTACTGCCTGCCCTGGCCCTTCAGGGGTGTGTGATGCACAAGGCTGAGGGTGGCACCGTGGGAAGAATGTGCTTCTTTCTCCTAGCATGTTACTTGCTCTTCACTCTGTGATATCTCTCCTCCCAACTCCTGAAGGGGTCCTAGCAACCTAGTACTTTCATTTTACACCCTAGAGTGTGGGTTGGTTGGATTGTTTTTTAGCACATCAAATACAATTATTACTTGAGGGTCATTACATGGTGTTTGGGTGTCAGCCTGCTGCTGGCAGAGGTCAGTGAGGAAAGACCAAACTAGGGAAGGTTGGGTGTATATGAATGTGAGCCAAGTGGAATATCAGATTCCTTTTCAGGTTCTCCTAGTTGTTTAGGCTCAAAGCTTCTGGTTAAAGAAAAAATCAAATGAATGCTTTTCCACACTGGAAAAAACATCAGACCGCTTTTGCTTACTTCAGTGATCATTTAGCTATTGCAAAGTTTTAAGGATCCCTTTACGATTTTGGTTTTTTGAGTTTGAGAAAGTTGACGTGTTGGATAAAATTATTTTACGATGTTTGTGGGTGTAAATCAGTATATTATAATTTTTATTTAAAATAAAATAGTGTCAGCAGAATTGTTGACTGAACTAACTGTGAAGGACTGCAAGAGGGGTTGGAACTGGCTACTAATGAGGAATTGAAATGGCCCCAGGTGAATATTTTTATCAGGCTTTAAAACAAAAAATCAAAAACATGGGGAAAAAAAGTATGGGTGGAATGTAGTAGGAATGATTAAAACCAAACATTTTTCTGGGGTGGCTAGTGTAGAAGGCTGCATCCTGTCAGCAGAGGTCAAGAATAACTGATAAAGGGAGAGACGAGATGTTGCCGGTGAGCGTATAGACCAATTATACAATTTCTGATCCAAGATGGGGACAAGAAGGTTGTTTTTCTTTGGCTATTGTGTGTGTCGCTTTTTAAAAAATTGGCAATTCATCTCTTTTGTGTGGGTGAGACTGATGTAAGAAGGCAAATCAAAAATTGGGTTGAATCCTGTGTTCCTTTGGTTGCCAGTTTGGGGTCTGGAAAAAATTTTCTTGCTCTGGATATTGGCTAGAATCTTGATGTGTTTTCACTTTCTTCTGGAGTTCTGAGCAGGGACTCCAGAAGAACCAATTTCCTACTGTTAGTGGAACAAATGGGGTTCAGTGGGAAATGACTGCTAAGAAGGAGTACTGTGGAAAGGGATCTGGGATCATAGTAGACCACAAGCTAAATATGAGTCAACAGTGTAACACTGTTGCAAAAAAAGCGAATGTCATTCTGGGATGTATAAGAGGAGTGTTGTAAGCAAGACACAAGAAGTAATTCTTCCTTTTTACTCCATGCTGATTAGGCTTCAACTGGAGTATTGTGTCCAGTTCTGGGTACCACATTTCAGAAAAGATGTGGACAAATTGAAGAAAGTCCAGAGAAGAGCAACAAAAATGTTTAAAGATCTAGAAAACATGACCTATGAGGGAAGTTTGAAAAAATTGGGTTTGTTTAGTCTGGAAAAGAGAAGACTGAAAGGGGACATGATAACAGTTTTCAAAACATAAAAGGTTGTTACAAAGAGGAGGGAGAAAAATTGTTCTTAACCTCTGAGGATAGGACAAGAAGCAATGGGCTTATATTGCAACAAGGGAGGTTTAGGTTGGACACTAGGAAAAACTTCCTAACTGTCAGGGTGGATAAGCACTGGAATAAATTGCTTAGGGAGATTATGGAATCTCCATCATTGGAGATTTTTAAGAGCAGGTTAGACAAACACCTGTCAAGGATGATCTAGATAATACTTAGTCCTGCCACGACTGCAGGGGACTGGACTAGATAACCTCTTGAGGTCCCTTCCAGTCCTATGATTCTGGGATAATGTGTACCCTTTTCTGCCAATCTGCTTGCAGCCTCTATGAATCCTCCCTATGAATCCTGTTTCAATTATTGGTGGGTACAAGCACTCATGGGCCATCCAGAAAGTGAGCACAAATTAAAGTGGACAGCCAAAATTTGGTCGCTTATTTTTGTTTTGCTCTTCCCCCACCAGAATCTAATAATTCTAACAGTTATGCTAAAGTTACCTTTGGTTCCCTATTCTCATCACTGTGGGCCCTGGCTTTCCCCAGGTAATTTACCAGTCTGAGTCAGACTTTTGGTAATCCCTGTTGGAGTATCACACTGGACTAAATTTCCACAAGTCAGGAACTGTTGACCACTTTTCCACCTCTCACCAGAGATCAGAAGTTTTCCCTTTGTCTCCAGGAACAAACTGTAGTGAATTATCCCAAGAACAGTCAAATATCCCAAATTTCAGTTACAGAATTGAAAGATCAACAGGAAATCAAAGATAAAGATTACAAAAAATATATGAAGGACTAAGGCTCCCTAGTTTCCCCAGGTAGGTCTAAACCCTTTGAGTTATAAAAACAATATCAGAAAATATGGTGTTCACATTTCTAGAGGTGTATATTTCTCTCAGGGAGTCAAGGTGCTGGTCTGAGCCTCCAAACTTTAACATATAAGAGTTTTAGCTCAGTGTGAGTGAGTTTCTGCCTCCTGCATTAAGATGAATGTTTGTCATTTGTATCCTTCTGGTTGCCTGACATGGCTAGGTGTGACCTTGCCATTACCAAACCAAGAGTGAAAGTAGCATCCTTCTATATGTAAGGGGTCTCCAACGCGGTGCCCGTGGGCGCCATGGCACCTGCCATGACACCCGCGGGGGCATCTAAATGCACCTGCATCCTGGCCGGCAGTGGAGCATCCGCCGAAATGCCACCGAATTTCTGCGGCGTTTCGGCGGCAACGCCTCTCGATGACGTCACTTGTGGGCGGCAAGTGGCGTCATCGAGAGGCATCGCTGCCGAAACACCGCAGAAATTCGGCGGCATTTTGGCGGATGCTCCACCACCGCCACGGTCCTTTGTTGGGCGCCCGCCAGACGAAAAGGTTGGGGACCACTGTTCTATGTTAACAGGTTCACAATAAGGTTTGATCTTATCACACATGACCTCTCCGCCCTGGCCTATGTACTCCAATTTAATGCAGTAGTCAGTTTGCTTTCCATAGCGAACAGTTATCTTTTTTAACTACGGTACATTTTTTACCTGCTTAAGCTAAATTAAGCTAAATTAAAATGACACTTTTATTCTCAGACTTGCACCAAAAGTGATTTACCACAGAGTTAGTAATTTCCATGAAAGTTTGCGATTAGACCAACCCTGACAGAGTTTATATAAACTTAGTTCACATTTTCAAGGACAGCTGCATGACTGCAAGGACTAGAAACATAACTAGAAGCATGGTCCTATTGAAGTCAATGGGAGTTTTGCCATTGACTCCAGTAGAGCCAGGATTTCACACAATGGTTTTAAAATGAAAGTTTAGATTTCAAAGCACAAAAGTTTTTAGTGTATATTTTCCCATGTAACTATACAATTCTCAGGGCCCTGATACTACCCATCTACATTAAATATGATTTCTTAATGGACAGTATTCAGTGTATCACAGATAGTGAATGTTAATTAGCTTGGTGCCTCTGTAGACAAAATTGTTCTCCATTTGCCTTGAAATTCTATCTAATCTATCAGCTCAGCCTGTTGTGGTTATTTTTGCACAGCACCTCAGAATCAGGTTAATTAAAACTTTGATCATCTTAAACAGCGGAGAAGCCTAAGATTGTCAAACTCCCCAAAACTAACTTTTCAGTAAGAGAATTACTACCACCTTTTAGAAACAAGACAGAGATTCAACCACCTACTTACTGTTCTGGGAATGAAATCTTAATTTTTTTTCACTTTACTTTGATGAATTATGTAATTAAAAGTCTAATTAGAAATCTGTATAATGTTCCAAATAAAATAGTAGAGTCAGTAACCTTAATTTCTATGAGGCTTTTTTAGATTATTTTTGTACAGATGTAGTAAATCAGTTGGTGAAATCCTGACCCCATTGAAGTCATTATATTTAAAGCAATATGCCAGAATTTGCACTGTATACTTATTCCTGCCCTAGTGATAATTGATGTAATGTAGTATGCAAGTAGCTGCATAATCATTAGTTTTCTTACAGACACCAAATCATATGAGAGAGCAACATAATGAAATCATTTGGCATTAGGGTGACCAGATATCCTGATTTTATAGGGACAGTCCCGATATTCATGGCTTTTTCTTATGTAGGTGCCTATTACCCCCAACCCCTGTACCGATTTTTCACATTTTCTATCTGGTCACGCTATTTGGCATAGAAGTTGCAGCCAATGTCACTGATCACAGGACTTGTTCCTAATGGTGGCACTATTGTATATACCCTTGGGGAACTCAATAAGAGCAGTGTTGTATCAGTGACTTCACTGCAGATTCTTGTTTGCTGAATCATTTCTGAGGCAAATAATTTGGGTGTAAAAGAAGCTTTTCGTTTTGCTGGGTCTCATAAAATTGCAAACCAGTGACAACCTATTTTGATTGTGTCCCTTTGTTTAGGTATATCATCTCTATATAAAATATAGAGCTATACAGAGATAAAAAATATATATAAAATCTATAATAAAAAGTTTACCTGGAGTTTATTGGTAGGATAGACAAGAAATTTAATTACCATCAATTTGGTCTAGCATGTGCCTGTACATGTTGGTTATTTCACATTTTTTTATTCAACTATGTTTTGATGGTAAAATAGTTTCAAAGCTATACATATGTGAAGCAGAAATGGATTATTTGTTAATATTTCTGTGGAAACTACTCACAGAGATTAGTGAAGAAAACTACTCACATGTGGTTTCTTGTACCTTCCTCTGAAATACACCTCTACCTCAACATAACGCTGTCCTTGGGAGCCAAAAAATCTTACCGTGTTATAGTTGAAACCGTGTTATATTGAACTTGCTTTGATCCACCGGAGTGCGCAGCCCCCCTTCCCCCTCCCAGAGCACTGCTTTACCATATTATATCCAAATTTGTGTTACATCAGGTGGCGTTATATTGAGGTAGCGGTGTAGTACCTGCCCTTGTTGGACAGGATACTAAATTAGATGGACACCACTGTTCTGATCCAGTATGACAATTCCCATTTTCCTAAGATATCTTTAATTTGATTTTATATTGCCTGTGTTCTTTGTGGCAATGTAAATAAGTACATATTTTACTGAAATTAGAAGTCATGATTCTTTTCTGCTATTAAAGCGTGGTCAGCTGAAAAATGTGATGAATGTACTTGAATTGTACAAAGTCATACTGAGAGGCCAGCAAAGTAGGCATTTAGCCACTCAACTTTGTGGTGCTGTACATAGGAATATAGGAATTGCCATACTGGATCAGAACCAAGGTCATCAAGTCTAGTATCCTGTCTCTGTCAGTGGCCAACACCAGATGTAAGAACCCTGCAGTAGGCAGATGTGGGATAATCTGTCTCCAACAATAAGTTTCATCGTCATCACTGAGACATATTGTACTGAGACTAGTTTAAGTGAGAGGAAGCAATGACCTATATTTCTTAACTGTACAGACAATGTAATCATTAGTTAGTAGTGTATAGTTGTGGCATCAGGGAATAGAGTCGACAACCTTCAACTCCAAAAAGAAACAGACTTCTATCTGGGGAAGTAACTGAGCTGTTGCTCTATTAGTTCAGCCTGCAGAGGAATCTATAAACATGAATAGATTTCATTTAATCTATGACAGATGGCAAAGGTATACTAAGGAGTTCATTGCACTCAGTATTTCTCCCCACCTAATAATTGCCTCAAAAATGATTATGTTAAATATTGTTTTAGAAAAATTGTATGTGACTTAGGCCTTTGATTTGTTAAAAAAATACCTCAGTTGTACTGTTTGTGCTATAGAAAGTGAAACATTGGGCTCAGTTTTTTTTAAAAAAGTTAAAAATAGGCTGCAAATTAAATCATCACCAGCTTTCGAAAGAGCGGTTTAAGGATTGAATAATTTATACTATTAACAAGCTTCTTTTCTGCTCTGAAATTGCTCTACCTCAGAGAAGTCTTCATCTTTCCTCCCTCATTAGCAAAGAAGTGGTCACGGGCAACCTTCTGCACTCTAATTTCTCTGTCAGTGGCAGAACACTTTTGGAGCTGGGTTTCCAAAACTCATCCTTCCATCAGCAGTGACGCATCATTGTTGCATCCATCCTTCCTTCCTTCTGTGGGAAATTAGTGGTGAATCCTGGCCCCAGTGAAGTCAGTGGCCAATGGGGACAGGATTTCATTCCAGGGTGACTAGTGTTTGTGTTAGATGATGATGATGATGAGGCACCATGCCCTACCATATAAGATTTTATATCCCTTCTTATTTTAAAAGAAAATCTTATTTAATGTAACTGTGGATGTTCTAATTATCCATATAAACATTTTTTTAAATTCTTCTAAGATCTTGTCCTGCTAATAACAAAATCTGTATTGTGAAATTCTATAAGCAGAACATAGTAGAAGATGTGAGTGGAAAAAGCTGAAGGAGGTTATGTATAGTGAAGACTGCTGTCGACATGTGTGCCTTCTCTTCTACCAAAGGGAATATTTGGAGAACAAGTAGTAGCAGCAGTATGAATGAGGGAGGTACAAGAATAAGGAAATACCTCATGCAGTAGTGATATCTGCTGGTGTGAAACTTGTACCATAAATGGTAGGCCAGTAAAATGCTAGGCCAGTAAAATGCTATACGCTCTGTTTACATTTATCTTGAAAGTAGTGCTGTTTTCGAAATGCGTACTGCAAGATCATTATTTTCAACACATCACTTACATAAGAGCAGAATTTTATATACTGTAGCTTAACATTTTTTTACTTTCCTGCAATTATCATATTTAATTATTTCTGTTTCTTGAAATTGTTTATATATATTTAAATTTTGACAGGCCCAAGTCTTCACTGTCTTGCACCTTCTACTGTCATTTATATCTGTGAAAAGCAAACGTAGAGGGAGTGGGGGGATGGGAGAAGTTGGTCTTTCAGTAACTGGCACAAGTTAGAGAAGTCCAGAGGCTGTTGTATCTTGCCACAGCAGTTGAATTAGCCCCATACTATTCTCAGGATGGGGCACGGGAGGTTGAGGAAAAGCCACATTTCGTCCTCTGCCTCATCAAGTGCATTTAACATAGCTTAGGTGTACCTGAGAATCTGGCCCAAGATTTTCAATAATTGTTATTCTTTTTTGCCTTAGCTGTGATGCATTGGGTCCAGCGCATGCTGGGAAAACCTGTTTTTCTTAAACCACATTTAAGAAAAAGATCTGGCCAATGATAGCAGCTAGTACTCCTGAATGTTACACCCTATTGGTGAAGTGGAAAATGTTCCAACTTTGAGTTTAAAATGGATAAAACTGGTGGTTTTCTTCCCACTCTCTTTATAGTTTTATCCTGCTTGTAATTAGTTTTATTTCATACTGTAGATTATTTTTATGTCTTTCTTTGACTAATTTTATTCATTTTATTAAAACCTTCAAGTGTTTTATAACCTTCGTATAAGGTCCCCTGTAGTTGTTAGTTGGCTCCTTCCCTTCCTGTGTTGGAACAACTATTATACTCGTTAATAATTTACTACAACCATCATTATCGTCATCATGTTCCTATTACACCTCTGGCGTTTAGGGCATTGACGAAGCTCCTCCACTCTTGTCTCTTTCTGGCAAGTCTTTCAATGGTTTCCCAGCTGTGTCCCAGGTTTTTCAGGTCAGCTTCCACAGATCTTTGCCATTTTGGGAGGCCTCGTTTTTGCTTGCCTTCAGGTGTTCATCTTATTGCTACTCTGGTGATGGAATCAGTTTCCATCCAAAGCACATGACCGATCCATCTCCAATGCCTCCCGGCAATGATGGTGCTCAGATCCTCTTGGCTGCACTGTGTCAATAGATCTTGGGTTTGAGATTGTTCTGGGCCAAAAGATAAGGAGGATTTTTCTGAGGCAGGTTGTATGGAAGGAAGACAGTTTGGACATGTCATACTTTCTCATTCCCCAGCATTCTGAACTATAAAGTAGTGTTGAAAGTACGCAGCCCTGATAAATCTTGAGTTTGGTTTTGGTGTTGTGTTTCAATGATTTCCACACTATATTTAAGCTCCTGCAGGTATCCCTATTTACTACAATGCCAGACTTCTAATTCCACATAAAATATCAGAGGGTTCATGCAACCCTGTCTTCTGTGTATTTCAGCCTAATCCATGATTACCACCTGATATACAGCTGCTTTAAACTATTAGTTTTTCTGAGAAATAGGCTTGCCAGTCATTCAATTCCTAATAATCCCATTTCTTTCCTTTCATAAAAATGAACTATTAAGTACAAAGTTGAGTTGAAACATTCATACTTTATTTGAACAATCTTATATTACTTATGCTTAAATTCTCTCTCTCTCTCTCTGGAATATTTCAATAAACAACACTCCCAGTTCTGTCTCTACTGGCTTTCTCACCCTGGGGTGAGTTACAGCCTGTCTGTACCTTAATCTCATGTTATGTAAAAAGGAAATAATAGTGCTGACCTAACTCTTAGGAGTATTGTGATAGTTAATTATAAAGTGACTCCCAGGCCAAAATGCAAAGTGTTGTTAAGGATTTATAGCTGCCAGAGGCGGCTCTAGACATTTCGCCGCCCCAAGCAGGGCGGCATGCCGCAGGGGGCTCTCTGCCGGTCGCTGGGAGGGCGGCAGGCGGCTCCTGCGGAGGGTCCATTGGTCCCGCGGTCGGTCCACCGGAGCCGCCTGCCACCCTCCCGGCGACCGGCAGAGCGCCCCCCGCGGCATGCCGCCCCAAGCAAGCGCTTGGCGTGCTGGGGCCTGGAGCCGCCCCTGATAGCTGCTTATATGTAAATCTTTTAAAAATCTGTTTCTTTGTTGCTGTTGCTCCTTTTTGGCCTGAGCAGTTGGCCAATATTTGGGGCCTTATTGGGTTATTTATGTTAGAAGGAGAAACTGGTGAAAGAGTCAAGTATTTCTCTGGTGGAAGCCTGTTTATTTACAAAGAATGCTCACAAAGCCCTGTTTCACTCAGCACACCAGGAACAAATAACAGTAGTCTGTTTCCTTATTCAAAAATCCAAAATTGCCTTTCCAGTGAGTACTGTGTCCAAAAGAAGTTCTCTCAGCTTCCTCCCAGTCTACATTCATGACTTTTCTTACACTCTGTGGCTTTTTACCTCTCACACACAAACACACACAGTTATAACCAATCAGTGCTGCAACCCCCGCATTTGCAATCAGTTCCAAGGTAAACCCCTCAGTCCATATGACTTCACTTCTGCTCAGGCTTTAGCATGCTGACTAGTGCCTGGGGCAGTGGCTTCAGTTGTTTCAGCTATCGCTGCACAAAGAGATATCTAATTTCTCCTTCCATTTAGCCTGAATGAAAGGTGGTTAATATGCCCGTCGATTTTTTCCAGGTCTGTGATTGATCTACATATCAAAGACACGCTAGAGGGCAACCATTAACACCTTCCAATGTAATATTAAGATCCAAAACTGTAGGATTTACAATACTATTTTAAAATCCAAGGATGCTATATGCTCTTGCCCTTGGAGACCTTCATTTTTGGAGCCCACTTAGGGTCGGTTGGCAGCTGGGCTCTCCCCCTCCACTCCAGTCTGCTTGTGCCATGCCCAGCACAGTTCATACATTCCAGGGCCAGGAGGGACCACTGCGATTATCTAGTCTGACCTGCTGTATAACACTGGCCATAGATGTTCCCCAAAATAATTCCTAGAGCAGATCTTATAGAAAAACATCCAGGCTTGATTTTAAAATTGCTAGGTATGGTGAATCCACCATGGCCCATGGTAAATTGTTCCAATGGTTAATTACAGTAGAACCTCAAAGATACAAACACCAGAGTTAAGGACTTACTGGACAACCAGACACCCTCTGGAACCGGAAGTCCTCAGTCAGCCAGCAGCACAGACAAAATTTTAAAAAAGCAAATACTGTACTGCCTTAGGGCTTTAGCTCTGAGGCTCATGGCTTCAGCCAAGGGGGGTTGAGGCTGCAGCCGTGGGAGGAGGAGGCGGGGTCAGGGCTCTGGGAGGGAGGGAGGGAGGAGAGGGGCTTCTGACCCTTGGGAGCACTGGGGCTAAGGGCTTTAGACTGGCGCGCGGGGGGGGGAGGGGGGGAGTGCTGGGGCTCAGGGATTCAGCCCTGCAGCTGCACTCCTGGCTTCAGCCCCAATAGGGGGTGCCAGGGCTTGGGGATTTAGCTATGAGGGGAGCTCTGGTTTCAGCCCCAGCACTCTCCTCATAGTTAAAGCCCTGAGCCCTGCCTCCCCACCCACCAAAGCTGGGAGTGGAGCCATGGGGAGCCTCGGCATCCCGCATAGGACTAAAGCCAGGAACGGAACTGCGGGGCTGAAGCCACGTGCCCTGGTGCCCAGTGCAAGGCTGAAACCAAGAGCAGAGCTGAAGCCCCAAACCAAGCACTCTCCCCAGGTCTAAAGAGCTGAGCCCCAGTGCTCCTGTAGGGCAGCAGCCCTGAGCCCCCAGCCCAGAGCCCTGGTGCCCCAAAAGTCAGAAGCCCCCCCACCACGGCTGCAGCCCCAAGCCCCGATGTGGCTGAAGTCCATAACCTCTTCTTCATAGTTATGGAACATTTCAGAGTTATGAACAACCTCCATTCCTGAGATGTACGTAACTCTGAGGTTCTACTGTACACTTATTTTGTTTAAAATGTATGCCTTATTTCCAGTCTGAATTTGTCTAGCTTCAACTTCAGGCCACTGGATCATTTTATACCTTTCTCTCCTTGTTTGAAGAGCTCATTATTAAATATTTGTTCCCCCATAGGTATTTATAGATTGGAATCAGATCACCCCATAACCTTCTCTTTGTTAAGCTCCATAGGTTGATTTCCTAAAGTCTATCACTATAAGGCGTTTTCTAATCCTTTAATCATTCTTGAAGTTCATTCTCTCTCGCTCTCATTCTTATTTACTTGGTTTTTTTGCTCCCTTTCTCCGATTGATAGCATTCTCTTCTCTCTGCATTCCTTCAGTTCAGCAAAAGGCTGCATACTACTCTAAGCCATTCCTGGCTAAACTGCAAGATCAGAGAGAAGAGAAGCATGGGCTGACAGGCTGCTTCCTGAGTCTGCAGTCATGTATATGTCTACTACTGGGGGAATTTCTGTGCCACTGCACGTGCGCATATTTTTAATTTTTTGCGCAGAAAAAAGCTTCTGCCAGAAAGTTGCTGCAGTCCTGCCTTTTTCCCAGCAGAGGAAGCTGTGGCGATAGAACAAAGCAGCAGCTCCCTGCAGCTAGGGAAGAGAAAGAGCGTGCCTTCTTCACAGTGCCTGTCAGGGGCTATAGAGAGACAAACAGTGTGGGGTTGCTAGAGGGTCAGACAAGGGCTCATAAGGGCTAGTGGGGGAGAACAGACTGCGGCAGGGGCTGATTGGGAGTGGAGGCGCAGGGCCATGGGAGAGGGAGGGAGGTGCAGGGCCATGTGGTGATGGGGGATGGGGTGCAGGGCCACATAGGGACAGGGGGTGGCTGAGTGGGGGCACAGAGACACATGGGGACAGGGGGAGAGGGTGCAGGGCCAGATGGGGGAGTGGGTGTCTGAGTGGGGGTGGAGGGACACATGTGGACAGGGGCAGATGTACCTGACTGAATGGGAGAGGCTAGGGGTCAGCCAGAGTCTGCATGGGGAAAGCTTCCTAACAATCCCTCCCTACCCCCCACCCCCAAAAACCTGTTCCATACTTTTCCCACCCACACCCAACAACCCTCCAAGTTCACACCTGGGCTCCTTTCCAGAAATTACTTCCCTCTCCCTCAGCTCCTCCGTTTCCACAGACCCCCCAAGCTTTTGCACCGCTTCTGAGGTGTGTGGGAAATATGGTTGCGTATTGTAGTTTAAATGAATTATTACTTGGAATTCTGTATTAATAGGTCTAGTAAGGAGTCTATTTGTCAAAAAACATTTCCTGAATCTTTTTTGTTGTCTGTATTGTTACAGACATACTTGCTGATAGGTATTTTGAAATAAATACCCAAAACTAATTGCAACTGGTATGATTATAGTGCGTTATTTTGACAAATATGCAGAATTTTTCAGAATTTGAAAATATTGTGCATAGAATTTTAATTTTTTTGATGCAGAATTCCCCCAGGAGTAGTAATATGTGAATTACTCCGATGTTTAGCTCTATTAGGAGCCCTTCCTAGAGCAGGGAGAAAAGGAGGGCAGCTTTCAAGGAGCTGCCAATGTCTTAAACACAATAGAAGTATATTTGGAATAGGGAGCAGGATGGAACAGCTCATGCTGTTTTCCCCATCCCACTGCCTTTAGCCACTCCCTGTCCCTGATGGGAATCTTTATAGTAGTGTTATTGTTTTATAATAAATTAAATGTTCTTGATAAATCTGGACACCTCTTTGGGGTATCAGTGAAAGAACACCCCAAGTCCTTTTGCAGTCTATTAAGGCTTGTTCCTAAAACCATGGTTATTGCTTTCCTAAAAGAGATATAGCTATGTGTCTTTGGTATTTCCATTAAAATAAATACAATGGCAATACAATTTTGTTTTTTATATATAAGCACTGTTTGGTTTTGTGCAAAGAGCACCCTACCACTATTTTACTTTTGCAACAATAAACATTTATTGGAAGCTGAAAATGGGCCAAATTCTGCTCATAGTTGCCCAGTACAACCCCACAGGCCTGCTCTATCTAGCAGCTTTTACAAAGGTCATTATTGGTGTTATTGGTGTCATGAGGATTTAGTGTTTAAACTGTGAGCCAGTCAGTTTCTTCAGTACCTTCATTTATTTCCTTAGTGTTGTGCTCTAGTGCTCTGTCTAAAGCCTTATTTACACCAGAAAAAAAAACTGGTATTGCTACAGCCACATTTACAGCTGATTTAAACACAGAGGAAGGATAGTTTTGTGGTTAAAGCACAGGGTTTGGAACTCAGATCTCGATTCTAAAAGGACCCAGTCAGAGAGTCTGTGACTTTTGAAAAAGCATATTTTCATAAATGACCTAAGAACATAAGAACGGCCATACCGGGTCAGACCAAAGGTCCATCCAGCCCAGTATCCTATCTACCGACAGTGGCCAATGCCAGGTGCCCCAGAGGGAGTGAACCTAACAGGTAAAGATCAAGTGATCTCTCTCCTGCCATCCATCTCCATCCTCTGACAAACAGAGGCTAGGGACACCATTCCTTACCCATCCTGGCTAATAGCCATTAATGGACTTAACCTCCATGAATTTATCTAGTTCTCTAAGACATTTTCCTCCTACAAAGTTGCATCTAATTTGGGTGTTTTAATATTCAGGTGCTTAACTCCAGAGAGCTAAGGCATAATTTTAAGTGGTTCTAAGCATCAAACAACTTCTTTTGACTTCATTGCAGCTGTATATGCTCAGTACCTCTGAAAATATGACCGTACATTTCTAAAGCTGGGCACTCAAAGTTAGAGAGTGCACTTAAGAATGTGGGCTTTTACCTGTCTGACTCATTTTTACTTCAGAAAAATAAGGGATTATAATACTTACCTCCCTCAGCCAAGTAAGTCTAACAATCAAGAAGGGTTCAGAGACCACAATTTAGGAACCTCTGTTTTACTGAATAGTTTGGTCTCCTAAAGAGCCAGGAGCAATAAACTTATGGTCTTGAAGGCTCTGAGTATTTTCTTTGGAACATAGCCGCAGCTGCTTTTTCCCTTGAAAGAAGAATGTCTGAATCCCTCTCCCAGCACCATCCAGTTTATACATGTGGTTTTTTCAGTTTAACTAAAACAGATTAGCAAATAAAAAAGAGCAGGTCTCTATTCTAGTTCTCCACATCTTCCTGAACATTCCCCCACTTTTCAAAAGTCCACAGTTCATCCAAGAACAGGGGAACCCTTTCTCCCTTCCAATGTACTGTAAGTGACCCTGTCATATACTGTAAACTGTTCTTGAAAAGTCTGCATGTGATGTGACAGAATATTGCTGCACAGGGCCGGCTTTAGGCACTGCGGGGTCTGATTCAAAAGAGCTGCCACCGAAGACAGTGGTGGGACTTTGGTGGCAGCTCGATTAGCTGCCGGTGCCTTCGTTGGCACATCGGCGGAGAGTCCTTCTGCCGCGGCAGTGATCGAGCTGCTGCCGAAGACAGCGATGGGACTTCGGCGGCAGCTCTATTGGCTGCCGGTGCCTTCGGCGGCACATTGGCGGACGGTCCTTAGGGGCGCGGGTCCCGATTTGGGGGAATAGAGTGATTCGCCCTAAAGCTGGCCCTGTTGCTGCAGTCCACAATGTTTTACCAAAAATAATGACACTCACCCCTGGAGTTATCATCAAGGCTTGATGACTTCACCAAAAAACAAAAAAAAATACCTTTCTTACGCAAAGCAGTTTAACTGCTTTCATTTTCTGGCAAGTGTTGATTTTGTTTCACTGTTTTTAGGTATATTAAAGATCCATATTTACAATGAAGATCAATATAAATATTTCTAGAAAATGAGCTGACATGGGTTTTCTCCTTGGGATCAGGTAGATATTCTGGAGAGTTTCTGAGTACTTTGGCCACAAAGCTGTATTTTACTGTTATTTAATAGATATTTTAGTATTTTAATGTTATGGTGTGCTTAAGGGAAAAAGAGAGGGTGGATGAGGAGGAAAGAGCAAGATTGAAGGTTAGGTGGTACTACCTCTTTTTACCCTGACTGTTCTTGTTTCAATATGACTGAATTTGTCGAATTTGGCTCCACTCCCAGCTTTGGTATGATATTAGAGATTTCTCATTACTTATGCTGGCAAACTACAGTATCTTGGGCTTCTTAGTGATGATATCAGACATCTCTTAAAGCTGTAGGTTTTGCCCCAAAGAAAAATAATCACAATACATCCGGGAGGAGCAATATAAAACAAGGTTATTTAAATAACTGAAATAATGATCAGTCACTTGATTTAAAAAGAAGAATAATTTATTTAAACTAGTGAAGGATGTGTAAAACTAATTTGCAGATTTGGGCAATTGCAATTTCAGATTAAAATTTACAATGAATGAAATTATAAATGTGGGTTTTTAAAAAATATTATGATTAGTCAGGTATCTTATTTGAATTTTACAAAATTGCCATCAGCAAAAAACAAAATATTGCAAATTAAGACCCAGATTCTATACATGCTTAAGCAGGTAATTTTACTCACATAAATAGTACCATTGACTTTAATTGAACTATCAAGATGCCTACAGTTAAGCATGGGCATAAGTGTTTGCGGTATCACGGGCTAAAATTTGTTTTTATTAAAAACGTATCTCTAAGTAGCATAAAAGCTTGGACACTTCAAAACAAAATTGCATCATTGTTAATAACAAAGTTATTTAGCCTTTGGATACATTCACTTTAATGCAAATATTTTTATATACACAGGCCAACATTTTCAAAAATAGGAGCCTGAAGTTGGGCACTTACATTCATAATTGAGGTCTTAAGGGTGGGATTTTCAAAAGCACCAAGGGGCAGATCTTCAGAACTATTTAGGCACCTAACTGCCATTGAAATCTTCCTCTGAAAATGAAAGGCAATGAGGCTTGGAATGGCAGGGGTGCAGGGAGGGACAGAGGGAAACTTTAGGACTCTTCATGCTTACATGAAGTCTCAGTAGTTCAAATATATACGAACTGACTATTCCATTTGCCATAGGGAATATCACACCTCACCCACCCACACAATATATACGCACCCCCCCCCTCCACAATATATACCACATGATTAATCCATTTGCCATACGCAGGGGCGGCTCTAGACATTTCGCCGCCCAAGCAGGGCGGCATGCTGCGGAAGGCGCTCTGCCTGTCGCTGGTCCCACGGCTCCGGTGGACCTCCTGCAGGCGTGCCTGCGGAGGGTCTGCTGGTCCCGCGGCTCCACCGAAGCCGCGCGGGACCAGCGGACCCTCCGCAGGCACACCTGCGGGAGGTCCACCAGAGTCGCCTGCCGCCCTCCCGGCGACCAGCAGAGCGCCCCCCGCCGCATGCCGCCCCAAGCACGCGCTTGGCGTCCTGCGGTCTGGAGCCACCCCTGGCCATACGGGGTATATGGCTTGATGTACACATCAATCTGAATATTCATACAAGCACAAACATGCACTGTTCCAAATGTCTGTTATTTAGTAGCAAGCATCATCATAAAAAAAAATCAATCAGTGCAGTTAAGGTTTGGATGATACAATATGGAGATAACATGTGCTGATAAAGTACTTTAGCTACAACTGGGAATACTGTACATACAGGCTAGTGGTAAACTCAAACCCATCCTACAAATTAAATTTAGTTTAGGTAATGCATTTTCCTCCTTTTAAAAAAAATAAATGTATATATGCAATCAGAAGAACTCTCAGCGGAACTAGAATTGCCAACTTTCTAATTGTACAAAAGTAAACACCCCTGCCCCGCCCCCTGCCCCACCCTTCCCTGTGTCTCTGCCCCATCCGTTCTCCAAGGCCCCCCCCTGCTCGCTTCAGCCCCTCCTCCCTCCATTGTTTGCTCTCCCACTTGGTCACTCGCTTTCACCAGGCTGGGGCAGGGGGGTGAGGGCTCTGCCTGGGGATGTGGGCTCTGGGATGGGTCTGGGGATGAGGGGTTTGGGGTGTGGGAGAGGGCTCTGGCTGGGGGTGCAGGCTCTGGAGTTGGGCTGGAGATGAGAAGTTTTGGGTGCAGGAGGGGGCTCAGGGCTGGGGCAGGGAGTTGGAATGCGGGGGGGGGTATGGACTCTGGGCTGGGGGCGTGGGCTCCAGGTGGGGCCATAAATGAGGGGTTCAGGGTGCGGGAGAGGGCTCCAGGCTGGGGCATGGAGTTGGGGTGTGAGAGAGGCGTGAGGACTCCAGCTGGGGGTGTGGGCTCTGGGGTGGGGGCTGGGGATGAGGGGTTTGGGATGCAGGAGGGGGCTCTGGGCTAGGGACAAGGATTGGGGTGTGTGGGGGGGTGTGAGGGCTCCAGCTGGGGGTGCGGGCTCTGGGGTGGGGTCAGGGATGAGGGGTTTGGGGTGCAGGAGGGGGCTCAGGGCTAGGGCAGAGTGTTGGGGGGGTGCAGGCTCTGTGAGGGAGTTTGGGTGCAGGAGGAGACTCCGGGCTCTGGCAGGGGTCTGGGAGTGGGTGTGGGGTCACTGTGGCGCTTACTGCAGCTCCCAGGAAGCAGCTGCCAGGTCCCGGCTGCCTCTAGGTGAATGGGCAGCCAGGGAGGCTCTGTGTGCTGCCCTCGTGCCCACGACCAATAGGAGCAGCGGAGCTGGGATTAGGAGTGGGGGCAGCGTGTGGAGCCTCCCTGGCCGCCCATGCCCCTAGGGACCCACGGACCTGGCAGCTGCTTCTGGGAGCCACACGGAGCCAGGGCAGGCAGGGAGCCTGCCTCAGCCCTGGCCCATTGCTGCGCCGCCGACAAGACTTTTAACAGCCTGGTTGGTGGTGCTTACTGCAGCTGCCAGGGTCCCTTTTTGACCAGGTGTTCTGGTTGAAACCCTAAGCATAACAGTGTCATCTTGGAAATAACATGGTTGACAAAATCAGCAGAAAGGCTACAGGAAGAGCTTCTTTAATTATTTAGAGCAAATACAATAATTTTAATTTAGCTAAACTATACATTTTATAATTTTACACAAAAATGTCATTTTCTGCCCATCTCTCACCAATATTTACTAGCAAATGACTGATATATAATAGCATATAACTAAAATCTAATGATTTTTACAGAATCTACCACATGTACTTGTATAGTATGAAATATTATAAATAGTTGAAACTGAATTACACATAAGAAAATAAATGAGCAAATCAGGTTTGGTGATAGTTATCATCCTTGGTTTTTTTAACCTGTGTATTGCAAATTCACAACATTCAATAATCATCAGTAGGCCTACAAGGCATTAATGTTTTTCTTTTAAAGGTATATTTACAGGCAATTATACAAGTAAATATACATATAAAATTACACACACAAAAACTATGTTAAAAGAACATTATTAATGTTGCAAAGTCAAGCATTTAAAAGTTAGGAAATTCCAGAATTAAGGTTTCCCAGCAACCCTAGTTCTGCCCTCTTGTGCATGTGCATTATGATAGTCTTTAATGACAGGATGACATACTATTTTTTCCACAGGACAGCAGCCTGATTTAGTGCACAGGCTGGCCCTGCTCTGGGGATGAATCAGGATTGAGGCTGTCGTCTGTAGGATGAGGCAGGGGATTACAGAAAAAAAAGGGACAGTTAAAGGCAATGAAAAAACAGAAATTCCATCATGTGGAATCATTCGTCCAGATGGGTCACCAGCAGGGTTGGAACCTATAGCTCCACTGTACAGATTCTGGCTCTTGAAATAATAGAGTCAGTTATCATCTATGTGGACCCGCACTAGAGGGGGACGGGATGCACATGGATTTCACAGGGATTTGCGGACAGCAGGGGAGTAGTGAGACTCTGGAATCTTTTGCTCCAAGCTCTGGAAGGGTGGGCACAGACTCTTCTGCTTGTTTCCCTCCAAGCTGTCCCTGTCCCAGTCCTGTCTCTTACCCAACCCCAGTGCTGGTATCAGTCCTCCTTTTTCCTTGCCTTCGCAGCCCTACCCTCCACTCCTTGGGATTTTCATCCTAGTCTCGTTGCCCAGCCAGTCCTCATCTCTCCGTCCAGTCTCTCTCTGTCCAAGCCCCAGTATCCCCCCAACTCTTAGTCTCTCTGTGCCCCCACACCCAATCCCAGTTTCTTTACCCAGATATTCCCAATTCCCCCTTCCTGCTGCAACTTCTTGTCCCCAGTCTCCTTGGCTAGCCAGTCCCAATCTCCTCTCTTCCTCAGCTCTTCACTGATCTCAGTGTCTCTACTCCTTTATGACAGTTGGCAGGGGCGGCTCTAGGAATTGCGCTGCCCCAAGCAGGGCGGCACACCGCAGGGTGCGCTCTGGCGGTTGCCGGTCCCGCGGCCCCGGTGGACCTCCTGCAGATGTGCCTGCGGAGGGTCCGTTGGTCCCGCGGCTCCGGTGGACCTCCAGCAGGCACGCCTGCGGATGCTCCACCGCAGCAGCGGGACCAGCGGACCCTCCGCAGCCATGCCTGCGGGAGGTCCACCGGAGCCACCTGCCGCCCTCCCGCAGCACGCCGCCCCAAGCGCGCGCTTGGCACGCTGGGGTCTGGAGCTGGCCCTGACAGTTGGCTCCCATCTTCCCATTTCCTTCACTGGCTCCCAGTCCCATTCTCCACCACATATGGCTCTCAGTCCCAGCCTCCTCGCTCCCTCAGGCTTCAAGTCTCCTTGCCCAGCCAGTCCATCTCCTCTCCAGATCCCAGTCTCCTTGGCCAACCAGTCCCAGATTTCGCCCTCCAATTCAATCACAGTTTCACATCCCTCTCCAGTTCTAGGCTCACTAGAGTTCTTGGCCCTATCTACTCTTTTCCCTTACCTCTAGTTTGGCTTCCTACCCCCTTCATTCAAGATGGTTTCCTCCTTCATGGCTGCCAGCAAGGGGTGGGGGGGGAGGGTGTCACTGAGAACAGAGGAGAGACAGACTCTTAGTTCTCTGCTGTCAGTGCCAGTGGCTGGTCCCACCCCACTCAGAGTTGCTGAGCACAGTCAATACAGGCTGGCCCCGTAGCCTGGGGATGGAGCATGCTCAGTCATTCTGTGGGGATGGCACATGCACAGACTGCTCATGCATAGGAGCTGTGAAGGAATGGAGCATAATCAGGAATCTTCTGAGATTTTATTTGTTAAAATTGAAGAGGTCTGTTGAGCATGTGCAAACGGCAATTATTCAAAAGCTTATAATTTAGACAGATTTCATAGGGAAGGCAAAAGGCACATCCCTGACACAAAGGCCAACTCCTGCCAAAAGTCAAGTCCCTTCTTCAAAGCATGGGGGCGCCACAGCATTTAATAAAAGAAAAGGTCACCAGAATTTTTAACATGGGCAAAACAATGTATTTTCCTCTAGCCTTTTCTGGCAAATGTTCAAAAATGAAAACACCAGAAGAAGCCTGATGCAGATATCTATCATGAACATTTTCAACCCAAATGGTTAAAGTTTGACAAAGTTATACACAACTGAAAACAGGGTCTTATAATGGGAAGTGTTGGGGAACCTTAATAACAGGCAGGCTACCAGCCCTGCCTATAATACACAGATAAGCATAAAGGTTTCAGGAACAATATTGTTTTGTTCAAGTAAGAACAAAGTACTTGGTGCAGTTTTGTTTAACAGAAGACAGATACTGGATGTAGCATTATTATGGAGACGTATACACACAAGTATTCAATGTTTCACCCAAAGGAAAGCTAACATCTTCACAGAGCCAACAAAGGACCTTTCAGTTTTTAAAGAGTTGTCCGACATCGATAGTATTAGCAACGAAAAACCTGGGATCTGGTAGAGCAGACCCTTACACTAGTGCTGAGTCCCATTTAAGTTAAAGGAACACTGAACAGGTGCAGGGACCTTGGAAATCTTGATGCATGATCTGGTTCTAAGAATATTCTACAAGTTACATAGTCTTGATACTGACCGGTGAAGAAGAAATGACTCATAATGTTAGTTCAGGAACAGATAACAATAATCCAAAGAGAGGACATTTAGGGTAAGATTTCTAAAGATATTTGGGCTCCTAAATCACACTAGTGAAATTTGTTTATTGAAATTAGGTGCTTAGGTGCTTTTGAAAATCCCACTTGACACCTATCTGCAATTTAAGGCACTTTAATACCTTTAAAAATCTGGCCTTTAGGGACATTTTATTTTAATAACCCAAGTCTCTCCTGGAAATGTTTTCTTACAGTGAAATTAGCTCACAGTAATAGCATGGTGAAGTCATGAATGATCACTTTGGCATATGAAAGCTTTCATGGCTGTTTTCTAAAAGAGATGTAAAGGAGAATAATGCTGTAGTTTTCTTCAAATCCCACATTCATGCTAGCAATATACTACTGCTGAGAATACACATTTCAAAGGATGCTACTGAAGACAATTTAACTAAAAAAAGACTTAAAAGGATAGCTAATGCAGTCAATGGGAATTCTATGCATAGAGTGGTTATAGAACTGATCTGTACTAATTTGTCAAAGTGAAATCTTCGTGTGTGTGTGTGTGTGTGTGTATTATATATTTTAATCTAAGTCTCAGGATATTTGTCTTCCATTTGTCTTCCACAAAATCCGTTTGTTATTGGTAAATCAGGTCAGCACATCTTAATTAAATTAAAACTTCATTAGTGGCAATCAGGGTGAAATACATTTACACCAATCAAATTTAGGTTGATTTTTCCTAAATGCTGAAGGCCATATTCTACCCATGGAAAACAGTGTTTTCAATGTCTTGCATTTTTACATGTTTGTTTCTTTGCTCACAGTACAGTGCTGTGGACACAAACCCTTTATCAGTCTATGTTATGCAGCCCCTCTGGAACAGAATTGTAAAGGTAAGAGTCTTATTGTTTATAAAAACGATCCAGTCATAATGTAAGGGTTTGTTTTAAGGTGCAGAAGGTAGATTTAATTTTAAACAATAGATACTGATTTTAAAAAGCTGAAATTAAACCTATAAAAACCGAAATAACAACCCTCGAAACCCCCACAACACAAGAGCTTACTGAATGGATAGATATATTTGAGATGGGTATGTTTAGATTTTTATGTATCTGTTACCAGTGTTGTACCTATTGTTTGTCATCATTATAACAGAAAACATCAGTTGCCATCACATTCCTCATTACTAAATTTTTTGAGACATTGAAAGACATCCTTAGTACAAGTTATTTTTCCTACAGCATATGCTTTCTACCACCAGCATCTCTTTATCTTTCTGTTGTGCAAATGATTACAAACAAGCACTGTCTAATATTCTCCAAAGGGAACTTGTCCAGGGAGCTGGATATTTCTTTAACAAGCTGAAAATAGGAGCAGTTACTATGATCACCAAAAACGTTGGGAGGTACCATCAGTCGGATGCAATGCCACGAGCAGATTTTTCTTTTTTTCTTTAATGAAGCTGCTCACAATTAGATTTACTGCAACTGGGGTAAAACAGTAGCTAATAAGTCTCGTATAAATCTGTACTGTGACATTGCACTATATATGATTTTATGAAAGTATGCTGATGAGTGTGAATATAATGTAACTAAAATATGCTCCATGCAAAAGGTCTCTTGTAAGGTATCATTACAAAGCTTGTAATCTACGGACTGTAGCCACCCTATTTGTATAAATATATCACTCTTGTATCTGAAACTAGAAATATGAAATATAACTCTGAGGGCCTCTTGTAATGCAAAGTGTGGGCCATTAATGGTGGTTTGGAATCTTGATGGCACCCATCAAACAGGACAATTGACTATGGATGGCTCTGTTGGCCGGCAGGCCTTGCTGTGAGTCAGACTGGGAAGAATGAAGGCTTGGGGTCTTACAGTGACATGTGATCATGTCACCTGAACTGGAATCCATCTTTACCTGATGCTTTTCCATTGAGAAGGAGGGGTGGGAACCCACAGGGACAAAGGATTCCCGCCTTATGCAAAAAATATATAAGTGGGTGGAACAGAACAAAAGGGGCAGAAATCATGAGAAATCCCCTAGCTACCACCTGAGCTGGAACAAGGGCTGTACCAGGGGAAAGGATTGTGCCCAGAGCAGAAGGCATCCAGTCTATGAATGAAACTTATTGAAACATCTCTGAGGGTGAGATTTTATCTGTATTCAGTTTTATTACTGTACTAGGCTTAGACTTGCGTGTTTTATTTTATTTTGCTTGGTAATTCACTTTGTTCTGTGTGTTACAACTTGGAACCACTTAAATCCTACTTTCTGTATTTAATAAAATCACTTTCTACTTATTAATTAACCCTTATTAATTAATACAGAGTATGTATTAATACCAGGGGGTGGGGGGAAACAGCTGTGCATATCTCTCTATCAGTGTTATAGAGGATGAACAATTTATGAGTTTACCCTGTATAAGCTTTATACAGGGTAAAACAGATTTATTTGGGGTTTGGACCCCATTGGGAGTTGGACATCTGAGTGTTAAAGACAGGAACACTTCTTAAATTGCTTTCAGCTAAGTCTGCAGCTTTGGGGCACGTGGGTCAGACCCTGGGTCTGTGTTGGAGCACACTGGCATGTCTGGCTCAACAAGACAGGGTGCTGGAGTCCCAAGCTGGCAGGGAAAGCAGGGGCAGAAGTAGTCTTGGCACATCATTTGGCAGCCCCCAGGGGATTTCTGTGATCCAACTTGCCACATGTACATCCATATTCACCTTCAGGAAAATAATGGTATCTATACAGGCATATTAAAGGGGAATTTTTATAGTGGAGCAAACTTGAGAGCAGACATCATATATAGCTAAAGAAATGAATGTATTTGGTTAGTAATTTTTTGCTCGTTCTATGTTTGTTTAACAATACATCCACTACTTATCCCTGATCCAGCAATGAAGTCATAATCCCATAGTTATGGCCTCAGTGTTTTGTCATGAAAATGATTGTGATGTCACAAATTCAGCTCTGTGACTTCACTTCAGGATCAAATCAGAGGAGATTTGCTTCTGTCCCCTATCATGCTATAGAGGGCAATGGTGGAATAGAAAAGCTCCCCTCGCCCATGCTACTCCCTAAAAATACCCAACATAAGGAGAGGAGCAGAGCCTTCATCACGTTTCCCTATGCTCCAAAGCCTTCAGAAGTTCCCCTATACTGGCAACAAATGTTTGTTACTCCATGGATATTCTGGGGCACCGCAAGTTGGAGGGAGAGAATGGGAACTGAGGAACAGCTTCACTCTATGGCCTCCATAGAAAGAAGGTTACATTCTGCAGCCTGTTGCCATGGAGCTTAAAGGGACCCTGTCAAGTTAAAAATCATATAAATATATATTTTTAAATATCTTGGCCTGTCTTCCTAACACCACCGTGGTGTACTAGAATTTTCAAAACTTCATTTACTTTTGACTGATTCTGGTTTTTGTTGACTTTAGACTCCATAGGCTTTAAGACTGGAAGGGACCATCATAATCATTTAGTCCAGTGGTTCTCAAAGCCGGTCCGCCGCTTGTGCAGGGAAAGCCCCTGGTGGCCCAGGCCAGTTTGTTTACCTGCCATGTCCGCAGGTTCGGCCGATCGCGGCTCCCACTGGCCACGGTTCGCCACTCCAGGCCAATGGGGGCTGCGGGAAGCAGCGCGGGCCGCCAGGGGCTTTCCCTGAACAAGCAGCGGACTGGCTTTGAGAACCATTGATTTAGTCTTACTCATCACAGGCTAGAGAACTTCATCCACCCATGCCAGCACTAGGCCCATCTCCTCTGGTTGAGTTACTGAAGTCCTCAGATCTTGATTTAAAGACCTCAAGTTACAGAGAATCCACCATTTACTCTAGTTCAGACTAGCAAGGGACTCAGGCCCCAAGGCAAGAAAACCCCCAGGGTCTCTGCCAATTTGACGTAGGGAGGAAATTCTTTCTTGACCCCAAATATTATGATCAGTTAGACCTGGAGATCTAGACCAGCTAGATACAAGGGAAAGAATTCTCTGCAATAACTCAGAACTCTCCCCATCTAGTGTCCAGTCTCTGGCCACTGGAGGTATTTGCTAGTAGCAGACACAGATGGACCATATGCCATTGTAGACAACCTCATCATACCATCCCCTCCATAGAATTATCAAGCTCAGTTTTGAAGCCAGTTACGTTTTTTGCCTCCACTACTCCCCTTGGAAGGCTGTTCCAGAACTTCACTCCTCTAATGGTTAGAAACCTTCATCTAACTTCAACCTTAACTTGTTGATGGCTAGTTTATATCCATTTGTTCTTGTGCCAACAGTGGCCCTTAACTTAAATAACTCTTCTCCATCTCTGGTATTTATCCCTCTGATGTATTTATAGAAAGTAATCAGATCTCCCCTCAGCCTTCTTTTGGTTAGGCTAAAAATCGACAAGTCAAGCTCCTTAAGTCTGCTCTTGAAAAACTCAGGTAAGACCTATTTAACCTATCTCTATGGGCAATACCTCACCTAATGTGACCTAGGATTGCATTAGCCTTTTTTCATGGCTATACCACAGTAGCAGCGTATAGTCATCCTAGGATCAACCAGGTCTTTCTCCTCATCTGTCGCTTCCAACTGGTAAGTTCCCAGCTTTTGACAAAAGATCTTGTTGTTTGTCCCTAAGTGCATGATCTTGCACTTTGCACTATTAAATTTCATCCTATTTCTAGTACTCCAGATTTCAAGGCAGTCCATATCTTCTTGTATGATATTCTGATCCTCCTCCATATTGGCAATACCTCCCGACTTTGTGTCAGACACAAATTTTATTAGCACACTCCCACTTTTGGGGCCACGGTCATTAATGAAAATGTTAAATAAGACTGATTCCAAGAATGAGTCTACAGGAATTCCACTAGTAACCTCCCTCCAGCATGACAATTCACCTTTCAATATGATTATAGTCTCTCCTTTAACCGGTTCCTTACCCATCTTTTGATCCTCGTATTAATCCCCATCTTCTCCAATTTAATAATTTCTCATATGGAACTGTATCAAATGCTTTACTGAAATCCAGATAGATTAGATGTACTGCATTTCCTTTGTTTGGAAAAATCTATTATCTTCTCAAAGAAAGAGATCAGGTTAGTTTGGCAAGATCTACCTTTTGTAAAACCATGTTGTATCTTATTCCTAATTATCCTGTCTTTAATTAGTCTCTCTTTCAAAATTTGTTCTAAGACCTTGCATACAACTGAGGTCAACCTAATGGGCCTGTAGTTTGCCAGATCACTTTTTAAAAAAAGCTTTCTTAAATATAGGTACTATATTTGCTGTTTTCCAGTCATAAGGTACAACCCCCCGAATTTATGGATTCATTAAAAATTCTTGCCTTTGGGCTTGCCATTTCACATGCCATCTTTCTGTTAACTCCTGTAGAGGACGTGGGAATGCACAGCCAAAATGGGGGATCTAGTATGTAGTAGAAATTTCAGTAGAGTCCATTAGGATTGTTTGACCGGTTTCTGGTTGTTTCTACAGGAGCCAAGCCACAGAACCAGTAGACCAATAGACTTTTTGCTCTGTTCCAAAACTCAGTTGGCCAACTAGGACTAGTGAGAACCGGATGAATATTTTAGACTAGAATTTCCAGTAGAGCAGTATGGCTGTTTGTCTCTGAGTACTCAGAATAGCTTTAACTGCAGCTCCTGTCACTCAGCCCTACAAAATTTTACTCACTTGCTCACAAAGGGAGTAATTTTTTTTCTAACAGTAAGTCAAATTGTATCATAATGGTAAGGGTAAGTGAATAGATATTATCCTTAGTTGGGAAATTTTGCAAACCACCTTTATTTATTCAGATTATTTATTTTTGTGTTTTGTATCCATAGTAAATACAAGAACTAGGCTATAAGCAATAATCTAGCAAATAATACTGAACCTACATCTCACAGTATGACATTTGACTTTGATGTGAGAAAGGTACATCACAGTAGAGAGATGAATGAGAGTTTTAGGAATGTTATTAGAAATTTTAAAAATTGCTTGAAATTTGTTTATTAAAAATTGGGTAATAGAAACATGCCCTTAGAGGATTGAGAAATCTCTTTCCTTTTGGTTCAGCTATCCTATACAATTTGCCATATTTACATACATGCATATACACAAAATATGAATAAATTCTGTATGTTTTTTTAATCCATGAAGCCAAAGAAACCCCACTGCACTATATTTCCTCTCTTCCTTGTGCCCTAGAGCAGTTTAAAAAACCAACCAACCAACCAAAAGAAGTCTTGCAGAGCCAGTCAAGTAAAGGACAAAGTGTGATGGTCTATAAAAAATGTATTAATAAGGATACTTAGGAATTAGGTCTCGCTTTTCATGTGTCAGTTTAACCCTATTTATGGCACATGTATCTGTGTATTCCAGAACAGAAAGGAAAGCATCCACTTGTCAGCTTATCCTGCGTTAATGCACATATGTTTACTGCATTATGAGAGACATGAGGAGAATCCAGCACTGAAGGAGAGACAAGTATAGAGCAAGACAGACACATTCATATCCCAAGAAGAGAAAGAAAACTACCTTATGCTGAGCAAAATGCTTAGCTGGTTTAAGCATTTATCTGAATATTAGCAGAGCAGCCAAGATATCCATGTAGGTAGGAGATTCATTTGGGAATTCTGAGCATTACTAGCTGGTGAGTGCATCTTTCTTAGGTACAGTATCATGTCTGATAGTATCACTGTATGTTACTTTCATTTATTACACATTTTTTGGATGTCATAAACATTCTTGGTTAGATATCTATTCACTTTCCACTGATTATCACGAACAAACAGAAAGTGGAGGAAGACTGGCTTTATGCCATGATTTTACAATGTGCTAGCAGCATTTCTGTTATGCATGCATCCATTGTAGACCATTCTCATAATGAGATAGCATATGAAGAGGAGCCAAACTACAGCATATGCATGCAAGCCATCTTTATACCTTGAGGGAGGACTATGTGCAGAACATTTATATCCCAAGGGAGCAGAAAGACTTTTTGCTTCAGGGAGTTCATTTTATAAGGGGAACCTGCCCTATAAAGTCATGCTGTTTTGTGGGTGTGTCACATCTGAAAGTGTTTATTTATAAAAAAGAAGGGGTTGCAGAATTACTGCCTGTAGAATTACTTATTACAGTGTGGGAGTGGAGTCCTTTGGAAGATTGTCACAGTGCTGCCTGGCTGCTGAGTTACCACACTGTGGTAACTGCAGTCTTCTTGCTTTTCTAGTGTCTAAAAGCATGAGAAACTTTCAGTGTAGTGCTTGAGAGAACAAGGACTATAATTAAAAATGTATAATGCATGAAATAAAACATTTCTAAACTACATTATTTATAAAAAATGTCACTAAAAGATTTAGGCAAAAAAGACAATATTTAAGAAGACATTTTCTTGCATATTTTCCAGAACTTTTTAATTTAAAAAATTGAGGAATCTTTAAAATTGTGAAATATTTGCTGATTTTGCACCTTATGAAACCCTTGATTTATTAACATGTACTTCTCTTTAGCTATTACAAATGTTGTGACATGTTCTGTTAAAATATGGCTTCTTAACATCAATGGTATTTTTCTTTTAAATATTTTTGCAGATAGGAGCAATCCACAGAGGCACTAACTTGTTAACCTTCTCTGGATTTCTGTTTATTTTAATTAATTATTTTCTGTTATCTTTTTATGACTGGGACTACACTGCATCAGGTAATTATCCATTTGGTTTTTACAACTGTAGAGCTACTCAAACCACATTCCTGCAAGATATCTGCCTGCCTCCTCCCACACAAAGCCATATTGACTTCAATGGGGCTCCATGCGGATATAGTGGGGCCTGCCTGCCCACATCTCATTGCAGGATCAGGGCTGTGAGTGGCAAAGACTCACAGAAAGTCATTTAGCTGAAATTTTACACTATGAGTTTGATCCTGCACCCATTAAAGTCAAAACTCCCATTGAATTCAGTGGTGCAAGATCAGGCAGTATCACAGGATTCTTATGCCATAGTCGTTCATAAATAAGATAATAAAAAAGTAAAACCCATGCCTTCCATAGAGTTTTTTCATTTACCTCAGAGACCATAATATCTAAGATCTGTGTCCAGATCAGTATTCATTTCCCTTTCTTTTCTGATGTCAAAATAAGTGAGTTTCACCTCCAAATTCCAGTCTTTTTCTGGCCAAATACAAAACTACAGAAATGGATTCAAAACACCTGCTCCCTCCTGACAAATTTAGATCTACATTTTCTCAGGATCCAAATCCAAACTTATCTGTATAATGGGCTGAATTACTAATACCACTCACTCCGATTTCTACGATGACATCAACAATCACAATTTGTATTAATAGATTTTCGCCTGGGTCTGTAGACCAATTTGGGAAGAACAACATTTACCAAACTGACCACAGAGCCATTTGCCTGGGTTGTGTTAAATGAGCTGCACATTATTTCTGTTCTTGGTGCTGTGCTTCCTGCTGCACCAGCCAGACTGTAAGAAAACTGAAAAGGTTTGTATATATGAACGTTTATTGTTGGGATACCCTCACCAGGTTATGTCTAATTTAGATTGCATGCTCTTTCGGGCAGGGACCTAGTGCTCTAAATAAACAAGGATTTAGAGAATAGCAGTTTTGTAGCCATCTTGTAGTTCTATACAGTTCATATTTTCCCCCGGTTTAAATGCAAGAATATCAAGAATCATTGTATCAAGCACCTTTCCAAAAATCAAGAGAAACTATGTCTACTATATTCCCTCTAGCCTATGGGCAAAGTTTTCCTCTCTGATCTGTACAGTAAAACTGCACAAAGATCTCATTTATGTTACTAACAACAATACGTTACCTAGAACTTAATAATTACACAGTGCATTACACAAATATTAACTAATTAGTTGTTGGGTGGTCTGCACAGAACCTGAATGAAGATTTTTGCCCTATTCTCATTACTTTCATACAATGTTGTAATCACTTCAGCTGCAATAATCTATTATATATTTTTTCCCCTTTACAATATGAACGTACTTGTAAATACCCTGGGCCTCCATTATTCCACTAAATTCAGTGAAGTGTAATCAATATAGATTGCTGATGATGCACATTGCTTCCAATTCACAAAAATATCTTGTTTTAATTCTTTTTCATATAATGAGGATATGCACATACACACATATACATCTGTTGTTGCACACAAGACATTTAGGTGGATTTCATTAGTTATAACCACTGTTATTCCTTCCCACCCCTCCACTCACCCCATATCTTGCAGGTGCCAGTCCCGGAATTGTTCCAACATGGGTATGGCTGTTTGGTGCTTGTACCAGCTTTTGTGCTTATGCTTTAGGTAAAGTATGATAAGAGAATTTGCATAACTCATATCAACATATTGTTTTGTCCAGTATGTTGTAATTAAACAATAAAAGGATGTGAATAAATTACTGGCCTATTCCCAAAGCACTGAAATATAGGTATTTGATAATGTACTGAAAATGTTTAACACCCGTAGGATGTATTTTTAAACCAACATACTGAAACTTTCCATATTGGTAAACTGCAGCCTTGATAATTAGCTCATCTCCCTTACAAATGCAAGCAGAATTTTTCTGCAGCATGACAACACTAAACATTTTCTTGGGAAATTGTCAATAAGTGCTGACATTGCTGTCTGTGATACTGGCTACAGTCCTTGGCTTTCTTAAAAAAATAATTTCATTGTTATCTTTGGGTGTATTATTTTAGTGGGGGAAGATGTTTCAGAATGGGACAGCTTTGTCTTACCTGTACATTTGCTCTTTCTTAAGAATTATTCATAGATTCCAAGGCCAGAAGGAATCATTGTGATCACTAGTCTGACCTCCTGACTTTCCCAAAAGAATTCCTAGAGCAGATCTGTTAGAAAAACATGCAGCCTCGATTTTAAAATTACCAGGTATGGAGAATCCACCATGACCCTTGGTAAGCTGTTCCAATGATTAATTACTCTCACCGTTAAAAATGTATGCCTTATGTCCAATCTGAATTTGTCTAGCCTCAACTTCCAGCCATTGGAGTGTGTTATACCTCTCTCTGCTAGATTGAAGAACCCATCATTAAATATTTGTTCCCCACATAAGTACTTACAGACTGGAATCAAGTCACCCCTTGATCATCTAGATTTGTTAAACTTAATAGATTGAGCTGTTTGAGCTTGTTTTCTAATCTGTTATTCATTCTTGAGGCTCTTCTCTGAACCCTCTCCAATTTATCAGCATTCTTCTTGAATTGTTGACACCAGAACAGGACACAGTATTCCAGCAGCAGTCACACCAGTGCCAAACAGAGGTAAAAGGTCCTCTCTATTCCTGCTCAAGAGTCCTCTGTATATGTATTCAAGGATTGCACTAGCCCATTTGGCTGCAGTATCGCTTTGGAAGCTTATGTTCAGCTGATTATTCATCACAGCCCCCAAATCCTTTTCAGAGTCACTGCTTCCCAGGATAGAGTCCCCCATCCTGTAAATATGGTCTATATTCTTTGTTCCTAGCTGTATGCACTTACATTTAGCCATATTAAAATGCATATTGTTTCCTTTTACCAAGCAATCCAGATTGCTCTGAATCAGTGACCTGTCCTCTTCATTATTTACCACCCCACCCCCCAATTTGTATGTCATTTGCAAGCCTTATCAGTGATGATTTTATATTTTTTTCCAGGTCATTAATATATTATGTAGCACAGGGCCAAGAACTGATCTCTGTGGGACACCACTAGAAACATACCTGTTCAATAATAATCCCTCATTTACAAGTATATTTTGAGTCCTATCAGTTAGTCAGCTTTTAATTCATTTAATGTGTACCATGTTAATTTTATATTATTCTAAGTTTTTAATTAAAATGTTATGAGGTACCAAATCAAATGCTTACAGAAGTATATTACATCAACATTATTACCTTTATCAACCAAATTTGCAATCTCATCAAAAAAGATATCCAGTTAGTTTGGCGGAATCTCTTTTCCATAAACCCATATTTTTTTGGCATTAATTATATTATCCTCTTTTAGTTCTTTATTAATTGAGTCCTGTATCAGCTGCTCTGTTATCTTGCCCAGGATCGATGGCAGACTGACAGGCCTATAATTACCCTGGTTATCCCATTTATCCTTTTTAAATATTGACACAACATTAACTTGTGTCCAGTCTTCTGGAATTTTCCCAGTTTTCCAAGACTTCTTGAAGAACATTAATGATCCAGTGAGTTCCTCAGCCAACTCTTTTAAAATTCTTGGATGCAAGTTTTTCAGATCTGCTGATTTAAAAATGTCTGTCTTTAGTAGTTGCTGTTTTACATCCTCCTGAGGTACAAGTGGAATATATCATCTGTTTTTCCCAAATACAGAAAAGAAATATATATTGAACACTTCTGCCTTTTTTGGATTATTATTTATAATTATGCCATTTTCATCTAGTAATGGACTAATACCATTGTTGAGATTCTTTTTGTTCCTAGTATCTTTAAAAATCTCCTTCTTATTGTCCTTAGCTCTGCTGGCAATAAATTTCTCCCTGTGCCCTTTTGCTTCCCTTGTCAATTTTCTACAATTCCTAGCTTCTGATTTATATTATTATCAACTTCTCCTTTCTTCCATTTATATATATAAATATAACAAAATCATAATTTCCAATCATCATTCACATTTTTTCTGATTAAATTCTTCTTCCCAGTTGATTTGGCTCCTAACTGTTTTCAGCTTTGTGAAATTGGCCCTTTTAAAACACCAAGTGTGTATCTCTCTTGTTTGGACTTTTTTCAGTTTTCACATTACAAATATTATCAAGTCATGATCACTTGTACCTAAATTAAATTAATTTTTAATTCTGTGATCAGTTCCTTGTTATCTGTCAAGCCAAGATCTAATATAGAATCTCTCTGTGTTGGACGCAACACTTTTTGATTAGGAAATTGTCATGTATAATATTTAGAAATTCCAAGGATCTTTTAGTACTGGGAGCATGATACCTCCAATATAGGTCACTCAAAATGACGTCCCCGATGATGACACAGCTTTTTTTCCTATACATCATAAATAGGGGCATAAGGAGGTGATCATTCTGTTCCCTGTGTCATTTTTGTGGTCTGCAGAAGACACATACTAATATTGCATCTTATGCTTTATCTGTTAGGACATTGATCCTTAAGCATTCAAGATCATTTTCTTCTGAGTTATCAATGAATTGGAAACAGATAATGCCATTTTTGACGGAGTGCTATCCCTCCTCCCCTTTTGTTATCTCAGTCTTTCCTAAATAGGTTATAACCATTGATTTTAACATTCCAGTAGTGTGAATCACCCCACCAGATTTATGTAATAGCAACTACATCAAATTTATGAGCAATTCCAATTCCTCTTGTTTGTTATCCTGGCTTCTAGCATTGGTGTGTAGGCATTAAAAAGAATAGGAGTACATGAGGCACCTTAGAGACTAACAAATTTATTGTAGCATAAGCTTTCGTGGGCTACAGCTCGCTTCATCGGATGCATGTAGTGGAAAATACGGAAGGAAGAGAGATATATATATACACACACACACAGGGAACAATGTTACCATACACATTATAAGGAGAGTGATCAGTTAAGGTGAGCTGTTGTCAGCAGGAGAGAAAAATAACTGTTTGTAGTGGTAGTGAAAATGGCCCATTTCCAGCACATGACAAGGAGATATAAGGAACTGTATGAGGGTGGGGAGGGGGAAGATAAGCATGGGGAAATAGTTTTACAATTAAAGAATTTCTTCTCTTCATGTCCTTGGCTTCCTTGATTAATTTTGTTCTCAACATCTCAATTTTGCACAGAGTGTTCATATCTACCCTATTTTTATCTTACACTGTTGTTATTAGTTTAACACCCTCCAGACTACTCTAGCCAGGCTTTCCTCAAGAAGATTGACCATGAACATCTGACAATCCTGTCCGCTGCATACTAGCGATGGTTCTTATGGAAATCTTTGGCGCTTAACCACTGACTCTATAAGAAGCTCCCAGGCACTCACAACTACAGAAACTAGGGGAAATAAAAGACACAGAGCAGGTAAAAAGGGGAAATGAATGTAGTGTTCTTGTTTTGTCTCTGCTGCAACTCCCTTGATACTCCAGTGTCTGTCCAGAAAGATAATATGAGCATTATAGGTCTGGTCTGAAGTGCATTTAATGATTCAGTTTCATCTAGGATTGCCCATTTTGCTGCCTTTTCTGCTCATGGCAACATTCTAACCATATTCTGACCTTTCAGTTTCATATTCATGTTTTACACCAGATTAGATTTGTGTATGTCTAGGTGTATGCCTCAGTATTTCTATTCTATTGCTGAAATTTGTGCTAAGATTATATACTGACCGGGATTTCTGTAGCTCTATAGTACAATACATGATTGGCATGATCATTTCTGGAAGTTGATGATCAGGCAATTTTGGCTAATAATCCTTCCCAATCATCATCATCACTACTAGAAGTGTTTTATTTCATAACTATCATTCTTTGCACAGCCTTAATGAATTTAATTAAATGATCATCTGAGTATATCACCAAATCACTTCCCGGCCATTACAGGGACCTTGGGCATTGAGGCATCCTACGTGTGCCTGTGACACACAATAGTGGGTCTCTTCAGGGCTATAAATACTTTGGTTCTAATTCTGGTTGTTGGGCTCAATTCAGGGGTAATTGATGTGGGATTTAGTGACCTGTGATTACGGGTGGGCAAACTGGATTATCTGGTAGCCCCTTCCAGCCTTAAACTCTATGACTTTGTAATATACAGCTGGGAGGTGTCATCCACCAACATGAGACAAAAAAGCAGGTCTCTTAGGCCTGGTCATTTGGCTTCAAGACATTTAATATCTCATGAAACTATTTGAAGGAAACAGTCTCTCTGCTGTGTCCTGATCCAAGTTCCCCCTCGAATAACACCACAAATGAACTGAAAATGTCTATAGATATGAACATAAGATACTGGTATGTATAAATCAGCAACTAGACTTGACAATATATGATCAAGGGAAACATTATTTATTCTTTTTATAAGATGCTACTAGGATTCAGCCAGCAAATAGCCACCCGAATCCTCCCAAGTGTTAAATAAATAAATAACCCAACCCACCCCTCCCCCCCAAATATTTTCATGAGTATTTAACTCTAACTCAGAGACTTTAACACACACACAAAAATCTTTTCCCCAGAATTAAAGAAAGTAATAAAAGGATTAGTCTATCTGCACATTAGAATAATCAGGTTAGATTTGTAAAATCGTGTAGATCAGGGGTGGGCAAATTACAGCCCGTGGGCTGGATCTGGCCCATCAGGGCTTTGCATTTAGCCCACAGGATTGCCACTCCCATGGCGCCGCGGGGTTAAGGCAGGCTCCTTGCCTGCCCAGGCCCTGTGCCACTCCCGGAAGCGGCTGGCACCACATCCCTGCGGGCCCTGAGGTGGAGGGGGAGGGCAGAAGGCTCCATGTGTTGCCCTCACCTGCAGGCACCCCCCCCCCGCAGCTCCCATTGGCTGGGAACGGGGAATCGCAGCCAATGGGAGCTTGGGGGAGGTACCTGCAGGGTAGCACGCAGAGCCCTCTGCCCCTCCTCCCCCAAGGGTCACAGGGACATGGGATGGCCACTTTCAGGAGCCCGCACCCCAAACCCCTCCTGTACCCCACACCCCAACCCTCTGCCTTGAGCCCCCTGCTGCACCCCACACCCCTTCTGCACCCCAAGCCCCTGCCCTGAGCCCCCTGCTGAACCTTGCACCCCAACCCCCTGCCCTGAGCCCTCTGCTGAACCCCGCACCCCTCCTGCACCCCAACCTCCTGCCCTGAGCCCCCAACCCCCTGCCCTGAGCCCCCTCCCACACTCCACACCCTCTGCCCCAGCCCTACATTCATGGCCCTGCATGCAATTTCCCCACCCAGATGTGGCCCTCAGGCCAGAAAGTTTGCTCACCCCTAGTGAATAAATCATAATTATTTAGGGTTATTTTCTGCAGGACTTGGGTCTACAGTGTTTTGACAGAATATCAGGGAGGCCATTGGGAGACAGAGTAATGAATGCAAGTATCTACTGGCAAAGCTTGTGAGGAAGAAGAGTTGTAACAGAAAAATATTTAGATGAGGGCAGAAGTCAATGCTATATGAGCAGGACTAAAGTTTTGGTGGAGCAGAACTCCATTTGTTCTTGGTCTATGAGTACATTTTCCCCATGTTATTACATACAGTAGCATGAAATCTATCTAACAAAATTGTAAAGCATTGGGAAGCGTGCTCAAAGGACTCAGTCCAGTAGCCCTTTGGGGGAGTTATTTGACCATGGGCTAGATAGCTGGGCTACCTCCATCTTCATCCTCTCTTATTTTTCTATTTGCTCATGTGTTAATGGAAAGACTGGGATTTCTGTACACACAATGTATATATCTTTAAGTATTGTCTTGCTTAACTTTATGTTTTCACATTGGGAAAAATATAACACAGGAGTTCTCTTTCTTCCTTGGGGATATGATCTAAGCCAAGTGGTAAGTATTTATGATTCTTGTTTTTAAAACTATGTTACTGTTAAGTATTAAAGGAAAGAGGAAAATATTGCTCAGGGCAAATGAACTTGGCAAAGAAATTGAGTAAGAAATAGCATAATCCTAGAAGTATTGCAGAAATATTTGTGCATTTGAAGGGAAGGGGCATGCTCAAACAAATCATCAGTGTTATAGTTTCATTACCTTATCAGAAAAATATGCCTGCAGCAAGTATAAAAATCAGTTGACATAAATGAGAATGTAATTTAGCTAGATTTGATTTGTGACATTTAGCTAACCGTAGTTTTAGTGAAACTGTAAGCATAGCAGTTACTTCATCAGCACAAGGCTTTGGTGCGCTGTACGAATTAGTACACATGGCATTTATTAAAATGCCATAATCATTGCTCTGAGCCCCCCAGTGCCCTGACTTTCACTGCTCCATCAAACCTTACATAAAATGCAGGGATATAAATGACACTATTTGCACAATGATCATATGGTGTTCCCAAATGATTTTACCCATGCAAGAGTTCAAAATCAAGTACCTTTACTTAGAATTCATCCTCCTAGATTGATTTCCCCAATCTCAGTTATCTTCTTCTGGTGGCTTACTAAGCAGACTCCAGGTGGAGCTCTTTCAGAAACCAGATCCTAGGCAGGATCTTGATGACCAGTTGTATTGCCATCACACTTTAGGACTTCCCAGAAAGGTTCATTCTGCATGGCAGGTACAGCTGTGTGAAGACAATCAATTTTTAAAGCTCAAATTATTAATATGAATCCTCATGGAAAGCTGTTCATCATTGATCCAGTGTTGAAAATTCAGAGAGATGTCCCCTATTCATGAGGCTCTATTAGGGAGGAAAGTACAGGACTGGGAACCAGCTGATCTGGGTGGTACTTCTGGCTATGGCACCAACTTCCCATGTGACCTTGGGGAAAACACCGCTCTATGCCTAAGTTTCCTCATCTGTAAAATAAAGATGATAAAACTTCCTTATCTCATAGTTGTGCTGTGAGGCTTAATTCAGTGGTGCTTGTGAAGGGCTTTGATCAACTAAGGTGAAAGGCACTAACAAAATGCAGACTACTCTTACTTCCATTTTCCATCGACTTATTCCACAAGCCACTGTATTTGTTTTTATACCTCGTTTCTAGTAACATCCGTAATGACCCACTCACAGTCAGAGTGATAAGCAAATAAATTTAAATATCTATTAATTACATGAAGAGGTCGAGAGGGTGTTAAGGCAAGCGCTATATATAGGGCCCAGATCCACTAAGGTACTTAGGCATTCTGACACTGAGTGTCATGGCGCCTAACTTTTGAGCATCTAAAAAAACCCACAGGAACAAAATTGTGATCCACAAAACCTTGGCATCTAGACAATAAATGGGGGAAGAGAGGCGCCTTACAGTACGATCCACAAAGCCAGCACCGGGGGCGGGGGGAGGGGGGGGGAGCTGTCTAAGCTAGCCAATAGGAAATGTTGACAAGAAAGGTGTGTGGTAAGCCCTGCCCTTATGGAGATAGGCACCTAAGGCTGGGCTGCAGGAAGGCACCTGTCTTTGCATGCGAGCCATGAGCTTGGGGAGATAGGTGTTCGGCTGCCTAAATTGTGCGCAGGGCCTGAAACAAAAGAGAAGAGGACCTCCCTTATAACCTTTAGCCCAGTGGGCAGGGTACTCTCCCATTTGAACAGGGATCAGCCACCTCTCAGGTGAGTGCCTTAACCACTAGGCTATAGAATCATTCTGACTCTGTCACTGGCCCAATTAATATTTAGTTATTCAATTAAAGGGGAACAACTTCAATAGGAGAGACTGATGGAGCCTCACATCAGACTACTCCATAGTCCAATGTTTAGGACACTCCCCTGAGAGATGGCTAATTCCTGTTCAGCTCCCTTCTCTCCCTCAGGAGGAAGAGGGACTTGAACCAGGGGTCTCCCACATTCTGGGTGAGTACCCTATCCCCTCCCAACACAGCTCTTTTGTCCATATCTGTAAATCACTTTGGAACCTTAGATGAAAGGTTCTGTTTAAAGCAAGCACATCATTATTACCTCCAGCTCTCAGAAGACGACTCCTCTAACTTCATTCAATGGCAGAGTTACACCATTACACCACTATTTCAAGCACAGAGATGACCCAGTCACCCTTAACAAATGTGCCTCCTTTTTAAATAGGTTGCCAACCATCCAGAATTGTCTGGGAGTCTCCAGGAATTAAAGATTAATCTTTAATTAAAGTTTATGTCATATGATGAAACCTCCAGGAATACGTCCAACCAAAACTGGTGATCCTATTTTTAAACTGATGGTAGCCAATCACTCAGGGCCACATTTTCAGCATAGTGTGCAGGAAGTGCTGCATATATTAACTGGAATTGTATGACAACAGCAGTTGTGTAAGCTCAATGAAAACTTAACCCTCATTATGCAGTTTACAAGATGATGATGATGATGATGATGACGACGACAACTCAGCTTCATTCTATGCAGTGGCAGACTATCCTCTGTAATTGCCTCTATCTTAATTAGAAAATAAAATAGCTGTGGTTCATCATGAAAAAGAGATGAAACAGAGAAATTCTTGTAATTTATGCTGATCACTTATTTGCCACTGCATAACTCATCAGAATTAGTAATGTAATTACAGTGTTTTGGTTGTAATTGGTGTTCCAATTAGCTTTGTTTAGAGCTAGCCATTCATAGGAGGCCATGATATGTAAACTTAAAAATTAAGTGTAAAATTTCTGAAGGACAGGTGATCAAAGACATCTACGTTTATAGAATCATAGAAATGTAGGGCTGGAAAGGACCTTGAGAAGTCATCAAGTCCAGCCCCCTACTCTGAGACATGATCAAGTAAATGTAGACCATTCCTGACAGCTGTTTCCAACCTGTTCATAAAAACCTCCAACGATGGGGATTTCACAGCCTCCTTTGGATGCCTATTACAGACATTAACTACCCTTATAGTGTTTCCTAATACCTAACCCTAAATCTCCCTTGCTATAGATTAAGTCCATTAGTTCTTGTGCTGCCTTCAGTGGACATGGAGAACAACTGATCAAGTCCTTAATATTTTCGTTATTTAAAACCATCCAATATCCTTGCTATCCAATATCAGTAAGGATGCTGCCTTAATGATGTTTATTTCTCCAATAAACACAAGCTCTTAGTCCTATGCTAGGGTGACCAGATGAGAGGGAGAAAATATCGGGACACATGGTGGAGGGGGTCCGCCGGCAGAGCAAAAAAAAGGCGAGTGCTGCCGGTTACTTTTCACAGGAAATTTCTATAGATTTAAACATTTCCATGTATTTGTAATTCTTGTGGAAAAAACACTGGAGATGTTTGATTAAAAGAAAAAAAAGTTTTAAAAAAATATTTTAATAAAATATTGAAAAATGTTACTGAAAAGTTAAAAGAAACTGCCCCATCTATTTGTATTGAAAAACTTGTTGGTTTTCAGGTTTTTGGTGACAAAATGGGAAATTTTGATCAAAATAAATTTCATTCTGGTCAAAAAATTATAATTGAAAAAGAGAATATGAAAAAATTTGGACTAGCTCTAACCATGACCCTAGCTCTAAGCCAGCTCCAACAGCTAGTGTGAAGTGGTAGCAAAGAATTTATTGTTTCTTATTGACAGGTGTAGCACTGCTACTGTGTGCAGTCCCAGAGACTTTATGCTTATCAGAAGCACTATGGGAAATTTTTCTTTAATAAAGTGGTAGGTTAAATCCTACCAGATAAATTACAAATGTTGGTAATAACTGGAGTGATTTAGGTGCATAGGCTGTGTCCCTACTTCTCACTCACTATTGCCAGTTGAAAAGAGGAAACAAAGCTAAAAATAAAAGGAAAAAATAAACAGCAGTTGTGAGAAGGAGCCTCTCAGTCTGAGCAGTGGACCACCAGAAAAGCCCAGATAGTGTGTATTCACTGAAAAGATGTATTGGCATTACTATTTCAATGTTAAGAGTTGAACTCGGATAGCTATTTCAGCTAAAAAGAAAATTACACTTCCAACCCAAATAGTTATACCAGTTAAAAAACAAAAACAAACAAACCACCTGTTTGTACACCAGGTTCTACTGAACCAGTGTGTGACCAATCACAATCAACTAACACGCTTGAAATTAATTTAAGTGAATATGACATGTTCAAATTCACGTGAACATCAAGAATATTTTTATGTGCAATTGCATAGAAAACTTTGAAATTTTGTAGAATCGCTTCAAAAGAGAACCTGTTAACAGTCACGTTTTGTTGGAAAGTCATTTTCTCCAAATATTTTTCTTGCCTCTACTAAGTATTAAAATAGAATTAATGTTAAGGATTGATTTACTACAGTGAGAGACACACCCCAGTAGGGTTCTGTACAGCCTCTATTCTGCAAACGGGTTTGTCTAGATGGAGAGCTGGGGTGTAAATTTACAGCGCCCCAGGCTGATGCACACTAACTGACTGTGTGGACTCCATGACTGTGCATTAACAGTCCCCGACTGCGCTTTCATAGAATCATAGTGTTTGAAGGGACCACAGGCGTCATCTAGTAGTCTAACCCTCTGCCAGATGCAGGATTTGTTATCTAAGCCATCCAAGACAGAAGGCTGTCCAGCCTCTTTTTGAAAACTTCTAGTGAAGGAGCTTCCACAACCTCCCTAGGCAGTCTGTTCTATTGTCCTACTGTTCTTACAGTTAGGAAGTTTTTCCTGAGATTTAATCTAAATCCGCTATGCTATAGTTTGAACCCATTGCCTCTTGTCCTGCCCTCTAACACAAGAGAGAACAACTTTCTCCATCTTTTTTATGGCAGCCTTTCAAGTATTTGAAAACCTCTATCATGTCCCCCTTTAATCTCCTCTTTTCCAAACTAAACATACCCAGTTCCTTCAGCCTTTGCCTGTATAGCTTGCATTTCATCTCTTTGATCATCTTTGTTGCTCACCTCTGGATCCTTTCCAGTTTCTTCACATCCTTTCTATACATTGGTGACCAAAATTAGACACAGTACTCCAGCTGAGGCCTAACCAGTGCTGAATAGAGCGGTACTATCACCGCCCATGACTTGCATGCTGTGCCTCTGTTAAGGCAACCTACAATTGCATTTGCTTTTTTTTGCAACAGCATCACATTGCTTACTCCTGTTGAGGTTGTGATTCACCACAACTCCCAGATCCTTTTCAGCAGTGCTGCTTCCAAGTCAGTTATCACCCATTCTGTATTTGCACATTTGGTTTTTCTTCCCTAAGTATAACACCTTATATTTGTTGAATTTCATTTTCTTGTCTATAGCCTAGTTCTCCTATTTATCAAAATCCCTCTGAATTTTAGCTCTATCCTCCAAAGTGTTGACAACCCCGCCTAGCTTTGTATCATCTGCAAATTTGATCAGTATGTTCTCTATTCCTACATTCAAGCCATTAATAAAGATGTTTAACACTGAACCCATAACAAATCTCTGTGGAACCCCACTTGAGACTTCCCCCCAATCTGACATAATTCCATTAATGGTCACTCTTTGTTTGTGGAAGCAGCAAAGAATCCTGTGGCACCTTATAGACTAACAGACGTTTTGCAGCATGAGCTTTCGTGGGTGAATACCCACTTCTTCGGATGCAAGTAGTGGAAATTTCCAGGGGCAGGTTTATATATGCAAGCAAGAAGCAAGCTAGAGATAACGAGGTTAGTTCAATCAGGGAGGATGAGGCCCTGTTCTAGCAGTTGAGTGAAAACCAAGGGAGGAGAAACTGGTTCTGTAGTTGGCAAGCCATTCACAGTCTTTGTTTAATCGTGAGCTGATGGTGTCAAATTTGCAGATGAACTGGAGCTCAGCAGTTTCTCTTTTAATTTGTGGTTGTTTAACCAATTATGTATCCACAAAATGGTAGTTCCATAAAGCCCACATTTCTCCAGCTTAGTTATCAGAATGCATGTGGGACGGTGTCAAAAGTCTTGCTGAAGTCCAGGTATATTATATCCACTACATTCCCCCTATCCACCAAACCAAATACCCTGTCAAAGAAGGAAATAAAGCTGGTTTGGCATGATTTGTTCTTAGTAAATCCATGCTGTCTGCTGGTGATTTACCCCCTTCATCCTCCAGGTATTCACAAACTGAATGTTTTATACATTGCTCTAGTTAGTAGCTTCCCAGGCATCAAAGTCAGGCTGATAGGTCTATAGTTTCCCAGCTACTCCTTTTCCCCCTTTTAAAAGATGTTAGCCCTTTTCCAGTCTTCTAGGACCTCTCCCGTCATCCATGAGTTTGCAAATATTATTGCCAGTGGCTCCAAGAATTCTTCAGCTAATTCCTTCTGCACCCTGGGTGAATCGCATCAGGCCCTGCTGACTTGAATTCATTCAGATTAATCAGAAGATTGCTGATGTGTTCTTTACTTATCCCGATCTGCATCCTTTCCTCTTTATTGTCTATGGTAACTTTGCTAGTCATCTGGTCATGTTATTTTTTGTGTGAAGACTGATGCAAAATAGGCATTGTGCAGCTCTGCCTTCCTATCATCTTCTGTTACCAGCTCACCTTCTCCATTGAGCAGTGGACCCACATTATCCTTGATCTTTCTATTTGGTCTGACATGTTTGATGAACCCCTTCTTGTTATCTTTAACATTTCTTACCAGCTGTAACTCATTCTTTGCCTTGACTTTCCTGATTTTGTCCCTATATGTCACGCTATTCCCATATATACTTCCTTGGTGACGTGCCCCTCCTTTCATTTCCTGTATGTATCCCTTTTGGTTTTTAGGTAGCTCTTCTTATCTTTCCTCTGCATCAGAGTAGCTTAATGTTGATCCTCTAGTATTGTATCTTTTAGGAACTGCCAACACCTCTCAACTCCTTTTCTTCCTAATTGACTTTTCCATGGGACTTTGCCTACTGTTGGTTGGTTGAATCTGCCTTTCTGAAGTCTAGGGTCCTTGTTTTGCTGTTCTCATGTCCTCCTTTCCATAGGATCAGATCATGATCACTTCCCTCCCAGGTTCCCAACCACCTTCACATTCTCAGTTAATTTATCCCTGTTGTGTTATCCGCACACTCTAGGGCACACACCTTTACCTAGTTCATAGGGCTCAAGGCATAAGCCAATTAATTTAGGCACCTTGCACCTTTTCCCAGATTCTAGGGCTCTGGGTGAAAGGCACACACCCTTACGCCATTTGTAGGGCTCAAGGCCACCCAGACCCAATTCTGAGGGTTCAGGGAGTAATCTGGTTCATTTAAGTACCCCCCCCCCACTTACTCAGTTCCTAGGGCTCAGGGCATACTCTTCTGCAGGTCTGCGGGGTCTTTTATCAGTGAAAGAGCCTTACACAGTAATATCCTTAACTTCTATTTATTAACAGTTACCAAAACAGAATGCACACACTAAGCATACAATGCTCACCACTCCCAATAAAGCAGATGAACTTTTCCTGATGGCCAGTCAGATCATCCGGGGACTCCAGCTTCTGCATGATATAGTTGGCAGGGTGTTGAGGTCTGGCAGCTCTGATCTTGGGGCTGTGTCCTGGAGTTAGGTTCCAAAGAACTTCCTTTTGGACCCAAGTTTATATAGTGAAACTTGAATCCTGCTTAGCTGTACCTTAACCAATCATTTTATTAAAGTACTACAAAATAATTCTTTGACCAATCCTAACATATTGCGAAACAATTCTTTACCCAATCATACCCCACCACCTTAGTTGATTTAAATCTTGCAAAATTAGTTATGCAACAGACAGTAATAATTGAAGAACCAAACAGAAACCATACAGATAAAAAATAAGGAAGTAGGGACCATAAAGGCAAAACAATAAAGAAGTAGAGATTTCACAACCACAACTGTTGATAAGATCTTTCTTTAGTAGCATTCTGTCTGGCAGGGAATGGCTTAAGATGTTTAAAGATAACTTTCTTTATCTGGTGGTGAGTGGGTACTATTAGTATAGGAGCGCCTTCTTAACAGCCTGATATTTAATTGTTTTAGTGAAATTTAGATGGAATGTGAGGATGTGACTCTCTGCTTCTTGGCTCATGGCTGCTGGCATCCTAATGTGACTGCAGAAAAAAGGCCTCAGACCTTACAGTTGGTCAAGATCAGATAAAAAAAAAACAAAGGATGACTCCCTAGTTGTTTCCTGAACTCTGAATCAGAAAGTTATCCCCTAACCATGCTAAGAATTTGCAGAACATATTATGTTTTGCTGTAATAGTCTTCCAACGGATATCAGAGAAGTTAAAATCCCCCATTAATACTAGCTCATGTGTGTTAGCTAATCTTGTTATCTGCTTGTAGAATGACTCATCCACTTCCTGTTCCTGATTTGGTGTCTATAATAGACCCCCATGATAACATTGCTACTGTCCTTTCCCCTTTTTATCCTCATCTAAAGACTCTCAGTAGATCTGTCACTCACTTTCTTTTGGACCTTGGACCAAATGTATACATTCTTGATGTATAGCACACCACCACCTCCTTTTTTCCCATACCTATCCTTTCGGAACAATCTGTACCGCTCAATGCTGGTACTCCAATCATGGGAGTTGTCCCACCAAGTCTCTGTAATGCCAATTAAGTCATTTTCTTTGTATACCATTACTTCCAGTTCATCCTGCTTGTTCCCCATATTCATTACATTTGTATATAGGCATAGGCGGCAGGTTTGTATAATTTTTGGTGGGGCCCAAAATGGTGGTGCCCCCCCGCTCCCGCCAGGGGCGGCTCTAGAAATTCCGCTGCCCCAAGCAGGGTGGCGCACCGCGCCGCTTGCGCCGCCCTTCCCCAGTCCCGCGGCCGGGGCAGAAGTGCCTGCGGACGGTCCCGTGGTCCCGCGGCTCCGGTGGAGCATCCGCAGGCATGCCTGCGGGAGCTCCGTCCGAGCCGCGGGACCAGCGCACCCGTCGCAGTCGTCCCTGCGGCAGGTCTGCTCTTCCCGGGGCTCCTGTGGACCTCCCGCAGGCATGACTGCGGAAGGTCCGCCGGAGCCAAATGCCGCCCTGCCAGGACAATGCCGCCCCATGCGCCTGCTTGGCGCGCTGGGTCTGGAGCCGGCCCTGGCTCCCGCCCTGTAAGCTGATATAAAATGAAGCTACAATGCATCAGTGCCACAAGATTACAAAGGTCAATTAAAAGTGGAAAGTCAGAAGCAGCACTTGCCTACTTCAATATACAGTATTATATTTTGTTGCACCTGTTGTGGTGAAGTGGGAATGTCCTTAATATTTTCTCTGAATACTGTATGGGTGCCTCAGTTTCCCCTGCAAGATGCCAACTGAAGGTGTTGGGGACAAAGATCAGGTGGCCTCCTTGTCCGGAAGAGACACAGAGGCCAGAGGAGGGAGTGTCAGTTTGGAGCTGGCTGGGGAAATGGGGAGAGACCCAGAACTTGGTTCTGGGCTCCCCACCCCACAAGATGGACCTGACAGAGGGGTTCTGTTTTCTGTACCTACAAGCTCTGTTTAAACTGTGTTCCCGTCATCTAATAAACCTTCTGTTTTACTGTCTGGCTGAGAGTCACATCTGACTGCGGAGTTGGGGTGCAGGGACCTCTGGTTGCCCCAGGACCTGCCTGGGCAGACTCGCTGCGGAAAGTGCACAGTGTGGAAGGGCATGCTGAATGCTCCGAGGTCAGACCCAGGAAGGTGTAAGCTTCTTGCCCTGGAGACAGTATGCTCAGAGAGGAGGCTCCCCTAGAGTCCTGACTGGCTTTGCATGGAGTTGTTCCAAAGCATCACAGCATCCCCTTCCACACCATGCGCTTCCCAGAAGTCTGCACAGGCACTGACACTCCCTCCTCTGGCCTTTGTCTCTTTTCCAAGCATTAGGAGGCCACCTGATCTTTTTGTTCTCCAACACCTTCAGTTGGCACCTTGCAGGAGAGTGGCCCAGGCCATCAGTTGCCTGGAGATAGGGTGTCAGCCATTCTCTGTGCAGACAGCATCACACTGGCCCTCTAGGGCTTTACAACAATCACACCCCCTTATCCCACCATCTAGAGCCTTAAGAAATGCATTGGGGAAACTGAGGCACGCAGACAGTATTCAGAGAAAACACCTGTATACGACCAGTTACATACTTTGAAGGGTGTAAAATAATCAAATATTGTGCTAAATACAATGATACTCCAAAATGACCACCAAATTTAAGTTGCATGTTTTTCCCCTCAGGTGAGGGTTCTGGGGTGGGGCTGGGGATGAGGGGTTCACAGTGCAGGAGCGTGCTCGGTGCTGGGGGTGCAGGCTTTGGGGTGAGGCAGGGCTGAGGATGAGGAACTTGGGGTGCAGACAGGCTGCCCCAGGGCTATGGCCAGAGAGGACTCCCCATCACCACCACTGGCAGCAGCAAGCTCCAGGGGAGGGACCCCTCCTCTCCCCCCTGCCCCCCACAGCACACTCACTCTGCACCACAGTCACTGCATATGTTCCTTCCTAGGGCCCCTCAGGTCCAGAAAGCCCACTCACCTCCCCTGTGATGGGTACTAGGGGGTGGGTGTTGCCATCACAGGTAGCCTTCCATGTTGCTGCCCCTCACCATAACTTCACTGTGGATGGGGCTCCACAGTGGCTATGGGGCAGGGGAGCAGGGTGTCATAAAATTCACCCAAGCCCCAGCTGCTCAGCTAGGTCTATGAATCCCCCTCCCCCATCTGCCCTGTGGTGGGTGGATGCTGGAGGGGAGGGGCACTGCCTTCACATATGGCTTCCTGCCTCCCTGACCCCTGCTGCAGCCTCTCACCGTAGCTTCAGTGGGGGGGGGGACGAACGGTGGGAGGGGATGGCATGGGGCTGCCCCTTCCCCAGCGTTGGGCAGGAGTGGGGGCTGGGGGGGAATCATAGGGTCAAACACTCACGGAAGCCCAGGACCTGCTCAGGTGGGTGAGGTCAGTCTCCGAGTCCTGGCCGGAAGTGCCCTTTGCATCTCCTGCAGGTAGGGGGAGGGGAGGGCTGCCAAGCATGGCACAGCCCCCTCCCCTCCCCCGGCCAGTGCTCCAGCAAGCAACAGCAGCCGGCAGCAGCAGAGGCAACAGGCAAGGCAAGGGAGAGAGACATGCCTGCGTTTAAGCCTCCAGCCTCCAGGGTGGGGTAGAGGAGAGGGCTGCCACCAGCACGGCGGGCCCCCCTCCCCCTCCCTCGGAGATGGTACAGTCGAGACACACAGACGCAGCTGCCTGCGTTCAAGCAGTTAAGCTCTCTGGGGCGGGGCGGGGCAGGGCGGGGAGGGGAGGGGGGAAGCTCTCCAGCCCTGGCGGCGGCAGCGGCGCGCTCCAAGCAGGGGAGATTGGTGGGGCAGAGCCCCTGCTTGGGATTTATTCATGGGGCTAAAGCCCCAGAGCCCCATGTAAGTCAGCGCCTATGTATATAGGCATCGAAGATATTTTGCAGCCTGTCCTGTTGCTTTTCTTCTTGCCTTTTTAATGTAGTTGTGTTTTCTAGTCCCTTCTTCAGAAATTAGCCTCTTTCCCTTGTCTTCATTAGTTGAGGCTAGATGTGCATTGGTCGGATTTTTGTCACCATCCCTCATAGGACCTAGTTTAAATTCTCCTTATCAGGTTAGCCAGACCATGTTCAAAGATGCTCTTCCCAGTATTTGATAGATGGAGCCCATGCCAGCACAGTAATCCCCTTTCCTGGAACATGAACTCCTTGTTTAAGCAGCCAAGCTCTCTCAACGATACCACCTGCATAGCCACACATTTACTTCCATGATTTAACAGTCCTTGCCCAGATCTTCTCTTTCAACAAGGAAGGTGGATGAGACACCACTTGCACTCCAAACTCTTTTATCTTTCTTCCCAGAACCACGTAGTCTGCAGTGATCTGCGCAAGGTCATTCTTGGCAGTATTGTTGGTGTCCAGATGGATAAATAGGAAGGGGTAGCGGTCTGAGGGCTTGATGAGTCTCAGTCACATCCTGAATTCTAGGTCCAGGCAAGCAGCACCCTTCTCAGAATTCCCAGTCTGGACAGTAGATGGATGACTCTCCCGCTTAGGAGGGAGTCCCGACCACCACTATCCTCAGGGGCGGCTTCAGGCCCCAGCACGCCAAGCGCATGCTTGGGGCGGCATGCCGTGGGGGGCGCTCTGCCGGCGCCGCAAGGGCGGCAGGCGGCTCCGATGGACCTCCCGCAGACGTGCCTGCGGATGGTCCGCTGGTCCTGCGGCTTCGGTGGAGCATCTGCAGGCACGTCTGTGGGAGGTCCACCAGAGCCGCGGGACCGGCGACCGCCAGAGCGCCCCCCGCGGCGTGCCGCCGTGCTTGGGGCGGCGAAATGGCTAGAGCCACCCCTAACTATCCTTCTCCTCCTCTTGGGAGTGGGGGTCGTGGAACCCCCATCTCTAGGACAATGCGTTCCATGCCTTCTGGTCGAAATGGTCTCCTGATCCCTTCCCTCAGATGATGCTTCCAAGGCATTCTCAGCAGTAGTACCTGTGCAGAGAGCCTGAAAGCAGTTGCTTACTTCTATCTGTGTTGGGGATATATTGGTTCTCCTCCTTATTCTTCTAGAGGACACATACTGCCAACTTTCTTCCTTGTTCTCCAGTCCCCCTTGCAATGCCCTCTCTGATTCTTCAGCAGGCTGTGCCTGAAGTAACAAATCCTGATTTCTATCCAAAAAGTCTTCATTTTCTCTGGTGCAATGCAAGGTCGATACATGGTCTCTCTAGTTCTTTAACCTTTCCTTCCAGTATGGAGACCAGCTTTTACTTCATACAAAGTCACTTCTATCCTCCAGGAGAAAGACAAACATGATCTACTCCCAATGAGAAATTTACACTCCAGCTTTTTGTGCACCAACTCTCCATCTAGACAGGCCTTAGGCACATATTTAACTTTACATACCATGAGTAGATCTATCAAAGTTAACAGGGTAACTCCCAATGCATAAGGTTAAGCACATGTGTAAGTCTTTGCAGGATCGGGACATAGGTGTGGAAGGCCCATTAGAATCAGTGGAATTCTGCTGCACTAGCTCTCACTCTGTGTTTGATTAATTAATCAAGGAGCCCGTCAATAGAATTATAATTAAGTGGTTTTTCTGTGAAACACCTTTTTGTTTGTTTTTCCTATTACTGAATATCTGCTCAAATCTAAATGCATAGCAAGCTTCTTTGAGAATAAATTTTTTTACATATTACTTAACTGCCTGTCACCAATTCTCTACCTGTTTCTATATGTATCAATTTATTGCACATAATGTCATCATGTTAAAATTAAAAAAAAAAAAGTCTGAAAAAATTCACATCAGGCTAAGTTTGGAACCGATTCAAACCAGACCCAGAAGATTGCTGGGCTGTTTACTTTATTTTCTAGAGTGACATTTATGGGAGCAGAAAACGAATCTTCCTTTGTAAATGATTGTTTATTTGTTCATATTCTCTAGAGGTTCATGTATTAAGCGTGAGCATAAAATTAATTGAAATTTTTATAATACAAATTTATTTAATGCTATTCTATTATCCCAGTGAAACCGAAAGTATAAAACTTTAATTTTGACTTAACTTTTTGCAATAAAATTAATGCTGTGATTTTTGGTGCATTGTAGAGACTTTAAAGGACTGGTCAGGAGTTTCACATAACTCTAAATTTAAGCAGAACTAGGGGAAAATTATGAGAAACTTTTTGCCAGTTTTTTGTGGGTGTAGCAGACCCAGTCTTACATGTGTGCTTGTATGTGAAATATATACATGGAGAAATGAGGCCAAAACATTCCATATATCAGTATTCAAAAAACTTCAGTCAGAAAATTCCCTTTTGTGAAGCTTCAGAAACCTAGAAGAGGCAGTGCCTCTCAAAAATCACATAGTGATTAATTACAAGCCAGGAGCTTTTATTCCACCTTTGCCACTTACCAGCATTAATAAGAGATTGATCTTATACAGAATTTTACAAATATTAAGTATCATTACCCCTATTTTATAGCTGGAAAAAATGAGATTAAATTACTGTAATTGCCATAACCATGATTATATAGCAAGTCAGTATTTAGACTAGGATTAGACATGACATATCCTGACTCCAAGCCTGGTGCCTACTCTACTATACCACAGGGCCCAGAAGCAAATAACCTTTCATATCCTAAGTTTTCAAATCTTCAAAATTGGAATCAGTAGTACATACTTGTGGATATGGACATCTTAAACATGACATATTTTCTGATTTTTGTCTGTGTTACGTATTGTTGTTGTTGTCTTTGCATTCAGCTCCAACAACTTCCTCCTCCATTCCTGCATGCCAACAGAGGGATCATTGAGAGCACAGGAGAGACAGGCTCCCTGCTTTCAATTCCTGTGCCTGGCCTCATCCCGGTACAGAGCAGTTGAAAGTATTTGTTTCAAGGAAAGTCCAGCTTTGCCCCGTAGTCCTTGCTAGAGCATCCTCGGTTGCTTTCTGGGAATGGTGCATGGGCAATAGAGTTGGTAAGAAATTTTTCTGATGGAACAGTTTTCTGTTGGAAAATGCTGATGCTTCAAAATTGAAACATTCTGGGGGAACGTCTCGATTTCAACAAATTTCTGACAGACGCCTGGCAGGTTTCCAACAGAAACCTTCCTGGTTTCCAGCCTGCCTCCCTCCCTGGCTCCTCAATAGCCTTCAATGTGGCAGCCTGCCAAATTTGGGCAGATTTACACCAAAAAGGTAAAAGGCACATCCCTGGCACAAATGCTACCCCACTGTAAAAATTCAAGTCCCTGCTGCAAAGCATGGAGGTGCTAGAGCTTTTTAAAGAAAACATCACCAAAATTTTACATGAGCACATTAACGTATTTTCCCCCAGCCTCATTCTTAGACACAACTACATTGTTTTGGTTGAAATTTTCTAGAATAATTCAGCCTGAGGCAGACACCCAGCATGTAAAATTTCATCCTGAACTGTTAAAGGTTGGCAACTGAGAACACAGTGTTGTAATGGGAAGTATTAGGCAACCTTAATAATAGGTGGCACTACCAGTCCTGCCTACAGTATCCTGACTGGAGGCTCTTTTATTATTCTACATTCAATACTGTATGTCCACCGTATGCCCTTAAAATGACAGGAAACACTAATCAGCTTTGGGCCTTCAAATGCTAATAGGCGGTTATATGAAGATGATGATGATACAATGACTACAATGTGCAATAAAATAGAGCTAAAGCAACAAGAGTGTTTGTAAGTGGGGGTGGGAGAGGGAGATTAATGAATTAACTTTAATTAGAATATCCAAATGACACGTACATCACTGTTATAACTAGAGTAACTTAACCCACATCGGGTAGAGTTTTCAGTGCAGTGCCTAGTGAATTAAGTGGTTACTCCTTTTATTGTTAATAAAGTTGCCTGCTTGCTTCCTCGTCTATCTTATAATTAGGGCCCTACAAAATTCACGGCCATAAAAAATGCATCGTGGACTGTGAAATCTGGTCTCCCCCTGTGAAATCTGGTCTTTTATGTGCTTTTACCCTGGACTATACAGATTTCACAGGGGAGACCAGCATTTCTCAAATTGGGGTCCTCACCCAAAAGTGAATTGCAGGGGGTGGTCGCAAGGTTATTTTAGAGGGGTTGCGGTATTGCCTCCCTTATTTCTGCATTGCCATCAGAGCTGGGTGGCTGGAGAGTGGGGACTGGTGGCCGGGCGCTCAGCTCTGCAGGCAGTGCCTCGCCAGCAGCAGCGAAGTAAGGGTGGCAATACCATACCATGCCACCCTTACTTCTGTGCTGCTGCTGCCTTCAGAGTTGGGCAGCCAGAAAGTGGTGGCTGCTGACTGAGGGCCCAGCTCTACAGACAGCATCACAGAAGTAAGGGTGGCAATACTATACCATGCCACCCTTACTTCTGCGCTGCTGCTGGCAGCGACTCTGTCTCCAGAGCTGGGATCCCAACCAGCAGCTGCTGCTCTCCAGCTGCCCAGCTCTGAAGGCAGAGCCGCCGCCAGCAGCAGCACAGAAGTAAGGGTAGCAGTACTGCAAACCGCTCCCCCCCCCCAAATTTCTTTTTGGGTCAGGACCCCTACAATTACAGCACTGTGAAATTTCAGATTTAAATAGCTGAAATAATGAAATTTACTATTTTTAAAATCCTATGACTGTGACATTGACTAAAATGGACCGTGGATTTGGTAGTAGGGCCCTACCTATAATAAATAGTGTTAGCGTCTCTTAGCCAAACTAAGAATCTTTACAAAAAAGATGCCTTATTTTTCCATTCTGCTTTAATAATAAATTAATGTCAGCCATTATTTCCTCTCAAAGTACTTTACTTTATTCTGTTTAGGGGGGAAGATGGGTTGGATTAAACCAGGGGTGGGCAAACTATGGCCCGCAGACTGCATCCGGCCCGTCAGACCTTTTAATCTGGCCCTGGAGCTTCTGCTGGGGAGCGGGGTTGGGGGCTTGCCCCACTCTGCACAGCTCCTGGAAGCAGTAACATGTCCACCCTCCAGCTCATATGCGTAGGGGCAGCCATGGGGCGCCACACGCTGCCCCCGCCTCAAGCGCTGGCTCTGCGGTTCCCATTGGCCGTGACCTGCGACCAATGGGAGCTACAGGGGTGGCACTGCGGATGAGGCAGCACATAGAGCCGCCTGGTCGGCGCCATGCCTCCACATAGGAGCCAGAGCGGGGGACATGCTGCTGCTTCCGGGAGCTGCTTGAGATAAGTGCTGCCCGGAGTCTGCACCCATGACCTCCTCCCCTGCCCCAACCCCCTCCTCCAGCCCTGATCCCCCTCCCACCTACCAAACCCCTCAGTCCCAGCCTGGAGCATCCTCCCCCACACCCCAACCCCTTCTCCAGCCAAGATCCCCCCCCATGAATCCCTCATTTCTGGCCCCACCCTGGAACCCACACCCCCAGCCCAGAGCCTGTACCCCCCTCAACCCCCAACCCCCTGCTTCAACCCAGAGCCCCCTCCCATACTCCAGACCTCTCTTCTCCACCCCCAGCCTGCAGCCCCCTCATGCACCCCAAACCCCTCATCCCTGGCCCCACCCCCGAGCCCGCACTTCCAGCGGGAGCCATCACCCCCTCCCACATCCCAACCCCCTGCCCTAACCCGGAGCCCCCTCTCGCACCCTGAACTCCTCATTTCTGGTCCCACCCCAGAGCCCTCACCCCCTCCCGCACCCAACCCCCTATTTCGTGAGCATTCATGGCCCACCATACAATTTCCATACCCAGCTGTGGTCCTCAGGGCAAAAAGTTTGTCCACCCCTGGATTAAACAGACAGAAAATAATGACATAACCAGATTTGAAAATCTGACTCTAGATATAAGCAGGTCCATTGACACCTGTGAGACCCGGCTTTATGAAGAGATTGGGGAGTTGCAGTTTCTGGACTAGTACTAGCACACTGAGAAGAGGCGGATGCACACATTACCAGGATTGCATCTTATATAGCTTATTCTTAAAGTCATTTTGTTGGCTGTATTGGAACTTTGCTCCTCTACCTCCAAGTATTGTGTTGGGTTGCAGGATTAGTCCCTATTGTGTAGGGAGGGAAGAGGTGGAAACTAGCATATTTGTACCCTGGAGTTTATGCTAGACTAGAGTGAGTGAAATTTTATGCATTTAAATTTGCCTTTATAAGTGGAAGATTAAAACAGCTTTATCCTTTTTCTATAGACATTAATAGCAATGTATCTGGTGATTGCTGCTGTTGGGGTAGAAGTTTGGCACAAGCCTTTCCTATTTGGTTATTACATTACAGATGTATTAGTAATCTTGCTGAGAGGTAAGTCTCCAGAGCTGAGAAAATCTAAATGGTTTTTCATAGCCTATTTGCTTCTTTTTCTTTATAATTATTTTTCTCTTCCTACAATATTTGTTATCTGCCACTGAAAGAGATGTGTTTACAGAGTGATTTAACAAAGTCAATAATGTAGTGATTTAGAGAATTTCCCACAGAGAAATGGAAAATTTTGGAGAAATGTTTTCTCCTCACGTTCATACTTTCTGATGCTCACTAATTTACAACTGACAAACAGAAGAACCTGAGTTCAATCAGGGGGGTCTAATTCTTTTTGCTGCTTGGTTGACAGGTTTCCAAAGATTCAAGTGTAGTTAATGTCACACATGTAAGATTGCTCTCATTATTTAAGTGGTGGGGGAGGAGAGAGACATGGAATATGTGTGTTTATTAGTATGAGTTTGACCCTTTTAATCCATAATAAAATAGGTTCTTAGGACAAGATCCTCAAAGGTATTTAATCTGATAATTTCTATCGATTTCAAGCAATGTTCAAATCCTAACTAGCTTTGAGAATTTGGGCCTTAGATACCATTGGTACAAAGTGATGTGGTGGAAAGAATGAAGGCTTTTACTGTTTAAGTAATGTTAGGAGACAAAACTGTAAACCTGACTAGCAGGCTATTCAGTTTTTAAAGTATTTGTAATACAGAAATGCTAAAGAGTTGCATTTCCTCCTACTAACTAATGTTTAGCATTACTTCCTATCTGATGGAATCACTTTTCTTTCTAGATTCTGATATAAGCACTAAAAACTTCCTAAGCCAGGAAACAGACAGCATTATAGTTGGAAAGAGAACAGGAGTAGTTTGATCTTTTAACATGAAATCAGGAATGTGTCTGAAATATCTTCCAGGATTTAGCTGGAATGTTAAGAAATTAACATGCACATTTTGAATATCCTGATGTATTAATTATTTTTGTAATGAATTTAATTATGAAGAGAAAAGACAGGAAAAGGAGAAGTTGGTCTAATACACTATTAACACATGCAGTATGGAAATAATTCTTAGGAAACATTTGCACTCTTTGAGCCAAATTAAGCTCTTGGGTATGTGTTTTTATCACCCATTGTCTTCCCTAGAAGCTGTACAAATATGTTAAAGGAGATAATTTAATTGTGCCTATTAAATTCACACACACTTTCCTTCTCCCACCCCCACTTACAAACCATTAAAAGCTACTATCTTCAGCTTCAATTGTACCTTCCAGGAATTCACAGATTATAAAGAAGTAGAGCTATTTGAGGGACCCTATATATAGGCATAATTTTTAGAAGGAATGTGTACAAGGATGTGTTTGTTTCCTCTCTTGCTTTATCTTCAATGTAAAATCTTATGACGGCGGCCAGAATTGTATAATCCTTTGTATTTCAGGTCTACAGTATGCCCATTCTGCGCTCCTTGGAGAAAAAAGTGTGAAATAGAACATGCCACAGTAATATCCCATGAATTTGTCAATTCATTTTATGTGGGAATGCACTTAAATGCCATCTGGTGGCTGGAAGTGGGAAAATAGGGAGATATCGAATGATTTGTGCACAAGTTAGAGCACCATAGGCACTCTGAGAAGATCAATGCCCGCTTGTCCAGAAGTTGGCTATGTGATGATGTGATATGCGATCCTGAACTAGTCCATTGAGTGCAATCTTCCTTTACCAAGCACCTATCTTCCTTTGTGCCTGTCTTTAAGGCATGTGACAACAGTTTAAGGAGAAAAGTAATGACCTTCCTTGGGCTTGACAAGCCATGGATGAAGCTTTAGTTCACACTGTTCAAGATATTAAGAAGATTTGTGGAAGGGAGGCTTGTTAAAGCTTTAAAATCCCCAGAAGCAAGCAGCCTCTCCTCACTCACACTCAACCAAAAACCACCTCAAAGCAAAGCTCAATAATATCACTTAAGAGTTACTAGGCTCTGTTTATATATTGCGTGCTAGTCAGGCAAGGGTGATGTGAATGGATTCTTGAAGCAAGAGAACTGAATGTTCTTTCCATCATTGTCTTGGGTAGTTTACACGTATCTAAGAACCCAGAGAGGCCTTTAAAATGTCATCCGTCACACAGTAGTTACAGTGCCCTTAGCTGGACAGATTTCATGGCTGGCATATATATATGACTGTTTTTAACTATGAGAAAACCCCCAAATGAGCTATATTAATTGGTTCAGTTATTACTGTTTTCACAGCCCCTTGTAACTTTATTGAAATAGGTCTTCAAGTTTGTTTTCAGGGACTCTTCCATTACATTCGCAAAGCAGGAGAGGGCCGATGAGAGAGTCCTTGGAATTGATGCTGGGCTAGAAAGCATTTAATCAGTGTCACAGGTTTGAATCTGGGTTCCGTAATAGAGACCAGAAGTGGTTACTGTTTGATAGCTGTTCATCATTTATGTGCAATGAGTAGGTTCAGTTCAGTTTGTAATGGTAGTCTGAGATCTGTAGCACCATATCCATTTTGCTCTGTGCCAGGATTCCTAAAAATAATGACAGCCTCAGACACACTAAGGTCTGAACAGACAGAGAGACTAACCTACCTTCTCACTCGGAGGTTGTTTCACCAGATTAGTTGATAGTGTGGGGAAGCCTGAACTGCAGGTGCATTTTATAGAACTGGTTAAATCAGAGAATCCACTCTCTTGCAATTCAGTGCCTTTCATGAGCACTTATAAATAGAAAAAAAAGAGTAATACAACAGGACACTGACACTTTATGAGTTTTTTTCCAACGTCCCCAATTAAATCATAATGGGGCACCACATAACCATTTGGTGGCTTTTATTAATCACTGTTGGCACTTTAACAATGAGCCTGTATTTGCTTGATCAATACTTGGCAAAGTATCTGAATGCAGTTTCATTCTCTCCCCACTCCCCTCACCCGCCTTGCTCCCAGTACAGAAGTACAGCTGCTGGGCTGTCAAGTTTTTGGACAATCAACTTAGAAGAGCAAGAGCAGGGTTTGCAAACGTCTCTAATAGATTTTCAACAACTGGAGTCCCTCAGTCAGAACCTAATGGTGAATTTCACGCAACGCATTCTCTATAGATGTTGTAGTTTTACTGAGTGAGGCTCATGTATTCTCATTACCAGGATTCAGTGTGCCTAAGATTTACAAAAACAACAGTAAAACAGAGTGTTAGATCTGCAGGAGTAGGACACAGTCTTCCTTACTTTCGTGTGAATCATCTTGCATTCTGTGAGTGCATCTAAGAAATCCAGGGTCAGATACACTGGACAGAAATCTCACTGGCGTCCCAGGTTAAGCAGAGAAGCCACTCCAGAGTATTTTACAGTATTTCTTCTGCCACCATGTGAACACACCCACAAAACTTTCATGAGCCCTGGCCACATTTTTATCATGAAGCTCAAATCCTTAAGCCCCAAAACAAACTGTCAGATACACACCGAACAAAATAAACAGGGCAACTCTTCTGTCCACAGATCTCCTTGTCCTGATATCTAGACAGCAAACGCCTTTTCTATTGTAGTATGAGAGAAGCCCAGTCCCTTTTAGAAGTACAGACGCTAAGTAGACTCAGCTGTACCTAATTACCTCAACTCAGCAAGGCCCTGAAAGCCACGTGAGGATTAACCACAATTGCCCCTCAACACTCTCTGGCTCAGTAGTATCTCCCATAGGGTCACACTGGGCCAGGGTGTGTCATAACTGGGCCAGACCTCCCAAATAAACAATGCATAGTACTATAGGGCAGATATTGATATGAACACTTTTAGAAAAACATGTCTTTTCACACAATTATTTCCCAAGTGAATTTGGTACCTTAAATGAGTCCAAAAAGCTACCATACATTTTTTGCTCACTTGCAAGCAAAAAAAAAAATTACTTTTGACTGCACAGAAAGAAATGCTTTCCTTTCCCCACACCCCACAATATTAATCAAAATCAGAGTTTAGAAAATTGTTCTTGTGCTTGAGGTTCATTAGACCTTACAGTGGGTTCATTGTATTTCATCGGTGCAGCTCTAAGTGCACAATAGAAAGGCTGTTCTATAATCCAAGCATTGTTGCATGTTTCAAACCTTTGGGATTGGTCAGTAAGGATGGGATTCACAAATTGATTTAGGCACCTAATCCCAGACGTAGGTGCCTAAGTCCCCCTTTGACTCTACTGCAATCCACAAAACTCTCACTGAACATTGTGGGCACCTAAACCCATTCGGTGCCTAAGTTTTTTAGAGTAAAAGTTCCCTCAGAATCTAAGTTTCTGCCTCTGAGCATGTGCACTGCTGATTCCCTTTAGGCATCTAGACACCTATCTCCCACCTAAGCCCTGAAGCAATTTGAGAACCAGGGGAGGATAGCCATTCAGCCACTTAAGTTGTGTGTGGGGGCCTGATCTGGAAGGAGTCCTCAGAGGCTGCCTTTTGGATCAAGTCCCATTCTGAATCCAGCTGGAGGAGGAGGTGCCTAACTTATAACTTTTAGCCCAGGGGCAAGAGCACTCACCTTGGTTGTTGGAGACCCAGGTTCAATTTCCCCCTCTGCCAGAGGAGGGAGAAATGGGGGTCTTCCATCTCTCGGGAGCAGGCCCAGGTCCAGCTTTTTTTGCCGCCCCAAGCGGCAAAGTTAGGAAAAAAAAAGAAAAGCTAAAGCCACGATCGGCGGCACTTCGGTGGCAGCTCTACCGCACCGCTTCATTCTTCAGTGGCAATTCGGAGGCGGGTCCTTTGCTCTGAGAGGGACAGAGGGACCCGCCGCTGAAGACTCGGACATGCCGCTCCTTTCCATTGGCCACCCCAAACACCTGCTTCCTTCGCTGGTGCCTGGAACCGGCCCTGCTTAGGAGAGTTCACCAACCATTGATATTCTGATGAGGGGATGCCCTCAGTTTCTCCCGCTGAAGCAGTTGTCTGTGGATAAATAATGAAAAAGTGACAGCAGCAAGGGGACTGGACCCAGAGTCTCCCACCTCCTAGGTAGGTGCCCTAACTAATGGCCTACAGGATTATTCCCATGCATTTACTCCCTCTTTCTGGCCCAATGACTATTTAAGTATTTATCCACGGTGGAAGTAATAGGCCTAGAGAGAGGAAGAGTGTGAATGAGGCTGTAATCCAATGGCTAGGGCCCCCACCTGGCAGGTGAGACACCTCAGGGCCAATCCTCCTGCTTCAAACTCTCTTATTTATCCACCATGGAACAGCTTCAACAGGAGAGACTGAGGGAGCCCTCATCAGAATGTCCCGTAGCCAGTAAAGATCTCTCTGGAGAATGTAGGAAACCCCTGTTCAAATCCCCCCTCCCCTTGCGCCTGGCAGTGAGAGGAGAATTGAACCTGGCTCTCATATCCCTGGCAAGTGTTCTAACCACTGGGCTAAACGTTATAAGGTGGACACACCCTCCCCCCACCATTTTGTGAGGAGTAAAGCAGGTGCCAAACTCATTCTCAGAAGAAATGCCTTAGGCGCCATTTGGCAGTAGGGTCCTGGTCATGGAGCGCTAAGCAGAGCTAGGTGCCTTTCTTCAGCCAGAGCTTACGTGCCCACCTCTGAGAGAGGGGCAGGGCTTAGGACACAGCCCTCTCATCAGCATCTCCCATTAACTAGCTTAGGTGGCTCCCTGGCTAGTGTGCTGGCTTTTGTGGATTGCATTCTTAGGTGCCTGTCCCTCCCCATTCATTGTATAGAGAACCTAGGTGCGTAATTTGTGGATCGCAGTGTCATTCCCATATTTTCTAGTCGCCTAAAAGTAAGGTGCCATGATGCTCAGCATTGCAACACCTAAGTCCTGTTGTGAAACCCACCCTAACTGCCTGATCTTGTGCCCACTGAAGTCAATGGCAAAGCATCCATTGGCTTCAACAATGCGGGACCAAGACCCAGCTGAAAAATGAGAAGTAAAAGCTGGCTGAGGTCTGGGCCTTGCACTCTCTCCTATAAGTGGGGTTAATGTTTGTAGAAAATAATTGTGTTAATTTTTTTCTGTGGTGTGTTATACAGCAATTTACATTGATTTTGCAAAAATATGTTTCCATTTTTGGAGATGCTCTCAGCCATTGGTGTATGTTGGTTTTATAATAAATACATAAACAATAATAATTAATACATCAGAATGACCCCAAGGCATGACATTTAAACCTTACCAAACCGGAGCTATCATACAGGCTCAGCCCAGGAGAATGATTAAACCTGAAAAATTTAAAAACTGTAAATTGAAACATTACATTTTTGGTTTTTAAAAACAGAAAGACAATAGAAAAGGCAATTAGGTATGAAACCTTTTGTCAAAATATGTGCATCCTACTTAACTCTTGAACTCAATGTTGTCTTGTGGCAATGAGTTCCACAGATTAGTTCAAATTATGTAAAACATAATTCTGTTCATTAGTTTTAAATTTGGTGCCTTTCAACTTTAACAGTTATGTTGTTTTTGTGTTACTGGCTGTATAACAGTACAATTTGAAGGTCCCAGTGAATATCAGAGTCCTTTTGTACTAGGTACTGTACAACAGAAAGTAAGAAGAGACTCTGCTCTGAAATCAGTAGGCGCTATAACTGCTTTGCACCTGAAAATCAGGCCACTTTTGTTTAATAAGGATTTAGGAGACTAATTTTTATGCACTTTGGTTTGAAAATGTTGGCTTTAGTGTCCTACTCAAGGTCACAGAGTCATAAGCAGAGGCAGGAATTAAACCAAGCAGTCTCAACTCTCAGGGCCTTGTGCTGATCAGTAAGGGTGCACAGGTTAGCATTCGAATTTATGCATGATCTAGGACATCAGTAGCAAAATAGATTACTTAAATATCAATGTTGCAAAAGGGAGAATGGCAATAACATAATACCATGGGAAACAATTTTATTTAGAGTTTCATATTTCCCTTGGTTTAGAAAAGATTGTTTTCTCTTTATCAACTTTAAAGTACAAGTAAATGACTTGTAATTGTAATCCTTTGCCTTATTTTTCAAAGGCCTTTTCTGAGTGCAGTCTGTATAGAGCATTCATTCCCCATAGTCTAATCCACTTAAACATTCTGCAGCATAGCAAACATTCAGATTTCTTTTGGCCAGAGAGAACTGGATGTGCCTCCTTTCAGAGTCCACTGATTTTTCACTTGGTTCAGCTAGAGGGATTGCTGTAGAATGAGGCAATGTGTTCTCTCTGCCACTGCCCCAGCTTTTGTCCGCTTCAGGAGTGAGAACGCAGATCTCTTGCATAGTCCAAGTAAATGCATTTCAGATGGTAACTGAGGGAGGAGAGAGATTGCTTTTTTATTTGCAAATACTGCTAATATAAATTTTCCGTACATATTGGTAACTCATTTCATAATGATTTCCTGTACTTTCTATTGCAAAGCAGCCAATCATTCTGAATAGTCATTAGGTAACGTTAAGGGATATACTTTCAAACCTGTACAGTTTACTTAGACTTTGGCTCAATTAGGATTTAAAGGTGTGTTCTTAGCATGTGCTAGCTAATATATTCACCAGCTTAGTACATGTGGAAGTATTGTTATGACGGACGCTGGGTGAAACCCTGTCGAAGCTGATGTGCATGCTAGCCACAATTAATTCAGGATAAATGTAAGAAACAGGTAAGGTCCTTTTTGGAGAAACAATAGGAACAACTGCCCAAAACACAGGCTACATGCTCGACTGGACAGAAGCCGAGCTATATGTGTTTAGAGTTTCTCTGGGGGCATAGGGCAAATACAGGGGGGCGAGGTAATGTTTCGTAGAGCTGTGCATGAGGAGACACACCAGAGAAGCAGCCAGCAAGTGAAACACTAGTAACATGGCTCTGAGAGAAATGCAAGAGGGAGAGCTTTTGGGGCAGAGTGCTAGCTGAAAAGAGGCTTGGAATTGTTAGCAAAGAAATTCCTGCCTGTTTGATTCCTACTGTGTTCAGGGAAACAGGATTTTGTGTATATTGTTTGTAAATAAAGAGGATTGCCTCAAAGAAATACAAGTCTCCATCATCAACTCAACTCATCTCCTCCTAACTCAAACAACCCAGAAGATCATGAACATTGGCTAACGACTTGATTCAAAAGGGATATCAATGTATACTGTACTATATGGAGCTATCTTATGCTAGATTTCTATCATGACAATTCCTTAGGTGGCAAATATGGGTGCAAACTCACTGTGAATCCAAAACACATGCATACAAATGTTAGAGTCTTTGTGCATGCAGATAGCATGCATGCTTTGCACAACTATCCTATCTCCATGTAAAATCAGATGTCTTGTATGTGCTAATTCATGCTGTAGCGGTATGCTTGAATATGTATTTGTTTGCTTAAATTGCTTAAAGTTGCATATTTCAGACATGTTAAGTTTGTAAATTCTAAAATTTTCTTCTCAGTTGATTCTTTTCAGTTCATTTTAAATAATAAAATACTCAATGTGTAGTCAGCAAGCAGCTCATTATGTAATAATCTGTTTGCCCCGCCACTCAGTGGAATTAGAAATTAAATGAAAATAAAAAAGTTCCTTTCTCCAGAAATGCATAACAGTGAGAATCAGTCCTATTCTATGAACAGCCACTTCTCCAGCTACCAGTGCCTCTGAATGTTAAAAGTTTAACAAGGGTGTATTAAACATTCAATACAGTGAAATTCTTTCCAAACAGTCTAGCGTCTCTAAAATGTGGAATATGGGGTGGAGAGGGGTTTTCTAGGCTCTGAGATGCCAAACATTTTTCTAGGTGCTAGATGTAAATGAATCATTTTTAAATTTGAATCTTCAGCGGTCATTGAATATAGGGTTATCAATCTAGAGAGTGAAAGGGAAACTAGTGTGGTGATGAGATGGGCCAGTTATGGCACATCTACACTGCAAACAAACAAACCAACCTTATGGCAGTGAGTCTCAGAGCCTGGGGCAACTGACTGGGACTCATGCTACCAGGCTGGAAATAGCAGCATAGACATTCCCATGTGGGCTGGAGCCTGCACTCTGAGAACCTCTTTCCTTGCTGGGTTTCAGAGCCCAGGCTCCAGCTGAAATGGGAATATCTGCACTGCTATTTTTAGCCCAATAGCACAAGCCCCTCAAGCCTGAGTCAGCTGACCTGTGCTCTGAGAGTCACTGCTGCGTTTTGTTTTGTTTTGTTTTCTGCAGTATAGATGTAACCTTAGGATCACTGTCATTTGAGCAACTGAGAATTGGTTTCTATAATATTAGTGATGCAGGTTGAAATACTACTAAACTGCCAAGCATTTAAGGGCTCAGTTCAGTCAGAATTAACTCTTAGGCTTTGTCTACACTGGCAACTGAACAACAAAATTGTTGTCCTTCAGAGGTATTAAAAAAAACACACACACCCCGAAAGACAAAAGTTTTGTTGATGAAACGCACCGGTCTGAACAGCGTTTTGGACAAAGCTACAGCCGCTCGTTGGGGGTGGAAGTTTTTTTGTCGGTGGGAGAGCTCTCTCCTGCCGAGAAACAGCGGCTACACTGTGCACCTTTTAGTGGCACAGCTGTAGCCACACAGCTGCAACTAAAAGGCGCGTAGTAGTGTAGACAAAGCCTTAGCTTCTGCATTATGTGAAGAAGAATTGCCCAGCCCTATTCCCTGTCTCCCTTCTCTTCCCCCCCACCCCGCTGCCAAAATGGGGGAAGTTTCCCTTTTCAGATGGAAAGTGTTTAGAAACCAAATTTTATCTGAAAGAACGACATTGGGTTGAAGTACAACGGTGTAGCGTGGCAGGTCTCATTGCTGAACTTGTTCTCACAGTCTGGAGGAGATTGGTGACCTTCTGGGCATGGTCTAAGGCTCTTTAAACAAGTGTTACATAATTACCATTAGACAAAGGAGAGAGGTTTATACACAGCACAAAAGGGGTCAGTCATTTTATTAAGTCAGCCTTTAAGGTGACAGATATTTGTTTTTAATTTTCCATAAGGCGTACATATGCTATGGCAACATCTGCTGTAGAAATAGTCACATAAGTAACTAAGGGCTAGTCTATATTTACCAGCCGGGTCGACGCGGTGAGTTCGACTTCTCGGAGTTCGAACTATCGCGTCTAATTTGGACGCGATAGTTCGAACTCCGGAAGCGCCACGGTCGACTCTGGTACTCCACCACTGCAAACGGCGGTGGCGGAGTCGACCTTGGAGCCGCGGACTTTGATTCCGCGGCGTCTGGACGGGTGAGTAGTTCGAACTAGGGTACTTCGAATTCAGCTACACTATTCACGTAGCTGAATTTGCGTACCCTAGTTCGACCCCGCTTCTTAGTGTGGACCAGCCCTAACAAACACTTTGTTGTGTTAGGATAAGGATTGAATTCAAAAGCCCTAAACAAGAGTTTGAGGTGTCAGAATTGCCACTGCAGCTGCCTCTTTGATAACGGAAAACTTAGATCTCAAAAATAGCTTTGGAAATTCAAAAGGCGTATTTGTTCCTAATGTGCCTTTGTCCTTTAGTATTTCCTGACATGACCAACATGATTACTGATACAAAATAAGCAGTTAAAATGCATTTGTGTGTCTAAAAGAGGGTTGGATGATCTTGTTGCTAAAGCCCAGGATTGGGACTTGGGGGTTCTATTCCCATCTTGCCACTGGATTTCCCTGTGTTACTCGGTGTCACCTGTCTGTGACACAATTTCCTCACTATAAAAGAGGGATAATTTCTCACAGTGGTGTTTTGAGATGTAGCTCAGAAACAGACTGGGTTGAGAAGCGGTAAGGATTTTTTGTGTAAACAAAAAGCTTGACTAGTTCTGTTCACTTCAGAATGAAGTCATTGTAGAAGTGCACAGCATTCATATTCACACAGATTTTGCATTACTTCACGTTCTGATTTTTTGTAGTTAGATTTTTAAAAAACAATGATTTCTAGGAGACACTCTCTCAATAATGTCCCAAGTTTGACATTTCAATCAACACAGGTAATTGATTGAATGTGTGATTTTAGGGAATTTCAAAAATCAAGACCCAAAAATCACCGCTTGGACAGGAGTCAGGATGGCCCAATGGCTGAGTGATTGTGATTGGGTTCGATTCTCACTCCATGCCTTCTGTTTCCTGAATCAGCAGGGACTGAGAGTGATGCAGAAGCAGCTATGCAGTTGCTGGGCAGAAGGGATTTCTTAATGCTAATTAAAAAACAAACAGTCTTGATGAGTTCCAATGACAACCCCTACCCAGACCTCCTCAGCTAAAAAGACAGTGGAGGCAATGGGCTGAAGAAATTGGGCGACTTCATAAAAACTACTCCCTCCCCAATACACTCAACCCCCCACCCTCATAAAAGATTACATTGGGTAAAAGTTTATTTGGGTGAAGGGTATAAAGCAGTGACTGGTGTATCTGTCCCCTCTTGGAGATGGAATTTTAGCTAGCAAGATTATCATTTGTGGTCAGTGTGTTATTTCTAACTAAAATGACACTTCATAAAAATAACAAATTGCTGAGAACTAACAGTCTTTGAATTCTATTTCTAGCACTGGTCTCTATTTCTGTTCTTCTTGGTTGCTTTTCTTCTAACAAATCAAACTTCAGGATTGAAGCAGGAAATTTAGATTTAACCTCAAGAGTCGGTGTTTTGTCTCATGTCTGCTGTAATGTGATGCAGATGGTAGAACTGTTCTACGTAACTCAAGATTTTATTGAACTAGCCCTCCTTGCTTAATAGAAAACATAGCTAACTGCAATGCACATTAAACAGACAATTCTGAGAGCAGTACGCTTGAGAATGTATATAAGTGTATTTACAAAATACTTGGGATGCTTCTTCAAGCTGCAAGTCCTCCAGCTGTTTCATAGAGAGGATGGATGTATTTTGTAAGGACTGGGAAGGAGAGGCAGATGAGGGCTAACCCCCCCGCCCCCAAAAAAACCCACCACCTCCAAAAAACAAACAAAAACACAACACCCCAAAAAATTACAATCTGAACTGTTTTTATTTTTTTCTCCTTTTGGAAAATGGTTGAAATTTGGTATTTATTAAAGAACATACAGGCTATATTGACTAGTCTCCATGCAGCTAGTGCAGTACTCCTTAATTCAACTTTATCCTGACTCCAATATCCCTACTATTCTAGTTTTCCTTTGTTGAGTTACCAATCATCCGAAATCGTGCCAAAGATTCTGGTAGTTCTACAATGGGGAAAAATGACTGACTGGTGAAAGCCAAAAATCTCTTGATGAGCCAAGAAACCCTGCTGTGCTATGTTGACCCCAGTACATACTATCCTAAATTTGTTTGCACATCCTCTACAAATAGAGGATCCTGCATTCTGAATTTCCTTGTTTTTACAAAAATTGTTACAAAATGCTAGTATTGTGAAACCAGTTGAGTACTTTTTTTATAATTAAGATTTTAGGAAGTTTAAACTTACAAACTCAAAGCTTACATCACCAGAGGGTGCAATTCTACCTCGTAACAAACTATTAGTCTTGCACAATTTTAAAAACAGACATTATGACAATTATCCAGCCATATAATCATGAAACTGAGGCGGAGCCATCCTAGGGGGACTTAAGCAACAAATAAACCAGCTGGAAAACACTTGATAGGTGGTCAGAAAGGAAAATACTACATAGACAAACAGAAAGGAAAGAAAGTACGCCACCGAAGATCACAGGAGTACCGCATATATCCACTGCCCATCATACTGACCAGAATTGTCTGTTTCCTTGTACACCCTGGTCTGTCTCTTTCCATCTGTTGTCTCATACTTAGGTTGTAAACTTTTTGCACAGGGACAGTCTTTGTACAACACTTAGCACAGTGGGGTACTGATCAATGGCTGGGGTTCCTAGGCCTGTGGTAATACAAACAAACACAGATAGCTGCTGGCATAGTTATGCAAGGGAATCCCCGTTCCTTTGCCAGTTACTTCAGACTCAAAGAAGAATAAACGATTTTTTAAAAAGCCGCCGCTGTGTTTTTAAAGTGAATATCAAAATGACAATCAGTCAAATGATGACAGTAGTGAAAATAAATCATATTATAAACAGAATATTTGTATATTAAATTGCCAACCTACCGTTTTCCTAATAAGCACATTGATCTATAAATAATTTGGCTTCTGTGTTTATGGTTAATTATCTATTTCAGCTGCAAGTTCTTTGTGGTAGATCTGTCTCTTATGTGAATGTGCAGCGCCTAGCAAAATAGAGACTTGATCGTAGCTGGAGCCAATAGGTGCTACTATAGTACAAATAATTACTGAACTGTGATGCAATCTTTTAGTAACATCATTACAACACACTCTGCTCTGAATGTCTCTTAAAAGCTTTTACTGCTCATCTTACAAAATGCAGGAATCTATATGGTTAACCATTTGCAGCAGCATCACTTAATAAAAATATATTGGCTAATAGTGATAATTATACAGCGGCAATCAGCCTTTGACCTCAAGTATCAGAGGGGTAGCCATGTTTGCTGCTTTTACAGATCCAGACTAAGAGTCCTGTGGCACCTTATAGACTAACAGATGTATTGGAGCCTGAGCTTTCGTGGGTGAATACATGCATCCGATGAAGTGGGTATTCACCCACGAAAGCTCATGCTCCAATACATCTGTTAGTCTATAAGGTGCCACAGGACTCTCTGCTCCTTTGACCTCAGTTTACACACCCAGTAGAGAATTCTCCCATAACAAGGCAGAATAGTTCAGTTATTACGTCAGTAAAGATTTGATGCCATCAATGCAGCATGTCCATAAAACATCATATATGAATCTTGTTTCTTTGCAGGCTGCAGTATATTTCTTTCACTTCCGCAGATACTGTACAACATTCATAAGTGCATTAACATAAGTGTCATACCATCCTACTTAAATCATTGCATTTTATGCTTTCCTCACAAGAGAAATAAATGTAACATTTGAAAAAGCTATGTTCCTTTCAGTCAGCAACTGGTGCACAGATGTACTGCGTGAAAACTTGACTACAGAAAAAAAAAATCTGTAACATTGGTTTCTTTTTCATGTTTATAAGTCTTCCTCTTTCCCTGTCACTTTCAGTCCTCCAGACACAGACTTGGTCTACACTACAAACTTATGTCGCTATAACTATGTCACTCACTCTTGAGTGACGCAGTTACATCGACCTAACCCCCAGTGTAGACAGCACTATGTAGATGGAAAGGCTCTCCCATCAACATAGCTACTGCCCCTTACGGAGGTGGAGTACCTATGCCAATGGAAGAAGCTCTTGGAAGTGTTTCTCCCACCGGCCTACAGTCTAACCCAGTTCCTCTTTATAACTCCAGTTTTTCAAAAAGCAAATTAAACATGTACATTGTTGGTTAATAATATTGTGTTTTATTTGCAGTCAAATGTGCTCCATGATTTTCTCCAAATGTTATTGGCCACTGTAGGTAAATTATTGTTGTCGAGTACCTTACACTCAATACACCATCTTATCCTCTTTAAAATTCCTCTTTAAAATTCACCCCTGCCATGAAGCATATAAAAAACTACCATCAGATAATGGCTAGTCAGGTGGCAAGTTGTGATTATTGCTAACGGTTGGTGTATTACACCTATGAAATTGTATGCACAGCTAGTCTATGCTAAAATTGCCTGTTTTAATTATACTGTCCTGCCCTCTCCCTTATATTTGCTTGTAACAGGTGGATGAAATAAACATCTGCTGTTTCAAATTCCAAGCTCCTTGGGGAAGGACTGTCATTTATTACATGCATATATAATGCTAAGTACAACCTGGTTGAGGCCTCTAAGCATTAGTGAAATATAAATACTAGAGAGTTTTAAATTTAGATAGAATATAAAATACCTAGCACTTAACACAGCATTTTTGTACTGTGGATCTCAAAGTGCTTTACAAAGACCGAGCCCAAGGAAGAGGAATGGACATATCCCAATCCCTTTGCACACCAGCTTACTGAGCTGCTAGAGTAGGTTACGCCATCCAAAGAAATGGTGCAGTTTTTGCTCTTCACCTGCATGCTAGGGTACTCCAAGAGACATTGTGCCTCCTGCAGCATATTTCCACCAGAGATGTCTCCTGTGTCATTCCAAAAATGGGCCTGCAACCAACCCATAATGTGGGCTTATTGGCCCTGAAAAGTGCCAGAGACCTGGTAGAATTAGTATTTATTTTGATTAGTGAATATTCTGTATTTTCTTTCCTCTCATTCTCAGGACTTTGTTTTGCTTAGCATTTTCCCTCTTATGCAATCATTTGGCAGGGCTTCTCTCAAGCCTTCTGCTGGTTTATATCACTACTCTGAACAGAAAAGTACAGTAGTTCTAAACATCCAGCAAGGTCTGGTTTATTGCATTCTGTTGGTCATGCTCAGAAGCTTTGGTAATTAGAAATTCAGGTTTTCTGGTAAACTTGCCTTCTTTTCTCCCCAGCCTGCTACTCTGAACATCAGCAGGTATTTTATCAGCAAGGTTTTTGTTTTTAACAAAACAAAAATTTCAGCAGACCTGATTCATTCTCATATATTAGGGTTATCAAGCAATTAAAATTAATTGCAATTACTCAAGTGGTGTTAAACAACAATAGAATACTATTTATATAAATATTTTTTGGATGTTTTCCACATTTTCAAATATATTGATTTCAATTACAACACAGAATACAAAGTATACAGTGCTCACTTTATATTATTTTTATTACAAATATTTGCACTGTAAAAATGATAAACAAAAGAAATAGTATTTTTCAATTCACCTTATACGAGTACTGTAGTGCAATCTCTTTATTGTGAAAGCACAACTGGTATCCTACTGTTTAACAGTGCTATTAAAACTGTGATCAATTTTTTGAGTTAATTGTGTGAGTTAATTGCAATTAATGACAGCCCTAATATTTTATATCTATCCATCAGTGGTCTCCAACCTTTTTACATACAAAATCACTTTTGGAATTTAAGATCAACCCAGGATCTACCCCGCCCCTTCTCCGAGGTCCCACCCTGCTCACTCCATTCTCCCCTCCCTCCATTGCTCACTCTCCCCCATCCTCACTCACTTTCACTGGGCTGGGATGAAGGGGTTTCAGGCCCTGGGCTGGGGCCAAGGGGTTCAGAGTGTGGGAGGGGGCTCTGGGCTGAGCCTGGGGTAGTGGAGTGGGGTGCAGGAGGTGGTGGGGGGGTGCAAGCTCTGGGAGGGAGTTTGGGTGCAGGAGGAGGTGGAGACCCACTGCCCCCACCCTGCCCCAGGGCTGCAAGCACCACCCACCACATCTTCCATTGGCCACAGTTCCGAGCCAATGGGGGCTGCGGAGTCGGCGCTGGGGGTCGGAGACAGCAGCAGCGTGCAGAGCTGCCTGTTCCCCTTCTGCCCCCTAGGGGCTGCAGAGACATGCCAGCCGCTTCAGAGCAGCTTGAGGCCAGGGCAGGCAGGCAGCCTGCTGCTGCGCCACCAGATTTTAGTGGCCAGAGATCACAATCGACAGGTTGGTGACCACTGATTATATACTGTGACAAAGTTCTGTCCTTGACTCTGTGGGTCCTGCGTTTCCTGCCAGATTTTGCTAGCCTCAGAGGCTCACTGTGACCCTCCACATAGCCCTTCTCTCTCTAGAGGCAAGGGTCACAGCTTACTGAGCCATTTTCATCATAAGCCAACAACGGAGGTGAGGAGAAGCAATCCTCCCTTGTACAGTCTCTGTTGTTTCCCAGTCTCAGTGATTAATCAGGGAGGGGACAGGGGAGCCCAGGCCCACCCTCTACTCTGTGCTCCAGCCCAGGGCAGGGCTGCCCAGAGGATTCCGGGGGCCCGGGGTCTTCGGTGGCGGGGGGCCCTTCCGTTCCGGGACCCGCCGCCGAAGTGCCCGAAGACCCGCGGCGGGGGCCCCCCCACCGCCGAATTACCGCCGGAGCGGGACCCGCTGCCGAAGTGCAGCCCGGTCTTCGGCGGTAATTCAGCGGAGGGGGGCCCCGCCGCGGGTCTTCGGGGCACTTCGGCGGCGGGTCCCTGAACGGAAGGGCCCCCCGCCGCCGAATTACCGCCGAAGACCGAGCTGAACTTCGGCGACGGGTCCCGCTCCGTCTTTGGCGGTAATTCGCCGGCGGGGGGTCCTTACGCTCCGGGGTGGAAGGACCCCCCCGCCGGCGAAGACCGGGAGCGAAGAAGCTCCTGCGCCCGGCCCCGCAAGAGTTTTCCGGGCCCCCCGGAGCAAGTGAGGGACCCCGCTCCGGGGCCCCCGAAAAACTCTCGTGGGGGCCCCTGTGGGGCTTGGGGCCTGGGGCAAATTGCCCCTCTTGCCCCCCCCTCTGGGCGGCCCTGGCCCAGGGACCCTAAAATTAACAGCTGTGGTAGCTGACTTTTGGAAATAGGACATGTACAATTCCCTGGGCCACTTCCCACAGCAACCCCCCACTCAATATCTCCTTGACCGTTACCTCAGGACCTCCTTCCTTGCACCTGATATGGATTCGTACTGCTTCATTCCTCCAACAGCACAGCTCCCTCCTATAGCTCCTAACACCCACACCTCACTGACTACCTGGGAGGCTTTTAACTAGTTCCAGTCAGCCCTTGATTGGCTTCAGGTGTCCCAATCAATCTAGCTATCTCCACTGCCTTCTAGAAGGATCTTAATTGGCCCCAGGTGTCTTGATTAACTTGGAGCAACTGCCATTTGGTTACCATAGTACCAGGGCTTTGTTTAGCCTGGGGCTAACATACCTGTTCCTCACTTCTCTACTGTAGCCATCTGGCCTTGCCCCATCACAATACACACACATGCATGTAGTCAGGCATCTTGCAGTATATAGTATGTAAAGTTGTTCTTTTAAATCATAAGTATAAATCAATGACTCAGATCATATAATCTTTAGTGATCCAAACTCCCATTGATTTAATATATGCTCTATGGGAGTTTTGCGTTAGTGAAGAGATTGGGTACAGGCGCAATCGCTGTTTATCTTACATTTATCCTTTCCTCTGACAATCAGTTCTTTACCCCCTTTAAAAGTACTATAAAAGAACAACAATCAAGAAAAAACAAACATTAATTTTGTTATATTTTAATACTTAAAATTGATTCCACATTACAATAGCATTTGGGTGATGCCACAACAATCATTTAGCAGAAACATATATAAAACTAAGCAAATAATAATGTGCCAGCATTAAGTGTGATGTATAATGGATGAAAACATTTCAGCAGCCTCTAGATAAAAGTGTTTCATCATCTAAATAAATAGTTGCACAGCATGTGGATTTCTGTGAAATTGGATGAGAATTGCAAAAAACACAGCTACTGCAAATCACTCGGTATGAGGTTTGAGGTTTATTGCTAGACAGTGACGAATAGAGGAAGCTGAGCAAAGACTACCTAACATGAATAAAACAATCTAATTTTAGCCAAGTAAGAAGAGTTGCATAGGTATTCTAGGATCTCTTAAAATGTTTAACTTTCTAAAACATTTACACAGTGGTAATAATATTTGAGAGATGAACTGTTAAGCTTCATAGACCTTGTTCAAGCTAGAGTTTTGAAATTATTGGGGAGGAGTAGATTAGATAACATGCATCTCACTCCATAAAACAGATAATTTTCTTTATTTGCAGAGCACACTTAAAGAAAACACTGAAGAAAGATTCTTTGTATGAAGGACTTCCTACCTCTGGTATCTCCTGTGCTGCTGTTTGCTCTGCTTACTATCTGGGTGATTTTATCGCCGTGTGATATTTTAGCAAAACAAACCAGGCTGTTTTTATGGATGGTTGGTGTTTTTTCTCAAATGTTATTGTAAGTATTTTTGTGACTATGGTTTATATTTAGATACACTATTGTATGAGTAGGATTAAATTGTTCTTTTACTTGGTGTGACTAAAAGAAAGAAAAGAGCAACATTAGTTAAAAAAAAAAAAGAAAGAAAAAAAGAAAAAAAACTCACCAGAATCACTTTCACTCCTCTTGTGCCACTGGAATTAAGTGTCTAAATAGTGTGTCCACATTACACCCTGGTTTATAAAAATATACTTCACCAATTGCCTGAAATGTTGAAGCTTTCAGCAGTGTTAGTACAGGTTTTTTGATATTTATTCCAGAATAGAATAAAATTTTATAAGGTTTCTTTTTCAGGGCTTTATGTACAATGCTGTCTTTATTTCATGAAACATACCAGATGTCCTCCAACATGTAGGTGTAATTGAGTACTCCCTTGAGTGAAATTCAGCTCAGTTTAGAGGACCATCACAAGTACTATAGTATGCATAATATTTTGAGGGCATAAGTGATGCTTTGCGATGCTCCTCCAAATTTCTCTTACATTACTTATTCATTGTGCCCTAGCACCCTCTTTCTTCATCTAATGTAGATGGAAGATAAATCTTTGTGAAGTAGCAATATGGAATACCAGGCAACAAAACTGAACATAATTCTTAATGCTCTCATTGAAATCAGGGGTTAGGCCTTGATTCACGACAGCACTTGATTTCAATGGGACTTAAGCATGTTTTGCTAAATCAGGGCCTTATGTTGAAAAATTTGCCTGCCTCAGGACAAACCCTGAATAACTGGGCTTCATGCCTGGCACTACGTTTTGGGAACATATCGAATCCATATGCCTCAACCTGCAAAAGATATTGTACGACTCCATTAAGTAAATAATGCAACTGAATATATAAGGATGAAAAGATTTTTTGAGAATTATAATGAAGTGAACAATTAACTTCATACAGAGACCTGCAAATGCACTGAGATGTTCGACAAACATCATAGCTGTGTACACCTTTTCAGTATAATTGTTTCTTCAGAGGTAAATATATTTCAGTTGTTTGACAGGAAGATGCACATTTTACAACATATTTTTAACCATACTTCTGGTATAATTTGCAGTACACAGTTTCCACTATAAAAGTGACTATCAATCAGTACTATGCTCATTGTAATAAAGTGCATATGTATTTATTACTACAGTATACGTGTTAGTTTGGCATACAGTACCACCAAATTTAACATGTACAGAAACTGAAGTTTCCTGCATTACAGGAGATGTAAAATCCTATCAGTTCAGGATGGAAGCCGTGAGCGCTCATTAGAGGCCTCTAAACATTTATTTTGTAAAACCAGAAATGGCTATTCATGGATAGTGCTGATGTTCAAATAGCCTTTTAAAAATATGCCTCTGACAGTCACAACTGAATTAGCTCCATCTTGGAGACTGCACTTAGCCGTGTGAGGGGTGCCTCATTTTTCAAGGGTACAAGCTTCATTGTATGAATTTGTCATACCATTTACATTTCTAAGAGAGCTGTGCATGTTCTTAAGTGAGAAATACGGATTTCCTGCTAGTGAGGGAAATTGACAGGCAGTAGGCAAATATTAAATAAGCATCTCAACCAATGAAGAACAATATAGTGTCAAGATACTTTTAAGGGGCAAACAACAAGGGGAACCAAAAGTTCCTTGTTATGCTGCAGTTTATTGCAGCTAATCAGTGTAGTATGAATTTCAAGATCCTGTCTTACTGAGATAATTACTGCTGAATTAGAGGGTTACATCAATTAAAATGTGTAAATAAATAGTAATTGAAACCACTAACATTTCAAAAGCAAAAACAGACATCTTTTTTCTCCTCCCCATCGGTACCTTTTATACATATTCCCTTCAGAGACTAAGTAATGGTTGTCATAGCAATAGAGGTTCACCCTGAGATTCCGACACACTGTGTTTTCATTATCTGCCCTAAAGACCACAAATTGCAGCCCACTTTTCCCTACCTGCCAGTATCTTGCACGTCTCGTTCCTTTCACAACATATTTATTTGTCCACTGGACACTTTTGACTTCAAGCCTGCTTTCAACATGACCTCAAAACCATGCAATGTCAGACTTGGTAGGTAAAGCAAGGGCCTCCTGGGGGAAAGAAAAAAAGAGAAAAGCCTCTAATGGGAAGCTCTAAGAGACAGACAGTTCCCAATGTTTTAGCATCTAACTGGAAAAAACAAGGCTTACAAAAAAAGGTATCTACCAGCAGCTCATCACCAAGAGACTGCTCTTTACTCCCCCTTCCCCCCCCTGCTCCTTTGGCAGGGGCAGTAGCCCAGTCTTGGAGCCACTCCATTCACCCCACTTCTCTGCTGGTTTGAAGCACAAAAACTTTCTTCCCTCTATTCCGAGGGATCTCAAAGGCATCCTGGGAAATGTTCAGGCAACATTGTTGGCTGGTCTGAGCACACAGTCACAGAAGACAAATGTCACACTTCTGTCTGAACTACAGGCATGCTTAGAAACTCCCCTAAGACAGGCAGAGATTTACATTCAGAATAACAGAACACTTTGTACTGAGGATTTAGGATGGTGGATGGGAGAGTCTGAGCCCTTTTGGATCTCCTCATGGAGCTGGGTGTGGAGACTGCGACTGCTTGAGGGATTTCAGATTCACTGCTAATAAATGGATGGGTCGGAGGTGAGCATAACTATGGAGACAGTTAACAGGGAGTTCAAAGTGGGAGAAGACTGAGGACATAGACTGAAATATAAGACAACTGGAATACATACATGGTTAAGATCATCATAGCCAAAACAGAATTCTTAACCATTTCCCTGCCCCCACAAGCCATTCTTCCTCCCTCCTGTCACAATGGGCACCACCATCCATCCATCCTCACCATTCAGGCTCATAACCAGGGCATCATCTTCAGCTCTGCTCTTTCTCTAGAGCCTCTGATCCAGGCTATGTCTAAATCTGGCCAGTTTTTCCTGAACCCAATAATAAATACTAAAACAATGGTATCAATACTAATATAACAGAAAAAGAGAGACTCATGAATAACCTTTGAAAGACAAGTATATGCAGTATGGCCACTAAGGTCTAGGTGTGGAATACAAGTCAAATAAAAAGACTTGTAGCATAGGAAGGGTGTAAACATTAAGGAAAGAGGAATTAGGTGGGTTCACACATGGAATGAGGTTAACAGGATGGAATTAAGAAAGAAAATTTTAACCTATCAAGAAATATTCCTAACACAATTAGCTTGTGGAATGGGAATAGTGGACCCCACCTTTCTGAAGCTAGTTTAAATAGAACCAAAGCACTGAGAATAGATTGTAGGAAACGATTCTGAGGGAAATGGATTAGATCAGCAGAAGAGTCTTAATATCCCACTTCATTTTTATCTAACAAACTCAGTTCTAACCTTTTTTCTACTGTCATCTGTAGTGACTAGAGTAGTTCAGGTTTAAAATAGTATATTATTTATTGGCCAATATATCTCAGAACTAGTAAATGACTGCAATTACAATTCTTTATGCACAATCTAGTTTGTTGATGCCTTATGTTAATGGAAGTAATTTATTGTGATGGAAACCGGGAATAATGTGAGTAAACATTACAAACACACTTTGAGAATTTAACAAATCAGTTTTAATGGAAAATCATATTTAACATAATTAACAATACATATTCCACCTTCTGGATATATACAGTTGCTCAGCAAAAAGATACTATGTATGCAATAGGAAGATTACTGTAACTTACTCTCATTGATATACTGCAAAGCACAACACAGCTCCCTCAGTGTATTCTAAAACTGATTGTATTTTAAAAGGGACACTGTCAATTTCAAGAATACATTGTAAGCCAGTAAATTTACCTGCACTTTTAATAATTTCACCTTAAATTACTGAATGTGAAATAAATTCATATACTTTACTTTTTCCATTTCTTTTAGTTTCCACAATGAACCAGTGAAGTCAGTGGCACCTTTACTTTCAGAGTCTTAATACTGTAGTGTTTGGATTTCAAACTCTACAGGGGAATGGACTTTTCATTTTATTTTTTTTAATTTGTGAAAGTATTTCTATTGATTTTAGGATTTATAAACACTATTTTTTACCACATTTCAATTGTGCACTAAACTTAAATTGACAAGGGGTAAAATTTTCAAAAGTGCATAAGTGATTTAGGCGACTATTTCATTTTAAAAAATGATTTTGGCTTTTAAGCCCCATTGAGTTTCAATGAGACTTAAGCCATGTTTACACTACAGCACAGTGCTGCTGTAGTGCCATGGAATAGATGCTGCCGACATTGATGGAGGGTTTTTTCCTATCATTGTTGGTAATCCACCTCTTTGAGAGATGGTAGTAGGTTGACTGAAGAATTCTTCTGTTGATTTAGCTGCACCTACGGTGGGGTTAGGTTGACCTAACTATATTGCACAGGGCACACATTTTTTCACAGCCCTAAGTGATGTAGCTAGGTCAATCTAATTTTCAAGCCTAGACCAGGCCTGGGGCCAAATTCTTATAGGCACCTAAAGATGTAGAGAGGTGCTTCATGGGATTTTCAAAAAGCATTTACACAGCTAACTCCACTGATTTAATGGGAGTTACGCAACTAGCGGCCTTACAAAATCCCATTAAATCCCATTTGAACCAACTGAATTAGGTGCTTTTGAAAATCCTACTAGGAGTCTGTCTGGATCTTTAGGTGCCTAAATACCTTTAAAACACTGACCCACAAAAGCCTAAGTCACCTTTGAAAATGGGACTTAGGTGCTTTTGAAAATGTTATCCATGGTTTGGTATTTAGTCATTTCAAGCTGAAAGAAACTTTGGTTAAGGATATGAAAATTCATTTAGTGAAAATACATAAAAGACCATTAATATTACAGTTTCAGGATCTCAATAAAACACTAATATTTTTGATTTATACAGCATTTTATATGTTCAATCATCACTTTGACCATGATCCCTCTACCTCAATCCATTGCTGCAATGATTAAGTTTGATTTAGTATTACATTTTTGAGTTTCTGTGAAAACAAGTGTCAAACAAGCTCCCCTCTATGCAAAGTTGTTTTTAAATTCAAAGTGTAACATGTCAAAACACTGTCTCTATAAAATATTTGTGTTTTAAATTACTTAGAATAAAGTGCTGTAAAAATCACAGCCAATAAAGGAGCAAAGACAATCATTTATGGTAAATCTCAGTCTTTGAACTACCCATGTTTCCTAAGCCACCTGCTTTTTCAACTGAAAATACTCTAGCAGATAAATTAACACACTTCCTTTAAATAAATTGCTCCAGTACATCTTATCTGACTGATTACATTATTCTAACAGTGCAGAGTGATAATTTGCCAGATGAGCGACACCACATCTGAAGCTTTCCACTGGCTCCTGTTTCCATTAGCTCTTGTGGTCTACACAGTGGTAACAGGGCTCTTGTGCAAGAATGAGAAAATGGCATTTACCATACTCACTACGTTAGCCACAGCTGCTCACGTACACTATGGAGTTTTGGTGGTAAATACATGTTTTTTTATAATTTTATTCATAATTGCAGGCATAGAAAAAGTTACAACTGAGGCAGTGGGGAGAAGATACTTGTGTCAGATTTGGTGTGATTTCTAGGACATACGAGTATGACAGTATGTTATACTTTGAAATGTTTTTAATTCATTCTTTGCTGTATATTTATCTTTAGTCCAAAGGCAAACAAAGCTGCTCATTATGGGCACTGCATCTCTTGCACCCAAGTACAGAATCTTTAGTGGCTCAAAATATTGCAGGGACAATGATTACTCTCAGCTAAGCTTATCATAGTCATAATCTTTATTGATTGCTTTTACATAACAGTTTATATGTGTCCTGCATTTTCCCCAGCCTCTTCCCTTGGGGATTAATCCAATGAAGTTAAAACAGAGTAAAATACAAAACATAATAATAAAAACGGTAATTTTGTTTTGAATGTGCAAAGCAGCATTTCAAACATTTAATCTATGTTGCCCCCTCCACCAGCTCCCATGTTAGAGGTACCCTGGTGTCATTGTGTGTATGTTCTAGGAATATCTTCCAAAAGCTTTCAGATTAGCTGGATACCGTTTGAATTTATTTTTGGCACTTATCACCATCTGAATTACTAATCAAATTAATTCTTCTGCAGTCAATAGCATTTTGTCCTACCGATGTTGTAGAATAATCCTTAAAACGTGCATTAATTTGACTTTGCTTTAAGAGCAAATGTCCCAAATAGAAAACATTTTGTTTAGAAAATATACAGCTGACATCTTTTTACTGAAGACCTGCTGCTGTGCTGTATGGGGAAGCTTTGCCTCCTGCCTTGAAAAAAAATGTTCCCTTGTCAGTGTGTGGATGCAAGTGCCATAATAGTTTTTTAAACATATGTCAATCCAGGCCAAAAGAGCACAGATTAGATCTGAATTATTTGGGCCAGATTCACTGCTGGCATAAGAGGGCCTAATTCTGTTCACTTCTTATGCCAACTGTGAATCTGGTCCCCAATGGCTTAATCTCTCATCAATACATGAGGAATTTAAAATCAAAACTCACTAGCTTTAACACTTAGAATTCCAAACCTAAACTCCCAATGAGTGGGAGTACAGAGACTTTGAATTCTTGTGCAGGTACAATAATGTTTTCTTATCAAAACACTCAACCTTCTTTAATTTATCTTTAGCGAAGACAGCTGAGTAAGGATTTCAACATTTACATCTTTTCGTTGAAGAAACACATTCAAGAATGAACATCTTTTCTGTGACCAGAACATAAACCTTACCATGGAGCTTCTCATCTGTGTTTCTGTGATAAAAATAGTGGTGCTTTGTTGATCAAGATAACCAAAGAGTATAATGGGTTAGATATGCAAACTGCTGAGACAATAAGCTACTCAGCAGGGTTCAGAGAAAGCTAGTCCAGTAATGAAAGTATCGCTAGTCATTCTGCTGCCTACGTTGCCTATCCCACCTAACCTATCTTCTTTCTCTTTGCCCAGAATATCAAGTCTGAACTTCTTGTCCCTACCTTTGAAGCCCTGCACAAATCAGTCCTCGGCTAGACTACATCACTGAGCTTTTTTAATAGTGCCCTCTCTCCATCCCTTCCATTCACCAATGAAGCCAGTTTTGATGTCCCCTACACTTCTTTCCCTGACTCATATCTTTGTGCCTGCTTAAGTGATGCCATATTTGTGTGGAACTTCCAATATGCCAACCACATTCCATTTCCCTCCCAAAGTCTCACTTCTCTGACACTGCCCCCAAATACTAACCCACGTCAAATGCTTTATTTACCTCAAGTTAATCAGCGAAGAGAATCAGATGAGAAAACTGCAAGCAAAACAAGACCCTTTAAATCCCATACTCTTTGGTTTCTCAGGGATTCTTGTCTGAGCTATGTTATTCAGACTGCAAGCTCTGCAGGGCAGGGATCATCCTTACATTTGTGTCTTATACAGCACAAAGCACATTGTTGGTGCTTACCAACAAACAACATACTCCACTATAAACTGGTTGTTTATGAAAGAAAACTTGTCCACTACAAGGCTTTGAAGATTCTCTGAGGGCTTGTCTACACACGCTGCAGTGCATCTAGTGAAGATGCTCTCTATGCCGACAGGAGAGAAGCTATCCCACCAATATAGTGCTGTCCATACGAGGGATATATGTCAGCATAACTTATGTTGCTCAGGGGGGTGGTTTATTCACACCCCTGAGCAACGTAATAATGCCAACATAAGCTGTAGTGTAGACATAGCCTAATCTTGTTGTGAAGGTAGGGCCTGAATGCTAGAGTAAGTGGGCAAACAAATTTGCAAAACCAAATAGACAAAGTGAATGGCCAGTTAGATCCTTTGTACGCAGTATTTTTTCAGCCTCAGCTATGTATGCAGTACATACTAATCAGCCCTTTGCCTGCATTCTTGACTATCTAGGCTAATAAGTCTTCTGGTGCATATAGCAGAGTTCCAAAAGCCTGTTGCTATTTAAAGTACATTACTCAGGTTATATGGGAAATAAGAATTTGGGGGTGGAGTGGGCGGAGGGCTACAGAGATATTTAAAAATACAAGTGTTCGTCCTTCATTGAAAACTGCTTACTTTATTAAGTTTATGTCCTTTGTTCTCACAGGCCTCTGAGCTTGGGGTCTCTTCCTCTCACAGGCTGTACTAGCCAAAGAGGCTTTCTGACATTGGACAATTCATATCAATGCCTCAATTTCCACATGCACAAGATAAGCATTATACTAACTTCATAAGCGAACCTGTGGACTGGCTGAGGAGTTTATAGAATACTTAGATATTTCACTTCCCAAAGGCAGGGGTTAAAAACACAACAGTCAAGTTATTGGCAGGTTCCATAAGTTTTCATTTCACCCATTTGTTGATTCTGAGATGCCATTTTTCTGGCTTTGTCCCCTCTTCACGCTTCTCCCACCAACACGCAGACCCACATCCACAGCTTAGGTTAAAGGCTCTCTCAAGAGGAGCATTGATTAATTCTGTAATCTGCACAGTGCCGGGATGAGGCTGGTTTACAACTTCAGTAGGTTCTCAAAGTTCAGTCTGTGAACCATATTACAGGTGTGGCTTGGCCTGGCTACAAGTCATTCTTGCTAGGGGTCACTCTCCCAAAGCAGTAATGTAACATGTGACCTTCAGCAAGATTGTGTCTTTTTGCCTAGTTTCCCTATCTTACATCTGCTACTTTACATTTGTAAAACACCAATATCTATGGATTAAAATTCCAAGTATGTTGTATGCTGGCTCCCATATGAATCTATCACACTGGAGTGAGCAAGTGCTCAGGACAGAATGCAGTATACTGGCTTTGCCCAAGGAGGACACAAGGGACCTACTCCTTCTCCCAACTCAGAGAGATCTCATTTAGACTCAGAGGTCTGTATTTGTGGATTTGGAGGCCCAGAGTTCTAGTCCCAGCTATTCAGGTGTGCGTCAATTGTGCTTGCATCACATCAATTCAAGCCAATGGTTGAGTCAGCCACTTAGGTAAAGTGCTGCTATCATTTCTTGAATCATGAGTTCTCTTCCCTCTAACTCATGTGGAGGGTGTAGATGGAGATGAAGATGAGGGTTTGGTTACCCCATGCCTTTTTGGGGGTTTCCAGAGCAGGATTCCAGTGCTGCATGAAGGAATACTTGCTGGGCCTACCAGGTCTAAAGGATTGTGTATTTAATGAGATGCTAGAGGGGAAGCCCTGAGTGCATGTAGCTAAGAAACTGACGTTTCAGGCAAAGATTCTGAAGTCTCATTCTTTGATGGACTGTATATATTGGAACAGAATTTTCTCACCTACTTTGACACCTGTAGATATTCAACATTTTTTTAAATCCATCCATCAAAAAATAATCGGGAAAATATTTAGGTGAATATAAGCAGATAGTAATTTTTTAAGTACAGTATATGAAAAGTATGTGTAATAGAAAAATACACCTCAGGTTAAGTTATATCAGGATCATTATCTGTGTATTGTTGCCCCCCTGCCCAATTTATTTGCAAACGGTTGGAAATGTGCATGTACATAGAAGTGGCTTAATTTGGTGTATTGCAGTTACTGTATTGTAGTTCCTTGAAATAGTTCACTAACTTAAATGACAAAACTTGAAATGCCACCATCCTGTCCACATCTCTACTATATTGATTTTTTAAAAAATGCATAGCACAGAGTTTTAATGTAAATGAATTCCTTGTACTATTTAATGTGGAAGCTATATAATATATGCAAATTATGTCCTTTTAAAAAAATTAACGGTCAAGCTACATTAAGGCAAACTGAAGTATAGATGCAGATTATATACTGTACAGTGTGTGTTACACTGTTAGAGAATGTCTTGGGAAATAAGTTAACTTTGATTCAACAAAATGGACTAGAGTGGTTTGTTCACAGCAGGGCAGTATGAGCACTGATTGACTTTTCTAAAGGTCTGCTATGGAGAAGATAAACTGGACACCATGCCTCCTTTTACTTTAACCATCTGTGGCACAGATATACCGTTTCACCATCATTTTCAAATGAAAGTTATTAAATAAGTTAAATTTATACTCTTTATGATGTGGCATGTTAGACATTGGAACACAGATTTGCTTACCTATTCTGGTGAAGGGCATCTACCATAATAATCTTCTCACTATGACAATAAGCTCAAATCTGGTTGGACTGAATGGGGTCACTACATTTCTGCCTACCTCTTCATGGCCTTCTTCCTTCTTAAATTACTAAATTTTGGTGGGGAAGAACTGTTATAGTACATGCTAAAGATGCTGAATTGCTCCCATGCTGAATGGATGGACAAAGCAGCCTTCTCTGAAGTTGTGATGAAACATTAAAGCAAACCTCTAGGTGGAGATCAAGAGCAATTTAGATTAGATCCTTCTTCCCGCTAAGAAGGGAATCATTCCCTGCCCCCCATTACTGTTCCCTAAGGCTTAGCAGCAAATACCTAAGCACACTTTCCCACAGTACACTGAGTCAGATCCATGGGGTTGGCTTTAATGCATTCTTTCAGCTATTTTGTCACACAGAGCAAGTATTTCTGATCCCAATTTAAATCTTTTAGAAATTGCACTTAAGATGGCATCCCTACCATTAGACCTCTGCGGCAAAGATCCATTTGGAATTTCCCTGTAGATCTTCACTATAATATTCCCTCTTCACCTCTGAGTTTACTTTTGCTGTACCTATATCCAAACTAAACTACAGCTGCAAGAGATTTAGTACTCTGAAACTGGAAAGAGTTTGCCAAAAGAATAATCTGCATCTTATTTTATTTTTTAATATTTTCAATCATCTCATCCTGAGATTTGTGGAAGGGCGATACAGTTGTTGGGCTCCTGAAAAGAGATTTCTACATACATTATGAACCACATTTTCTTAAACCATTTGGCTTTTTTTCCTTGCTCGCATTTGCAATTAATAATGAAACAGTTTAATATATAAATAGAAAACTACCACTTTAAACTGTTTTGAATAGTCTCTAGAGCTACACAGATTTTAACATATACTTTTTTTATTAAATATGTAAAAAGATAAACGCAAGTCAAGTTATTCACATATTCAGAGACAGAAAAAAAAATCTACTCTACCATGCGACAATTTGTGGGTAATGTAAAATGACTGATACATCTGAATAAGACTTTTTGCATCTATGATGTCATTACTTATCTATTTATAATTAACAATACATATGTTTACATTCCTTTCAGTTTACATTTAATATATAACCAAAGCTTTATGGTGTGCTATTTAGTAAAAGTAATTACAAATGCATATTAAAACCATAACGGAATAATGGTGTTACTCACCCGGGCGGGAGGACAACTCTATCCCCTTCCAGAGTATCACTCCTCAGCACATTTGAGGCTCTCTGGCTTGGGAAGGTAACTACCATTCCTGTGCCCTACATCAATCACTTCCTGCCTGATGCAAAGCAGTGAAAGGGTTATACTCCACGGACCAATTACAAGGCAGAGTAAGAAGAAAGGGAGGAAAGGACAGGTTGGCTTTTTTATACTTATAGCTGAAAGGGGCAGGGCAGAGTAGCCTTGTCAAGAACCACCTCGCAAGCAGAAAAATCTATCCATTTTGCAGCCTCGCAAAAGCACTTTTTAAGGAAGCACTCTCCAGTGTCTGCTTGCCGATAAATTGAAAGATGATGGAATTGTATCAAGGATCACAATCTGGTGCTGATGCCAGTAGCAGGGTAGGGTCTGATCTTGAATTCCTTGCACCATCAGAACTTCTGCAGATGCTAATGGAAATTTTTGAGACAAAATTAAGAACTGGGCCCTAAATGCTGATATTTTAGACAGAAAATATCCTGGATCTTCTATCTATGGTGGATCATGGGAATATATTTTATATCCTTATAAAAAACTCCTCACTTTTTAATTTGCTTTATGTATAGGATTTTAATTGAAACCAAGCAAATCAATTAAGCTAAAAATAGCAATGAAAGTGCTACATTGCAGGGTACAGCTCTTTCACCACCTATTACTGGGTAGGAAGTGAGGTCAATGCTGGGGTCAGGGCCAGAAAACTCTTTCAACCCACAGGGACTGGATACTATGCTGCTGAGCTGAGGGAGCAATTGAGGAAATGGAAACACCTGTTCTAATGTTTAAAGGTATTTTATGTACTGGCTGTGGTATGAAACTCAGTAGGAGTGATTGCTCACATTTAACTAAATTAGATTAACTTTGCTGCAAAAGATTTGAGAATTAAAGATTTTTTTTTAAATTAAAAAACCTTCTGCTTCAGTATAAATTTAGTACTGGAGCTTAATCAGTAAAGCAACTCCATAAAGATTTAAAAAGATACACCATTCAGAAGGTTTTATTGAGCTTTTCAGTGATGGTAGCCTGGGATGAGGCTTTCCTTGTGCCTGCCAAATCAAATAACTGAAGTCATAAATTTAGAATTAAGAAATAAAGTGATGAAGCCAGGAACACCAAAATGTGCAATTTTACGATTTTTTTAAAAATAAGGAATGCTTTTAAATGTATTTTATGCTATATTTCTGCCTATAAAATGCCATAATTTAGAACAGGATAACAAGGACCCAAATTAAGTCTCTAAATTCTGGTTCTGCACTGGGCCAACCTATCCAGTAGTAAGGTCAGTCAGCCGGCAGAACTGCTTTTGTCCCTTGCAGGTGATCCCCTGCTAATGTGTTCTTTACCTCTAACAGGACTTCTGGCTGGTTCTAACTGGCCTAAGCACCAATGGGGAAAATAGCCTTCAATCAGTATTCAAATAATTTCACGTTTAAAAGGAGACTCTCTTAAGCGTTTCAGGACTGGTTCTGCAGCTGGCTTGCTGCAAATCAACTTTGGACATGCCTAGCCCCAGTAAGGAAGTCTTCCTCTTCCATATGTGTATGGCCAAGGGGAGAGGAAGCAATAGGAAAGAGGACTGGCTGACCCACTTGATCCTCATTTGTAGGGTGGCAGGCAGAACACAAGATCAGAGACGGCATTCTGAAGATGCAGCTGCGAGAGAGAAGAGATTGTTGTCTTCCGAATCAGCATGGAGCTGGAGGCAGCGACAGAATTTCTAATAAATACAGGTCCTTCAAAAGAAAGCAGCAGGGAAAGCTTCTGTTGAAAAGTCAGGAAATTGAGAGGACTTTCCAACAGTTAAGTAGACATGTATCTTCCAGAAATAAAAACATATCGTGCAGCTTTCTAACATGCTTTGGTGTAAAACACTCAGGGGGTTTTAAATCTTTATTAGGGAAACTGTTGCTTTGCTTTCTGTTTTGTGAATACAGGATAGGAACGATATGGGTCACATAAGCCTTTTCCCTCCACAACACACACCTCATCATTATAGCTTGAGTATCACTTCTAATGTATCCCTTTGTTCCAATTGTTTGACCAAATTTATGCCCCGAGGCAGATGTACTTGAAAATACCAAAGCACCACCAAGTGACAAACACATCTGTGGTACAATACTTCTTGCCACAAGAGATGTCAATATAAACATTTTAGAACAAATTACAAATGTATCATACTTAAGACAAAAAGAAAAAATAAATATCTATATTTTTTAAAAAGCGGAACAAATCTCAAGCAGCCAAGTGGTGAAGTTGCAGTGATGTACAGTAGGTGATGTAGCCCTACGACCTCTCAGGTAGACACACTGAAAGAAGACTTCTGCAAATGCATCTTGGCAAAATATGGGTACAGAATGCAGTGGTTTGCTGGCACTCGCTATGGTACATAAATGTTAATGGCAGACTGGGAGTGACTGGTTTCGAGTTTGAGGCCACACATGTTCCTTTCTCCAGAAGAAAGTTCCCACACAGAATGAAAACTGTCAAAGATGTTGGACAGGTCAGTATTCTTCCTGCGGCTGGGGCTGTTCATGGACCTGCTCCTCGCCTTCATGCTCTTCTGCGTGGCTCTCCTGCATGTTTAAAAATAAAAAAATAAAAGAGACTTCAACAGAACACACTCCGGATTTGATCTATTACCATAGCACTTAACCTACTATATGTTTTGGCTTCTAATTTTCATTCAAGTATGAGGACAACAGGTAGCCACAATTTCAAGCCTACCAAGGCAAGACATCTGCGTTGGACACTCCCACATCCCCTTTATTCTCAATATCCAAACTATTTTGCAAGTATGTCTGTTTAATGTAACGGGATGAACCTTTGGGACTAAGGGGTTAATATTGGAAGAATTTCATTTCCAGTACAAAAGACACTCATTCAGTGGAATAAATGTTGCATACTAGGTAACATGACTCATAACAGTTTTATGGAAAAATAAGTTTCAGAGCACTTTGGGAGAGCTTTTCTTTTTTTACTTAAAGACTCTGAAAACTGGGATAAGACCATGTTTAATACAGTTTGCTGCAGTGGCCTGTGGTACATGATTGTGGTAAACAAGTTAAAACTGCACAACTGGTCTTAGAGAACAATTCAGACAAATCCACTTGAACATGGGCTGCAGCTAATAGCTTGGGAAAGCACAGATTCATCATGGAATTACATTATAATTAGGGCTGTTAAACGATTAAAAAATTGCAATTAATCATGAGATTTAAAAAATAGTTGCAATTAATTGCAGTTTTAATTGCACTGTTAATCAACAATAAAATACCAATTTACATTTATTATAAATATTTTTGGTTTTCTACATTTTAAAATATATTATTTCAATTACAACAGAGAATACAAAGTGCTCACTTTTTATTTTTATTACAAATATTTGCACTGTAAAAAATAAACAAAAACCAGTGTTTTTCAATTCACCTCATACAAGTACTGTAGTGCAATCTCTTTATCATGAAAATGCAACTTACAAATGTAGAAATTATTATTTTTTATATAATTGCACTCAAAAACAAAACAATGTAAAACTTTAGCGCCAACAAGACAAAGCATGAAGGGGCACATGAATGTTTAGCATATCTGGCACGTAAATACCTTGCAATGCCGACTACAACAGTGCCATGTGAATGCTTGTTCTCACTTTCAGGTGACATTGTAAGTAAGAAGCGGGCAGAATTATCACCCATAAATGTAAACAAACTTGTTTGTTTTAGCGATTGGCTGAACAAGAAGTAGGACTGAGGGGACTTGTATGAGATGAATTGAAAAATACTATTTATTTTGTTTATCTTTTTTACACTGCAAATATTTGTAATAAAAATAATATAAAGTGAGCACTGTACACTTTGTAATCTGTGTTGTAACTAAAAATCAATATTTGAAAATGTAGAAAAACATCCAAAATTGGTATTCTATTATTGTTTAACAGTGCTATTAAAATTGCGTCTTTTAAAAATCTAGTTAATTTGTTTTATGTTAATTGCATGCATTAAATGTGATAAATTGACAGCCCTAATTATAACAGATTAACCCATTTACTAGTTAATACATGGATTTTATTTTAACCAGTTTGTGCTTGACAGGAACTGGGATTATTCCTCCCAAAATGCTGTTGATTTGAACAGCATTAAGTGACTATTGTTCCTATGAATGGGCATTAAAGAATAGGTAGATTATCTGTAAGCTAGAGTTTGATAAGGGATGTGGCCAAGTGGCTAAGTGAAGAGCTCCTGATAGATATTCCCTGATTTGTCATTCACCTACCCTGGTCAAGTCTCTTAAAATTCAATGGTGGCTCATAAGAGTCTGAGCGGTGTTGCCAACTCATGATTTTACTGCAAGTACCCCAATATTTGCTGTTTTTCATAAAGCTTCAGTTATATCATTACACAAGTACCTAGGCTTAGGCTGAAGAAAAAGAAAGTCTAGCCTTCATGGCTAGAAGCTTGAAAGGCTCAAAAGCCAGAAAGCGCATTTAAAAAGAACCCAACATTTAAAAAATTCTCATGATTTTTTGGGCCTGACTCATCACTTTTGAACATTTAGGGTTGGCAGTAATATTATCCAAACTTAGGAGAGAAAGGAAGCACCATACCCACAGGTGCAATACTCTCTGGGCACTGGGAGCAGCACTGGCCAGAACAGTGCGCTACCTTTTGGAAGAATTTCCCCCAATGCAGCTCTGAGGATGCTTTGGGGGCAGGGCCTCTGTGGCTGGCTAGCACAAATGGCAGATCTAGTTTTTCTTCCTCCTTTCCCCTACAATACAGTATCGCTGCCTCCTGCAGAGGTGCACTAGGGAGCAGATTTTCTTACCCTTCCCAGCCCAGCAAAACTAGGGGTATGTCTATACTACGAAATTAGGTCAATTTAATAGAAGCCGATTTTTTAGAAGTTGATTTGATACAGTCGATTGTGTGCGTCCCCACTAAGCACATTAAGTCGGCGGCGTGCGTCCACAGTACCGTGGCTAGCAGCGACTTTTCTAGCGTTGCACTGTGGTAGCTATCCCACAGTTCCTGCAGTCTAAGCATTATCACATAAGCATCATCTGCTAAATTACATTATAAAATGCACAAGGTCCAGAATGCTTTACAAATGAGGGAAATACAGTCTCGTGTTCAAAAACTGGACGCACTTCAGGAAACAGATATTTTTATTTTCCCTAGTTGTTTTAGTCACGATTCTGCTAACCTAAATCAAAGTTTAAAAGGATACCTAAACTTTGTTGGGAGTTTTAGTTAATCCACCAAATGCACCTTAAGAATAATTAAATAGAAAAATGTATTTATTTTCTTTGAACAAATCTCAGTTCGGCATTCATTGACTTCACTGGCTCCTGTTAGTGACACTGTCTGACCTTTTCCGTGTTCCCATTGACTCTAGCACCATTAAAAGCTATGCTTTGTCTCAGCAGATTTAATCATTCTGGAGAATGATTTTACTGAAAAGATCCTACACAGTTCATCCCTGCCCTACATTAGGGATAGCTAGCTGACTACGACTGAGGGGCAGGGGGGACAACTTTGCTTAGCTGCCATTCAAGTTGCACCATCAATAATGCAATACCTCTGCAGGACCTGCTATCTCCAGACAATTTTTATTAGACGTGATTGGTGTAAATAACTCTCCAAAACGGATATTGTTAATTTTCAAATTTAGAGGGGGGGGGGAAGGGGGAGGAGGGAGGGGAAGAGACTGATGGAGAGAATTTGAGGCTTCTCAGTTTAATTCAAAGCAGGCTATGCAATAAAGTGTTTCCATTTTAGCAGGTTAACTATATGTTTCTAGAGGATAGGGAAGGCAGAATAAGGTTTTTTACATTTGGTGTCAATGCTGAGTTGGTTTCCAAGAGTAGGAAAATTCCAAATTGAACAAACTGAATCATTCTTCATTTAGGAAGCTAAAGGAAAAGCAATTTTCAGGCAGATACCAGGTGTCGATCCGGAGAATTATAGCTTAACACTTCGGGACCCCTTGGGAGAAGTGGCCTTCTTACATATATTATTGGTACATCAGGCCAAAATGGCTTTTAACATTAATATTAAACAGCCCATTGTCACAGATAGAATTTAAAGGGTTCGAGACTTATAAAACTTTAGGACTACATTAAGTAAACCCGGGCTGGGAGCTGTACATACGAGTTCCCGCAGTACAGAGACACAGCAGCCTCAACCTTCCCCATCTATCTACAGTTACACATGAGACATCTCATGTAGGAATGGTCCTTCTCCGATGGAAGTTAAACAAAATAAAAACAGAATGATACACAAAAGTCAAAATATTAGCACTGATGCTCCTAGTCTTGGGTGTTAAAGTGACCTCCCTGTGTGTTTGTCTGATAAGATGCCAGGGTAAATTAAAATCAATGATTTTTTTTTAAAAATCAGCTTTCTTCATTATTTAAATTGGATTTTATATAAGTTAAATACAGGGTTGGTTTTTTTTTTTTAAAAATACACTATTTAAAATTAAATTTGAAATTGACAACCTATGTTGAGGCCAAAACTTATTACAATCTTAAAATTATTTAATTTAAACATTAAAATATTAAGCAGTACGTTTGCTGCCAAATTTTAAAGACAGTCAAAACCACTGTACTGGTAGATGTCACCTGAGTTTCTTGAAGTGCTGAACCAGTTTTTGACAGCGGTAGCCTCTTTTGCCGGTAGAGACAGAATATCTTCTTCACTTCAGTTTATTCGACTAGTTCAGTTCAAAGACTAGTTTATTTCAAGTTAAGAAAGCAGATGGGAGTTAAAAAAAAAGCAGGAAAGCTTGTTTTTCCTTTACTAATCTGTGTATAAAAGCTAGATATGAGAGGATGAGATCTATAAATTCTAAAATCTTGAAGGACATAATGACCAGAAACAATTAGTTCAATTTACTAACTACAGACAATACAGGTTCTTAATCAATTAGTTTTAAATGCAAAACATGTTTTGATAAACCTTTTTTGTCTTACATATCCAGCATATTTAAAGTAGTTTTATTTAATAAAAAAAAATGCTGGTTTTGTGCATTTTTAATTGCATTTGAATTTCCATCCAAATAGAGCAGTGGTCCCCAAACTATGGAGGGAGCCCGGAGGGGGGGCACGGAGGAATGTTTGGGGATCGCATCACAGGGCTTGGCCAGCCCCCATGGGAGAGAGGGAGGGAGTGCCACCCAGCCCTGCTCTGCCCCCAGCTCCACTCCACCCCCTGCTCTGCCCCAGCCCAGCTTTAACCCCAGCCGCAGCTTCACTCTGCCCCCAGCACAGCTCTGCCCTCATTCCCTCTTTGTTCCCAGTCCAGCTCTGCCTCTAGCTCCAGCTCCTCCCGCAGCTCCAGTTCTGCCCCCCTGCTCCACCTTCAGCCCAAGCTCTTCTGCTGAGGAAGCCTTGGCTGTGCTGAAACGGAGCGGGAGTGTGGACAGAATCTATTACTTGTAAGGAGGGGCGTGACAGGAAAAGTTTGGGCACCACTGAAATAGAGCTTAACACAAACAACAAGCAAAAAATTAATGTATATAATTGCTTAAATAAAAGTGTATAGATATCCCCCTGAATAACACAAACACCAGATTTAATGTAAGGACTATATTTAGTTGCAAATCAAGATGTGTTAATGATTACCAAGCAACAAAAATCAACTTTCTTCAGGAAAAAGAACAGGAGTACTTGTGGCACCTTAGAGACTAACAATTTTATTTGAGCATAAGCTTTCATGGGCTACGAGAGTTCATGGGCTACGAAAGCTTATGCTCAAATAAATTTGTTAGTCTCTAAGGTGCCACAAGTACTCCTGTTCTTTTTACAAATACAGACTAACACGGTTGCTACTCTGAAACCTTTCTTCAGGAAAATAACTAAAAAGTATGAATATAAAACATGATTTAAATCAATGATATAAATCACGTTTCATGGCTGCTGTTTTAAATCATGATTAAAATCAGTTATTTGAATAAATTTGATTTAAATCAATCCACCCTGACTTGCAGATTTTTATAAGAGGCATCAGTTAGAAAATACAGCATATTATTATAAACTTGTACATATTGATCTTGTACATGTGCTAGGGAAAGCCGCTAATCATGAGCTAAGAACTGGCTTGGGAACCTACTCTGACTCTGAACAGACTGGTGGTCTTCTGTCTGCCTGAGGAATGCTTTCCTTGGGCTGGAAACGGCAAATTCTCCCCGTGCCCTGGCCACGCCTGAAGAAGTTCTGAAATATGGGCATTAATTTCTCAGTTTAGACAGTATGTACCTATACAAATGAAATAGGAAAGTCAGACTTTCACTATGCACAATCACTTTGGGACTGTATAGTCTATTTCAACAACACCCCTAAAACGCATTTACTTCTAGCTTATATCATAGGATTGTGTCACCTCAGGCTTCCCTTAACAGAGATGCTAGCTTTCCAGCTGTGAATAACCTGACTCTTCAATCTGACTCATACAGTGAGCCATCTAACTGCTCAGGTGTGACTGCAGGCAAAGTCAGGTATTATGAAGCCCAACTACTTCAGAAGTGTCTTTCAATAGGAGTTTCTTTCTGAGGGACTGGAGCAGTAGGGTGCTAAAATTTACTAAGTTTAGACAAACTGCTTGAGAACCTTGAGCTGAGTGACTGACAGGGATAGATATGTACTAAAGCATTTAATAACAGCAAGCCTTTAGCTTCCATTGAATTGCAAGAGACTAGACTATTTAGGAGAGAGAACAGAAGCAGCAAATTTTTCGCTACAAGCCAGAATTGCATGGCTCAGGGATTTATAATTGGATATGAAGCCTTTCACCTCTGGATTACAAGACTGAATTACCCCAGTTCAAAAGTGACTGAAAGCTGTTAGGCTAAACAGACTATCAAATGTTTTACTTGCTAACTGAAGTCTCAGTTCAGTTCTCAGCAGATCCATGTCATAAGCCAGGGGTAGGCAACCTATGGCACATGTGCCGAAGGCGGCACGCGAGCTGATTTTCAGTGGCACTCACACTGCCTGGGTCCTGGCCACTGGTCTGGGGGGCTCTGCATTTTATTTAATTTTAAATGAAACTTCTAAACATTTTGAAACCTTATTTACTTGACATACAACAATAGTTTAGTTATATATTATAGACTTCTAGAAAGAGACCTTCTAAAAAAAAGTTAAAATGTATTACTGGCACGCAAAATCTTAAATTAGAGTGAATAAATGAAGACTCGGCACACCACTTCTGAAAGGTTGCCGACCCCTGTCATAAGCAACACATTTACTAAAAAAATAATGACCCAGTATCTGTCTTTCTTAAATGCTCCTGCGACTTTGCTGAAGTCTTTAAAGTCTTTCCTCTCCTCAGCACTCTGCCTCTTCACCTATCTTTATATCCAGCTTTGTTCTTAAAGACATAAATAAATGATTTTTACTTGCTAATATTATTTAATTTTTCTCTGGGTGATCTGTTTGTATTCCCTTCAGGTCTTTGTTACTGAGTAAAAATTCTTATAAACAAAGATTTAACAAACCAAAAAGAAAAAACAACACTTCCAAGTTGGTGCCTGTCTTGTCAATCTCAGCAGAGAAAGTCCACTGACTGAATGGAAGCTGCTTTATTCGTACCCTAAAATTGTTATCTCCAATTCAGTACAGAGGCAACGTAGAGAAGCTGATAAAGCCACTGACCATGTTGTGCCTTATGGATTATTTATACGGCTCCAGGTCTGTCATGGAGGTCACAGAAGTCACAGATTCAGTGACTTTCCGCAACCTCCGTGACTTCTGCAGCAGCTAGTGTGGATGACCCCTGGGCCAACCAAGCAGCTGGCCCTGGGACTGCTGCTCAGGTGGCCCTGGGACAGCAGTTCGGGCAGCCCACCAGCCAGACAAACAAATTGTTAGGCAAATTGTTAGGCAAAAGTCAACAATTGTTAGGCATAAAGAACATAAACTGCTAGACAAAAGTTAATATGGTTTCTGTAAAGGGAAATCATGTCTTACTAATCTATTAGAATTCTTTGAAGGGGTCAACAAACATGTTGTCAAGGGGGATCCAGTGGACATAGTGTACTTATTTCCAGAAAACCTTTGACAAGGTCCCTCACCTAAATTGAGTTGTCATGGGATAAGAAGGAAGGTCCTTTCATGGATTGAGAACTGGTTAAAAAAAGACAGGGAACAAAGGGTAGGATTGGCGAGGGGTAGCTAGTGGTGTTCCCCAAGGGTCAGTCCTTGGACCAATCCTATTCAACTTATTCACAAATGATCTGGAGAAAGGGGTAAACAGTGAGGTGGCAAAGTTTGCAGATGATACTAAACTGCTCAAGATAGTTAAGACCAAAGCAGACTGTGAAGAACTTCAAAAAGATCTCACAAAACTAAGTGATTGGGCAACAAAATAGCAAATGAAATTTAATGTGGATAAATGAAAAGTAACGCACATTGGAAAAAATAACCCCAACTACACATACAATATGATGGGGGCTAATTTAGCTACAACTAAGCAGGAAAGAGATCTTGGAGTCATCGTGGATAGTTCTCTGAAGACGTCCATGGAGTGTGCAGCGGCAGTCAAAAAAGCAAACAGGATGTTAGGAATCATTAAAAAACGGATAGAGAATAAGACAGAGAATATCTTACTGCTCTTATATAAATCCATGGTATGCCCACATCTTGAATACTGCGTATAGATGTGGTCTCCTCATCTCAAAAAAGATATACTGGCATTAGAAAAGGTTCAGAAAAGGGCAATTAAAATGATTAGAGGTTTGGAACAACATGAGAACATAAGAACGGCCATACTGGGTCAGACCAATGGTCCATCCAGCCCAGTATCCTGTCTACCGACAGTGACCAAAGCTAGGTGTCCCAGAGGGAGTGAACCTAACAGGTAATGATCAAGTGATCTCTCTCCTGCCATCCATCACCACCCTCTGACAAACAGAGGCTAGGGGCACCATTCCTTACCCATCCTGGCTAATAGCCATTAATGAACTTGGGTCCCATATGAGGAGAGATTAAAGAGGCTAGGACTTTTCAGCTTGGAAAAGAGGCCACTGAGGGGGGATATGATCGAGGTATATAAAATCATGAGTGGTGTGGAGAAAGCGAATAAGGAAAAGTTATTTACTTGTTCCCATAATATACCGTAAGAACTAGGGGCCACCAAATGAAATTAATGGGCAGCACGTTTAAAACAAATAAAACTAAGTTCTTCACACAGCGCACAGTCAACCTGTGGAACTCCTTGCCTGAGGAGGTTGTGAAGGCTAGCACTATAACAAGGTTTATAAGAGAACTGGATAAATTCATGGAGGTTAAGTCCATTAATGGCTATTAGCCAGAATGGGTAAGGAATGGTGTCCCTGGTCTCTGTTTGTCAGAGCGTGGAGATGGATGGCAGGAGAAAGATCACTTGATCATTACCTGTTAGGTTCACTCCCTCTGGGGCACCTGGCATTGGCCATTGTTGGTAGACAGCGTACTGGGCTACACGGACCTTTGGTCCGACCCAGTACGGCTGTTCTGAGCATCAGGCCCAGGGGTGGCAGAAGCAGCAGCAGGGATCCGGCTCTGGGACTGGCCGGAGCAGCCGCTGCTCGGTGGTCTCCTCCCCGGTGCTGCTGGCTCCGGGCTGCCTCTGCCCCCCCAGAGAAGGAATTTACTTAGGGGCATGGTCGTCCTTCGGCATACACAGCATATGCGGCTGTGGCGGGCACTCAAAAATTTGGGGCACCACTGAGACCACAGGCGCCAACTTCTCATCTTGCCAGGAGGTGTTCGACCCCCCCCGCCACCTCCACTCCACCCCTTCCCACCCCTGCTCCACCCCGGCGCCGCCTCCTCCCCCGAGCACACCCCATTCCCGCTCTTCCCCCTCCCTCCCGGAGCTTGAACGCTGCGAATCAGCTGTTTGCTGCACTCAGGAAGTGCTGGGGGGCAAAGGGGAGCAGTTGGTAAGCCCTGGGCCACCTGGGCGAGAGGTGCTGGGGGGAGGGGAGGAGAGCTTGGCGCCAGTGGGTGCTCTGCACCCACTAAACTTTCCCTGTGGGAGCTTCAGCCCCGGAGTACCCACCCATGGAGTCCGCGGCTATGACTGGGACAACAGGTAAGACTGGGTTGGCTCCCACACACACAGCACGCGCTGCAGTCTCCTTACTAGGCAGAAGGCAGGGGCCATATTCACAGAGCCAACCTAGGGGCACCAGTATAGGGGCACCAGTATTCACAGAGCTGAATGCACCAGCATAGGGGCACCAGTTTAATAATACTGCCTAGGGCCCCATAAATCCTAAGGACAGCCCTGCTTAGGGGGTAGCTGATCTGAGAGGTGAGCTCCAGTGTCCAGTGCTGTCAATTCAGAATTTTTCAAAAGAATTAAGTTTATTTTTAAATAAGAGCTATTAAAAACAGGGATTTGTCAATCCTGAATAAAAACAGTTGGCATGTCTGAATAGGGCATGCTCTCTAGAAAGAATACAATATATGCCTGTAAAATTACAGCTTAAATGAACCAGGGCATGTGAGTGCTACCAAAAGGTTACTGGAAATATGAACTGAAAACAAATTTAAGTCAACAATGATATTTCAAGCATGAGGCCTTTGCCAGGAATGATTTGTACAGTTTGTTCTAAGTATAACTTTTTGCTGAGGAGAGCCTCATGACCCTTGATATCTAAAATGCACCCTGAACACTAAGTTAACCCTTTTGCTTCACTGACAGCCCCTACACTCCAGCTCTTTCTTTAGCAGTTTGGGACTTTCTGGGCCAGAGGTTAAACCAAAGCTGAATTTAGCAAGAACTCATTAGCAAGAAACCAGAAATGTTGGAGCTGCTTGTAGCTTTGGGAGTTGGGGCTCTCTTTCACTGGGGCTCAGGAAATCCTAACTGCAGTTACCAAGGGATTAGCCTATAAAATGCTCAGCAATAGAGAGAAAATTTAACTTGGAGATGAGGAACAGATTCACTGCACAGGCAGAAAATGGAACTCAAAGGCAAGCCAAGGAAAGAGAAGAAATTGCAAAAGAAAGAGTAGGTAAGCTATGCAAGTACCCTCTCCACTGTTAGCATCAGCGCACCTAGATCTTCGCTCTAAGTGCTAGTGCGCTGATGTCTTGCCTCAGTAAACCAGCACTGAGCACCAAAGAGCTAAGGAGAAAAGACACCCAATAAAGCAAGGGGCTCCATTTTCCCATTGCAGAATATAAATAATTCCGTGGAAGTTGTCTGTATCCAGATGTGGGAGAACAGGGCTGTAATAGTAAGATGAAACCCACAGACTCTGCTTGGTCACAGACTTCAGGTGAGGATGCAATGTATATGCTAAATGTTTTTGTGCAGCTATTAGTTTAGGACATTCCTAGTGGGGAGGATGGAAGGAATCAGACAAAGGGCTCAGAACTATGGTCTGAGGTAAGATGAATTTTGTGATGTGTTTTGCCAATAATGAAAGCTAAAGAAAAGGGAGTCAACAAACATTCTTTAGCTGGGAAGTCGCTTAACAATTCGAGCCAACAAACAAACAGATGTGATAGGGATATGGGGAGAAGGGATTTCTCCGGCTTCCCTTTACAAATAAATCACTGTTCTTGCATCCAGACATTTCCTTTGACCACTATATATGTGCAGTTCCTATGACTTTGCTCATATGTCTGGTCAAGTTTTTTTTTAAAATGTGTGCTCCTATCACTATTGAAATACTGGTTTGTTCCCTAAGGAAACCTCCATGTATCCCTCCCACTTCCAGTCAGTTTTAGCTGTGTGTGGCCATCAAGATCATAATTACAATTTTCAAGTTCTTGATAGTGTTTTTAAAACTACACAAGGTAAATTACTCTAGCTTTGCTTTTAATGACCCAATAATCTTATCTCAAGACAACTAAACCAACTACTACTGAAATTATCGTCTGAGAATAGGTGCTAAATAAGGAAGTGCCAACAAAACCATAGTACCAGTGAGAGTATGTTGATGCCAATACATTCTGGAACCAAAGCTATGGTCCACTGGAGACTGAGGGGTGGGATGCGTCCATGTGCGTGGTGTCAATCTTCAGAGTAGTGTACACAGGGATTTAGCTAACATGAATGGGAATAGTTCCAACTAAATTCTCATGGAGTCATTACCCCTGAACATATCTAAGGGATTTAGTCAGTATCCTTTGTCAGACCTCTTCTTCCTGCTCTATTAAATGTTTACAGTGCTATGTCTATAATACTAGTGAGATTCTTGTTTAATCGTCCAGATAAAATAATTGTGAAATACTGGTAGACTGAAAAGGACAAAAGATTATTGGGTTTTGTGCACTGAAGATTCTGCCTACAGCAATAGGACAAAAATGCTAAATAAAAAAGCAAATATGTTCCTTGTACCAGAATTAATCACAGTGTATACAGTGTGCATGTGTGCAAACCTGTGAACGTGTCTATACGGTCTTCAATTTAATATTCTGAGATATTTAGGAACCTCTATAGTTCATCATATTTATGCAATCTGATTTTCAAGAATATGTCAAGGTACAGGATTACAAAGCAGAGGCAGGAACAAGAATATATGAAAATACTTCAAAATGCTTATGACGTCCCCTTCTGTTTCAGATTAACATCTCAACAAAATTAGAGCACATAAAATTTCACAACTGCGCTAAAAAGTTATCAGCCCCTTCAGTGCATTCACCAATAGCAAAAAACTATTGGTTTCTAGATGCAAAGTGTTTTTTTAAATTGACATTTGTTAAAAAGACTAGGTTGCAACAGGCTGTGCTGATATACCTAGAGAACTTGACCCAATACAGTGCCAGTGATTCTTCAGATGAAATTAAGCCTGTTTGTTTTCATTAAGGAAATGCACGAGAATAAAGAATATCTTGCACTTACATGTTCTTCTGAAGCATAAAGGACTTCCATTAGCCTTTGGACAAGGTCATCATTTTCTTGCCCATGTTCTTGGCAGAGAAGTTCAATCTCCCTTAATTTTCCAAAGTAGAAATCCCTTTCCTTCTCCACACCTTCGAGTGCAAGTTTTAATGTATGTACCTGTAAATAAAACATACATGTTCCAATAACAGGGGCACAGCATATGCCATCTGTGAGACAGATTATGAGTGGGCTTTTCCTACAGAACAGGACAGTGCACAACAGGCATAATCTTAACATATATACTTTTTTACTCTTTAAATATAAGGTGTATTTAGTAGTTGTTAAAGGTGCCAGATTGTCTGAATAAGGATATCCTTGTTCACTGAGCAGTATAGGCAAAGCAGTGTAAACTTCTCCATAATACCCATCAATGCACCTCAAACCTGACTCTAGAGGGACCATTTTTACAGAATTTTTCAGTGCTGTGGTAATACATAGCAATAGCAAGCTACAATGACAGAGTGGCTTTGGATCTATGAATAAAACCTGGCTCCTATTGAGACTGCTATAAGTGCCATGCTGTGCCATTTGTGATGGCAATTAACACAATATTCATAATGGCCGCATTTCTACTTCAACTGAATTAATGTACATTTGTTGTAGGTATTGTTTATCCTAAAATTTATCTACTCCTTAAAAATATTTAGTTTTGTTTCCTGATATTTTTTTTTTTAGTTTTCTGTCAATCCTGCCTTGGCAGAATAATAGTTAGGTGACCTAATACATTTTTTTAAAAAATTTTTGAGTGCAAGTACTGTGTGTGGCTGCTTATACCTTTCTTCACTTGTTTAGCTGGTCTGGTGCTGGGTTTCAGAATTCTCTTATGCTGGCATAAAATGTAGTGGTAGTTCTGAAATACCAGCTTTCAGGTGGTTGATCCAGGTGCTTCTTGATGGGGTTCTCACAACAAATTTTTTCATGGCCTTAGAGAGCGGCCATCAACTCTTGCTGGTGGCCACTCTAACAATTTTTCCTAAAATACTTATTTAACTTTAGGAAAAACAAATAAATATGCACACAATCATGTCCAAATCATTGTAATTTATTTAGGTAGGGTTTTTTTTGTTGCAAACTCAACAATAAATACAATTGTCTCTATTCTATACTGGACCTACACAGAATAGAAACACAAGGTGCTTTTCATGTTCTCTTTTGTTGGGGTGGTGGTTTCTTTTGCTTTTTTGGTTGTTTTTTTTATTAGACTTGCTAGCTAGTAAGTCTGCTCCTGTGAAAAGTGATATTTGTATGTTTTATATATAGAAGCAGACTTGCTAGCTAGCTGGGAGGCAGCGAAAAGTGATATTGACATACAAACATTACTTTCCACAGCAGATTTACTCATCCCTGGCAAGCTGGAGGACAAATTAAGCCCTGGATGGAGAGGTGGGTAGGGAGGCATTGAGGGCCAGGAGTGATGGAGGGGTGTGAGCCCAGGGCCAGCACCCACCACCATTCAGCTGGGGCCAGAGTTGCAGCTGGTACCCGAAGCCCCACAGCTGGAGCCTGTGGTCTGCCACCCCAGAGCTGAAGCAGGAAGCCCGAGCCCCAGTGTTCCCAGGAAGGTGGCGAACTCAGACCGGCTGGCTGATCCTCTGGCATTTGTGGCTCCAGAGTGGGGCAGGGCTGAACCCCTGCTAGCAACCTTGGGGGATGAGCCACTGCACTATTCCTCCCCACCCCATTACCGCCCAGGAGGCTGTGGCCACAAGAAAAGCCCATGATGGCTGCATGAGACAAAAGCTGAAACTGCTTGAGTTTCAAAGTAACTCTCTTAATTGACACCTGTACATGAGAATCTAGTTTCAATATACACTTTGGCAGCTTTGTTTCACCACTATACCTGTTGCACTCATTTGCTAAGCACTCATTTATGGTTTATCCTGACTGTATTAAAATAACAGGTTTCACATAAACTAGAACAGAGCCCTCAAATACTTTTTGAAAGAATAACTTTATGTGAACGAAAGTCAAATTGCAAATATCTTAGCTGCTGTATACTTAACTCTACAATAACATGTTACGACTCCATTGGTTTTATTGGGCTATTAAGGGAAGACAACAGCAGAACAGGCACAGGTGAGGACCATTAAGGGTAGCATTGCCCAATGGTAAATACACGGGTTTCCTTATCATATTCAATTCAAGATGGTGAGAACATCAAACCTCTAAGTCAGTGGTTCTCAACCTTTCCAGACTACTGTTCCCCTTTCAGAAGTCTGATTTGTCTTACATACCCCAAGTTTCACCTCACTTAAAAACTACTTGCTTACAAAACCAGACAAAAATACAGAAATGTCACAGCACACTATTACTGAAAAATTGCTTGCTTACTCATTTTTACCATATAATTAAAATAAATGGATTGGAATATAAATATTGTACTCAGGGGCGGCTCTACGTTTTTGGCCGCCCCAAGCAGTCATGCGCGGGAGGCGCCCCGGAGCCGCGGGAGCAGCGGACCTCCCGCGGGCATGACTGCGGAGGGTCCGCTGGTCGCGCGGCTCGGCTGGACCTCCCGCAGCTGCGGGCGGTTCGCTGGTCCGGCGGCTCTGGTTGAGCTGCCGCAGGCATGCCTGCGGGAGGTCCAGCCGAGCCGCGGGACCAGCGAACCGTCCGCAGTCATGCCTGCGGGAGGTCCGGTCCTCCCGGGGCTCCGGTGGACCTCCCGCAGGCATGACTGCGGCAGTTCCGCCGGCCCAGCTTGCCGCCCCCCCCCGGCGGCAGGGAACGCCCCCTACATTTTGCCGCCCTAGGCACCAGCTTGTTTTGCTGGTGCCTAGAGCCGCCCCTGATTGTACTTATAGTTCAGTGTATAGTATTTAGAGCAATATAAACAATTACTTGTTTGTATGAAATTTTAGTTTGTACTGACTTCGCTAGTGCTTTCTAGGCAGCCTGTTGTAAAACTAGGCAAATATCTAGATGAATTGATGTACTCCCTGGGAGACCTCTGTGTACCCCAAGGGGTACATGTACCCCTGGTTGAAAACCACTGCTCTAAGTCAGCAGTTCCTGAGACTCAAGTTATCTCTATAAAGAAATAGACTAAATTAACATTTTCAATAACCTGACAACATGTCACCTACTAGAAAATTAGTGATGGTGTACCAAGAAGTTCCCTTTCGATAGCCCACCATACTAGAACACAAACCAGTTTATTTCCTCCACTAGTTAGTACCCCAAATAACAGAGTTGAAGCAATGACTACAGTCTAGCAAGTTCTGTTCACTCCATGTTATCATGGTTACATGGCTAGCTGCACCTTTGACCCCTTTTCTAGCTTCTGCGTGCACTCCATTCAGGTATCAGGCCTCATGCCTGAACCCTTCTCAGTGTGGAAGGGGAACTGGGCACTTTTGAAAGTCAGGCCACTTATTTAGGCTCCTAACCACAGACTTCAGTGCCCAACTTCAGGCACCTATAAGCATGGGTATGGTGCATAATGTTTGAGGCCTGTTCTACATTTTTCCTACATACAGCAATCTAGTAGAGATGATTTAGTTTATAGTTTGGTTCATTATAGACTTTAAAAAAATATTTACAGAAGATCCAATCAGGATCCAGCCTCTGTTGTGTTTAGCCCTGTTCAAACAGGTACACAGTCTCTACTCTGAAGCACGAGGGCTGACAGCCTTTGTAATTCTGTCCTAGTTAGTAAAATTATGATTCAGGCCTGATTCTCATACCCACTAAGGGCCCTGTACACTATTTTAGTAGTGTGAAGAGGCCTCAAAGCAGATGTAAATGGAATTTATGCCTAATTTAAGGCCTCTTTAAGGTCAAATAGGTGTAAAGAATCTTTAGTGGAAATGAAAATCAAGTTCTCTATTCTTAATATAAAAGTCTAATTTTTAAAAATCGTAGTTTAATCTTCAATAACATCCTGTAACAAAGTTCTATAGGTCACTGGTTCTCAACCTGGAGTACACATACCCCTGGGTGTATGCAGAGGTCTTCCGTGGTACATCAACTTATCTAGATATTTGTCTAGTTTTACAACAGACTACATAAAAAGCATAAAGAAGTCAGATCAAATTAAAATTTCATACAGAAAATTAGTTGTTTACACTGCCTATATAGTATACACTGAAATGTAAGTACAATATTTATATTCCCATTGATTTATTTTATAATTATATGGTAAAAATGAGAAAGTAATCAATTTTTCAGTAATTATTCTGTGACACTTGTATTTTTATGTCTGATTTTGTAAGCAAGTCGTTTTTAAGTGAGGTGAAACTTGGGGGTACACAAGGCAAATCAGACTCCTGAAAGGGGCATAGTAGTCTGGAAAGGTTGAGAGCCACTGCTATAGGTTAGTCAATCACTATGTAAAGATATATCCTTTTCTCAGTTGAAAAGGTATTTTGCCTTTGTGCTATCTGGAAGGAAGACAACAAAGTATATTGACAACCACCAAACTCCCAATTCTACTACAGATCCCTGGCACCCTAGTATTAAACCTCTTTCCCTGGTGAAAATAAGTTTTTTTTTTAATTATTCCTCCTATTAGAAGTTTTAATCCATAAGGACAGACTTAACTCACAAAATGTTACTGGATTCTTCATAACAGGGCAAAATAATTACCAAGATACCTTTTCAATTCTAAATATATAAAGTCCATCAATTCTTCTTTCTTTCTAAATTCTCATGCAACATGTTAGAGGGACTAGAATTTTTCTTATAAACCATGCAGCTATGCATTCAAGTAAAACTGCAATATGCATATTCAAGTACAACTAGCTTTAAGGCAGCTCTCACACTGCAGTATGATTCACCCAAAATCATCCTTAGCATCTTTTTAAAATATGGGTACAACATTGGCCATCCTGCAGCCATCTGCTAGAGTAGCATTTTTGAATGACATCACTTTTTTGTTCATAGCTGAGCTATTCCATTTGTTAGATCCGTCACCACTGTGAAGTGAATATAATCCAGATTGAAATCGGAAGTTCATTTTTGAGTTGTTCAATGTTTTGCTCCGTCTCAGTACTTTTACTATCAGTATAATCTTCAGTTTCATGACTTGTCATATCTTTCCTAGCGCTTCTGATTACTAGGGCCCTACCAAATTCACAGCCACGAAAAACGCATCACTGATCGTGAAATCGGGTTTCTCCCTGTGAAATCTGGTCTTCTGTGTACTTTTACCCTATACTATACAGATTTCACAGGGGAGACCAGCATTTCTCAAATTGGGGTTCCTGACCCAAAAGGGAGTTGCAGGGCAGCCACAAGGTTATTTTAGGGGGATCGTGGTATTCCCATGCTTTCTCTTGCGCTGCCTTCAGAGCTGGGTGGCTGGAGAGCAGTGGCTGCTGGCCGGGCTCCCAGCTCTAAAGGCTGCGCCCCACCAGCAGCAGCGCAGAAGTAAGGGTGGCAATGCCACACCATGCGGCGGCTCTGGCTTCAGAGCAGGGCTCTTGGACAGCAGCTGCTGCTCTCCAGCTGCCCCGCTCTGAAAGCGGTCACCATCAGCAGCAGCATAGAAGTAAGGGTAGCAGTACTGCAATCCCCCTACAATAACCTTGCAGACCCCCGACAACTCCTTTTTGGTTCAGGACCCCTACAATTACAGCATCTTGACATTTCAGATTTAAATAACTGAACTAATGAAATTTATTATTTTTAAAATCCTTTGCCCGTGAAATTGACCAAAATGGACCATGAATTTCGTAGGACCCTACTGATAATTAATTCTGTGGTTGAAGCAAAGTTACCTGTTCACTGAGTTGTATGACTTGTGTTTCCAAATCTTTATCTGATTTGGATGCTGAGCTGCTTGGTGTGGCTTTTTTTGCTGACGATGGACGAGAAGGTGTGGACCCTGGTTTAGAAACTGGACTGGATTTAGCAGCACCTGAAAGCACAAGAATAAAATTGTTTTGAGAACACACTTTTAAAAATCAGATTTAAGTATTTATGTCCAGTGTAAGTATTATACTCCCAATAATTTTGAATTTTTACCTCTTCCAGATACAGAAAAAAAGCTATTTAATTTGTATATGCCCATTAGTGCTGTTACTTCCTGGTTGTAAGAAGAAAGATGATCACTTTAGTGCAAAATATTGAAAAGGAAAGTAAATACCATAACAAGAACGTTACTTTCAGTTTAAAAGGACAAAATAGCTCACTGATACTCAAAGAAAGGTGAATAAATAACGTAATTTCTTTAATTACTACTACTTTACAGTTTTAAAGATGACATTGGCAACAACTAAATCATTTAGCTTAATATTTAATATTTCTTGATTTTAAAAATTTAGTGGAGAAAGGCAAGTTAATTTAATTTGTGGTGATTTTATTTGTAAGTCTATCTGCTTCCATGCTTTAAAATGGAGAAGAAACTAACACCATTACTTGTACAATCACACTGAAATTCAGCAGATGCAAACAGAATTAAATCCATCAGTGAGCACTTGGTTGCTGCAGTGGCCAAAAGATCATGTTTCTGATCAGCTTAGATGGTTTTTGGTACATCATGTGAAAAGCAAAGCTGATAATGTACCCAAATGTACAGCAACACTTTTTCCCACAGAAAACAGCACCAATACCAAGCACACATAGGTACTCTACTTTCACAAGCATCAAGCACGCACAAACGCTTAAATACAGACAAGAAAATGTTGTGCTAGTGCTATCTTTATATGCACTTAGGGCTGACAACTGATATGGTACCCTTCCCTTCTCCATTCCCTTCTCCACTCTCTTCTGTACGGTTTGAGTGATTACTAAAGTCCCAACCGGGCTCTAAGTTTACCATTTGTGGAAGCAGATGCCCAAGCTTCATGTACTGTAATGAGCAGCACCAACTCCCAAAGCACAGGACGTTCCACTCCAATTATTCTTCAGAAGAGACCACCCACTTAATGGTCTCTACCTAGCCTGCCATCCTAAACAGTCACTTATACCACATACTCCTAATTCTTGCCCCCCCCGATCTTTACATGAACATACACTGTGATGTGATTACATCAATGTGGCCTAAGGTTACCAGTTTTTAAAACAAAAATGCCTGGGCAGAATTAAAAAGCACAGATATGAACTCCCTAGATCTCTCTGCCAACCTGAATTATATTTAAGGCTTGAGGAGGAAAAGTTAGGCTTGTTAGGTTGCATATTTTCCTTCAAGGAACGGAGTAAAGAGTAAAAACCTAAGAAACTAAAATAATCCACAAATAAGCTTTGATGTAGCAAGACTTTCCCCTCCCATCACACACACTCCCACCCCCGCAAGATGCCCTCAGGCTTCTCAGTCAAGAAGCTCAAAAGCTGATTGGGAAGAATTGCTTGTTAGGTTCTTGTGATTTAATCATAGGCTGCACTGGCTATTGTACCAAGAGTTATCTTTTCTCATCACTTTATATTCTCTAGTGACTGCCCTGAGAGTATAAACAATTATACAGTTCATCTGCTTTTAGTGGACACCACTTTGGCTAAAATTCCACCATACTTTTTCATATTTGTTACAAATAAAATTATTGATACATGCAAACAGAAAGTTAAAACTCCAATCTGGCCAAAATATAGCATCTTCCATCCTGAAGTCCTTACAAGTTACATACATGGACCACATCACCCCTTGATAACAGAGTTCAGGTATAGTATACAGAGTTCGTAAAGATGAAATTTACACTGTTCGCATGCCTAAAATTACTTATTCTTTTGAAAGAGCACTTAGTATCTTGAGCAATGAAATTTGGTTCATGAGGCTAACATGAATCAATACACACCAACGGTGCCCTACTGCTTTTACACAAACAAAGCAGTAAGTCTTTTTGGTAAAGTACTCTGACTATAGAGTATGATCTTTAGTTACTGTTTTTTCCTTTGTCCAGGGGCGGCTCCAAGCCCCAGCACGCCAAGTGCGTGCTTGGGGTGGCATGCCGCGGGGGGCGCTCTGCCAGTCGCCGGGAGGGCGGCAGGCAGGCCGCCTTCTGCGGCACGCCTGCAGAGGGTCCGCTGGTCCCGCGGCTCTGGTGGACCTCCCGCAGGCGTGCCTGCGGAGGGTCTGCTGGTCCCGCGGCTTCGGTGGAGCCGCGGGACCAGCGGACCCTCCGCAGGCATGCCTGCGGGAGGTCCACCGAAGCCGCGGGCCGGCGACCGGCAGAGCGCCCTCCGTGGCATGCCGCCGTGCTTGGGGCGACAAAATGTCTAGAGCCGCCCCTGCCTTTGTCAGAGACCAGCAGATCTTTGTGTATAATCTTCACTAACATTTTCCCCAAGGGCCAGCACAATACTTTCAATACAAATGAAATCACAACTCATTAAAACAAATCTTTTGTTAGGATCCCAGCATCCTTCTCTGACATTTAAGTGATCCCTGCATCCCATATGACAATAAGCTTCATTTTTCATACAACACCTTTTATATACACATCATCACCATATATTTTACATAGGTAGAATAGGAATGCTTTCATCAGCGTTTCTAAATCTTACTCTTCATAAGAGCCAGATAAATAATCCCCTCAGATACATGGTAAGTTTTTTAAAGTGGGAACAAGGGTGCATATTTTAAAAGCTAGGGCAAGGGCAGCCTGTTTCTTTTCCTTCCGGGCTTGTTTCCACTTAAGAGTTCAGCAAAAACTTCTTGAAGACCAAGGTGTTAAAACATAAAGAAGGGCCCTTTAAAGGAAACAAGCTGTGAAATTCCATCACTTGAGAGACGTTCCCAACTAGAGGGTAGAATACCACCGTAAACAGACTTTAACTAGGTGCAATCTCATTCTTCCTGTCACGCTGTTCTGAGTGGGATTACAGGCAACATAGCCAGGTGGGACTAGCCACAGTGCATACAACTGGCTCAGATTGACCAGACTACTGAAAAGCTGCTAGTAAAGGCAGCCTTCATGGAACCTGGAGCTCTACCTCTGTGTCTGTCTTCAAATGCACGTACCGAGCATATTTCTTATGGAAAAGATTAGGCAAGGGGGGAAAAAATCCTCTTCATTTTCCCTGGAAAGATATTAGACCCTTTGCAGGGAAGCTGACCCCCTTATTAACAAACACTGCTTCATCAAACTTGGCACAGTGACTCATAAAACTTAAAAACATAAAGAGAAAAAGTAACAGAAAAGAAAGATGAAGTTTCTAAATTGCGAAAACAAGTCCAGTGTGTATCTTTGCAGACTAGTCAATCAGAGGACAGAAATGCAGCATGTGAAGAAGACAGGCAAGACGAGTGTGATTTAGAGTCACAGGTTAAAGTGAACAAAGGTTTTGAAAAGATTTGAATAGCTTGGAAAGAAGGAGTTCCAGAAACTAGTCACTTTTTCACTTCTATAGTAGGGTATAATGTACAGAATAATTAATATGCAGTGCTAGTGTAGAAATTAGGTGGATACATGGTCAGATGTATAGGAAGCAGTAAGTTCATGTCTGTTTAACCCAAGAGGGCATTTCTGAATTGCATTTACAGATGAACAGGACACAGTAGAAGTGACAAGACAGTGCAATATGGACACACTTTGTCCAGTAATGTCTCGGGTTACAACATTCTAGACCAGAACACAATGAACGGAAGAAGCCACCCATTGAAAAAACAACACACACACACACACATAATTAGATAGTTGTTACCAGAAAATAATTGAATATGGCTTTTTATGCATATCAAGACCAAGGATCGAGGCTTATTATCTCCAACTGCAACCTACAATGGCAAAAACTAATACCATTAGAATACCAACTTAAAAAATGGTGGTATAACTTGAGGAATTAGTAATAGGGTCTGGCTAGGGACATATCAAATTCATGGTCCATTTTGGTCAATTTCACAGTCATAGGATTTTTAAAATAATAAATTTCATGATTTCAGCTATTTAAATCTTAAATATCATGGTGTTGTAATTGTAGGGGTCCTGGCTTTAAAAAAAAAAGAGGGAGGGTGGGGGGCATTTCTGCAAGGTTATTATAGCAGTGGTTGTGGCACTGCTACTCTTACTTCTGCGCTGCTGCTTCTGGCGGTGCTGCTGCCTTCAGAGCTGGGCGGCTGGAGAGCGGTGGCTGCTGGCTGGGAGCCCAGCTCTGAAGGCAGAGCCGCCACCAGCAACAGCGCAGAAGTAAAGATGGCATGGTATAGTATTGCCACCCTTACCTCTGCACTGCTGCCTGCAGAGCTGGGCCCTCAGTCAGCAGCTGCCGCTCTCCAGCCACCCAGCTCTGAAGGCAGCATAGAAGTAAGCACAGGAATAACACGACCCCTCTAAAATAACCTTGTGATCGCTCTGCAATTCCCTTTTGGATCAGGACTCCCAATTTGGGAAACACTGGTCTCCCCTGTGAAATCTGTATAGTAGGGTAAGGGCTCGCAAAAGACCAGATTTCACCGGAGGCGGGGGACCATATTTCACAGTCCATGACACATTTTTCATGGCCGTGAATTTGGTAGGTCCCTAGGTATGGGATGTGAAACATGTAAATCACTGGACAGAGAACATGGTGATATGACCAGAAGTTAACATCTGATGTTATACAGCCGGAGTCCGCCTCATAAAACTTCTAATCATAAGATCGCATGTACTGAATATGTGCAGAGAGCACGGACTAAATAGGCACAGTCATCTACCTACTGTCTCACCTCTAGATGTTCTCTTTCAATTGCAATTTGAGGCACCATAGTGGGGTGTTCTGGGAAAGCTCGGACTGTCTCCTGCCTGTGGTTAGAGATCATTTGATAACACTGCTCATATAGCATCTTTCACAAGCATAAGAGTTATTAAAGGACTATGCTTTAAAATATTAAGTCTATGGCTTTTTTAATTCCTTATGCTGAGTGACACTAAGCACTTCAACCCCACTAAAGTCAGCTGGAGTTAGATATGCACCTTACTGCTCAGGATCAGGCCCTAAATGAACAGGATGTTCTGATAGCCATAATCAGTAATGTAGTTTAAAAAAAGCTAAATAATCTGAGTGCTCCAGATGGCATGAGCTAGAGACAGCTGAAAATGAAATTTGAATAGAATTTGCTGGGCATCCTCTGCTAACTGAAAATCTTTTGCATTAAAGTAAGTTTTACCTCCACGTTTACTCTTTTGGTTTGGCCTCAGGGAAAGCCCCTGGGATGAAATGAATTTCCAACAGAACATAATTTTATAAAAAAGTGTAACCGCTCCAATCCAGAACGATGATTAAATGCAATATTTCAGCCCAGACCATTTTTAATCAGTTAAGTACCTGTAATTTGGGACTCACAATGGGAAACCTTGATAGACTTAATAGCTGCACAACTGAACATTAGGAGTGCAAATACTGCACTTATTTACACCATTGTAAATCTGGAATAGCTCCATTAATTCTGTGTGGAGAGGTGCTATATTTTCCATACACAAATAGCCAACATGTTCTTCCAGTCTAGATGACTTATTTTAGCATGAGGATTCCAAGCCAGAATCCCATGGTACTGAGCAGTCTCTCTCACATCCTCCATCTTGAGCTGCCCTCAACACTCTCCCCACCTCTCTTCATTCTCCCAGCAGACTGGAAAAGTCCTTACATTTAAAGATGCAGTACACAGAAAATAGGATAATATCTCCTCAGAGCTGAATAGCAGCAGACTTCCTTCTTATTTCTTTATTGAGAAAAAGAGTATTTTACTTTCATTATTAATTTTTGTCTGTGCACTTACTCCAGCCAATGTGATGTAATTATTATTTATTTGTATATTATGGAATCCAAGGGCACCAATCAGATATCAGGCCCACACTGTACTACATATTCTCTGGACAGATATGCAGCAAAGAGGACAGTCCCTGCCCCAAACAGCTTAACAAGATACATGCTCTGTGTATGTCTTTGTTCATTAATGTAGTTTTTATTGCCTCTGATCTCCAGCCTGCTCTGTGTCAGCATGTTGTCCATTTTAACTATATATTTATTCGTTTGGGTAGCAGGGATATCTTGTTACCTGCAAAAGTACCAGGCACTTTGCTAGTGCGATGGAAATAAATAGCAATATCTATTATACATTCCTGTCTAGGCAGAAGTCCATGACAGTTTCAACTGTATTTTCAAAAGAAAGATTCATGAAAACAATTAAATGACTCCCCTACATATCATGTCATGTAACAGTTCCTTTCAATCATCACTGGCATATGAGGCATTTCATTATCAACAGATGGGATGCTAACAGGCAGTTTCAACTCCCAGTCATACAGGGTTAACTTTAGATGTCCAAAACTGACAGTTTGTTATGATTTTATGTTAGCTCACAGCTCAATTTTAAATGTACCATGTCACTGAGCTTGTTAGCAGCATCGCAGCCGCCTGAATTAACACTCAGTTCATTTTAGTTTGTACCTGGCCATACAACCACCACCGGTGTAAGATCATTTAATATACTGTTTATAAAGACAGCAATTATTTTTATCTTGACAATGTAATATAAATTGGATAGAGCAGATATTAAAAACATTACAATTCTCAAGCAGTGTATTAACGATGCCCTAAAAACATAATTACTATCAGTCTCATTATGCCAAAGAATTTCTCACTACAGCTTCTATTTTCTTTCCTTTTTGCTAAACAGGAGTTTTTATGTCCAGATTTAAAATGTTTAAATTTTGTATAAACTGCTACAATCCCAAACTTTTCATTGCTAATTACAAAAATGTGGGATCAGAATGTCAGGTCACTTAATACTCTGAGTAGATGTATTCAAATTAATGGGTCCAGGATTCTGTCTAAATATGACTTCTGGGATTTATTTGTAGTTCTACAGACAAAATACCCCAACTATTGACTGCCTTAAGGGCAAATTATCTCTGAAGCTATGTCAGTAATTAGTAACTTGTTTAATATTTGTGGAAAATGGTATGAAGTTCTGCTCATGTGACAACGGCATGAATGCAGTGAGAAGGGACACACCAAAACATTGTACTCTGCTTCATCATTCATGGTCATCGCTTGAGTGGAATGTGGGACTCACTCACATTAACTGCAGTCTTTCTTCTGTCAAATTCACTAAAAAAGGGGTTAAAATAAGAAATTACACTGGTGACATGCTCCTGAGAAGAAACAATCTTTCAGGAAGATTAAGCTTTAGAAAAGGTCATTTGAATTAACAGCTTCCCTATGAACTAAATCATTACTGAGAGAATCCCTCTTTCCCACACATTTGTTTTAAAGACAAGGGAATTAGTGGTCATGCATGCTTCCCCTCACAGCTCAGTGGACATGCAGGAGCCTGCTCAATTGTGTGGCGGGTTTGTGGGGGGTGAGGGGGATGACACCCTCCCCGCTGAATGGGATCAGAGACTTAACGCATTTCATTTGTGACCCAAGATAAAAATCTAATCCTCGGTCTTCAGAAGAACTGTAACCCTACTGCATTGTTTAGGGCCCCTTTTCCACCCACTGACATCCTCAGACCAAACTTCTTAGCTATTGCTAAAAACTTAAATTTTGTTTCTTAAGTCTGCCCCATACCTAAAGGAAATGAGCTTGCGTAACTCAAGGTCCGTCTACACTGCCTCACAGTCTGGCCTAAAAGGGTATGAATAGCAGTATTCATCAAAATGTTGTGCTGTATCTCTCCCATGTGGGTGCTGTAGGCAAGAATCATTCACTTCCACAGTGTCTGCATGGGAAAGTTACAGAGCAGAATTTTAGTGCACACTGCTATTGTCAGATCTGGAAGCCTTTATATCAGGTTGGCCAAAGTGCAGCCTTTGCGCTAGCCTTTGATCAAATTGGAGCACTATCTATGTGGATTGATAGTCTGATTTCCACCTTAGCATTAAAGAAGAGTGGCCACAATTTACTTAATATTAGACAAATTAGGTATGCTCCTAGGCTCGCAGCAAGCTGCCAAAGCAGCTTTAGCTGGGCAAAGTGTGACCACTCTGCGTAAGAGTGTAACATTTCACTCTTGAATGTTGGCCATGTCTCTGAATAACTCACTTCTGTTCTATATTATAGAACACTATGTAAAAGGCCTAGAGCTATATATAATTAACCACTTCAGCATGTGTATAATTAGAACCTAACATAATAAACATTAAGCCCCATATACTTTTTGTAATGCAGTTTCAACTCCTTTCATTAGATATTAATCAAAGAGCACATATGCTCTGCTTGCCACTTCAGGCAGTTTTTTTTGCTGTTGTTGAATCAGTTGAATCCATCAGGAATGTAAATTACAAGGCATGATGGAGGGATTTGTTGGAAAAAAAATATTGTTTCCAGTAAAACCTTTAACTGATCATTCAAAATAGAAGGCATGAATGGAGGCAGCTGGTTTAAAACAAATGTTACAGTTCAAAGTAGTAAATCTTAACAACATACCGGTAAGTAATATGCTGAACTACCATGGTTGTACACTCCAGTAACTTAGCAGAGACTAAGGATCTTTTCTCCTCTGGATCATGTGAAAGTCAGATCAGTAATGGGATATAGATGTGGTTCTCAAACTTCCACATTGGTCAGAACTTAAGACAGGGAGGCTTCAGAGAACTTTTTCTCCCATCCCTTATCCACACCTTCCATTCCATGTGGAGCCTGGATGACTCAGTTACATTAAATAGTAGGACACTATTATAGAGACCAGCTGAAATAAACTTGCTTTAATGCAATAGATTCAGCTGCTTGACACTAGCTGTGCTATTTATTTCCTCTCCATGGGTGTAGGACTTTACATTAGTAACAAATCTCTTCTCCTTGCCTTCAGCGCTCACTGCCCTTGGCCTCTTTGCAGTTTGAGTCTGCCCTCTGAATTTAATAAACCCACACTGACTGTGTTTGCCATAAAGCTGACAAAGAAAGTCTTTGTAAACAGACTCCAGCAACCTAACAGGACTACATACTGGAATCTCTACTTGTAATCCAGTATATGCACAGTTAAAGATTTCTGGGATAGGGTGTGACTGATGGAGTTCAATTATACATACTTCCTCCTTGTGATGGAAGAGGCTCTGTAGACCACAATTTGAAAATGATTGGGAAAGCCATTTAGAAAGATATTACCACTAGAGCTAGCTGGAAAATGGATTATTGCCCTGCGGAAAATTTTGACTTTTGATCCTAAAACCAAAAATTCAATCATAAACCATAAGCTTTTCTGGTTTAGATTTTTCAAGGAAAACCTGACATTTTTGAATGTCATGAAAAAATTGTTTAATTGAAAATCCAATTTTCCACCAGAAAACAGTTTTGATGGAAAATTTTCACCTGGCCTTAATTACCACCCGATGGCTTAGGTAAAATGGGTTCAACCACTTTGTAGCAGCAGAAGGAGCCATTTTAAATTGGTCATTATGTCTTGTAAACCGATATCTGTGAGGTTTTGTTTTTGTTTATATATTCAGAATTTAGCAATGTGCATCAATAAAGGGAGGTCTGAAAAAAAAAAACTGCCCAGAGGGAAAGGCAGTTTATTAACAAATTTTCTCAATTAGAACTACATTGACATACTGGAGATTAGAAAAAAGAGTAAGAGACCCAAGACAGACTAATGTTAAATGCACAGTTTATAATTTATAGCATCTTGACAGTGCCATATTTTTCTAGGTTTTCAGCCCAGTTTCTAGAACAGTAGTCCATGTCACCTTGGAACAAGGTTGCTGGCCCTCTAGTAGAGAGGCCATTACTTTTAATACGCATGGAAACTGAACTACCTTCTCACTCTCACAGCTAGTTCCTACGTATCAAAGTAGAACAGGAAAGCCTGCACTGTCAGTGCTGTACCGATTCTGTGAAAGGACCACTTCAGTTTCCAACGGTATTTCAGCTCCTTCCCTGAACTCCAAACACCAAGTTTTTAAAGTAAAAAAACCACACACTTTTGAATATGCCCTCTCAGCATATGCATCACCTGTACAGACTATGCCCCCAAAGCATTCTACATCTTCTACAACAATACAACATGAGAAAGGGTTAAAGAACTACATATTGAAATGAAAACAGATGTGATTGTATAGTTGTGTCTGACCTACAGGAAGGGTGGCAACAGGGTTTGGTGAGGAAGGAAAGAGGAGAGAGAAAAGATGGCAGAAATTAATTCTTTGAGTAATACCTGCTAACTCAAGTCTCCATGCTTGTCAGCATATCACTAACACCTACATTTATGTTTTATTACACTAAGAATAAAAAAAGAAAAAATATTTTATCCAAAAATTAATTTACAGCACACCTCGCATTGTATGATGCTATAACCCATGCAAACAGATCTCACATATTTCTCTTTCCATACAGCATTATAAAAAACACCAGTTCTCCTTGCACAAAAGGCCTCAGATGGCTGTTTCATTCTCTGTAAACATTCGTGGACAAACAGTTAATTCTGCCCTGGTTATTTTCCTTGTCATAGATGTGCTTATTTTTAGCCATCATGTGATTCTCCAGTATTTTCCAGGCACTGCTTTAGCCATCCGATTCTCACAGGATACTTCAAAGCAAAAGGCAAAACATCCTTCAGACTGAAGAATCTTCTGGAATTTTAACCTAATAAAATTATTTACATACTAAGTTGTCTTTTGTCCACAAATTTTTGATGCTCCCCACCCCAAAAATATGGTGGCCTACTGAGGTGTGATTTACATTTGGGAATGCTTTCATAAGCTTTCTGAGCTGAAATCCCAACAACCTGATCAGACTATTTTATACAGGCAGAATTAAAATTGGCATAAACAACAAAAAAAAGTTGTATTTTAATCCCTCACAACAACTTTGAGCCTACATCTGTTGACTGTTTACTACATCATAAGGAAAAACAGGGTATAAGAGAATATTTAAAGGACTTGAGCAATATTGAGCTGGCAGATGGCACTATATATGAGGAACCTGTGGTGCTTGCGGCAAGCCTGTAATGGAGTATATACTGTTGGTACCAATCCTTATGAAAACAGGTATGTGTTTTCCCTTGTACAGTGGAATAGTATGTGATGAAGTGGGGCTCCTTATTCCAGAGAACTGACACTTCATGTAGTCTGAAAGGTACAATTATCAAATTCCATACATAGATCATACTATATATCAGTTATTTTTACAAATTGGCTCTGCCTTACCAAGGAATGAAGGCAACATGAGGGTGGCACAGAAGATTAGTCCCAGGAAACTATTTATGCTACAATTTCCAAGCTGCATTATCCTTGACCTGCCCTGACTTTTAAGAGTGACTGCTCTTTGAAGATGTCAGAGAAAGCTCCTTGGAACACTCATTTTTTAAACAAAGTTAATATTTCTCCTTACTCTTAATTTTTACAAACAAAACAAACTTAGGTTGCTAAATGCAAGTTGGGGAGCAAATGCAGCATTTGCATAGATATGGATAAACATCTATTTACAGAAATGGTAAACAGATGCCAAACTCCATCTGGCTCTGAGGGTTTGGCATCAGATTAAGGCAGACTGAAAATAATTCTAGCTTGTTACAACTACCTTTTAGGGGTAAACTTTCAAAGCAGCCTTTAGGGATTTAGCAGTTTAATTTTGTTAGTGGGAGATTCCCAGCTAAATCTTTTTGTACTTCTGAAAAAACAGAACAAAATGTTAGGAAAAGCATTAACTAGTTAGGAATAATAATTAAAAGATTTACATTATAAGTGTCTGATTAAAACACAAAATAATATTTTGTGGAGCAAATCAATATTAGTGTCTCTGCCAACTAGGTAGATATAGATAATATTTCAATCTATCTATATCTATATAGATTTATTGGTGGCTAAATATTAGGGCTATCAAGCGATTAAAAAAATTAATCATGATTAATCGCACTGTTAAACAATAGAATGTCATTTATTTAAATATTTTGGATGCTTTCTACATTTTCAAATATATTGATTTCAATTACAACACAGAATACAAAGTGTACAGTGCTCACTTTATATTTATTTTTGATTACAAGTATTTGCACTGTATAAAAACAAAAGAAATAGTATTTTTCAATTCACCTAATAGAAGTACTGTAGTGCAATCTCTATCATGAAAGTTGAATTTACAAAAGTAGAATTATGTACAAAAAAAATGCATTCAAAAATAAAACAATCTAAAATTTTAGAGCCTGCAAGTCCACTCAGTCTTACTTCTTGTTCAGCCAATCGCTCAAACAAGTTTGTTTACATTTGCAGGAGATAATGCTGCCCGCTTACAATGTCACCTGAAAGTGAGAACAGGCATTCTCATGGCACTGTTGATTTTCTTTTTTAGTGGTTTGGTTTCTGTAGTTTCTGCATCAGAGCATTACTGTTAAACAGTAGAATACCAATTGAAATTTATTAAATATTTTGGATGTTTTTCTACGTTTTCATATAATATTCTGTGTTATAATTGAAATTAAAGTGTATATTGTTTATTACAAATATTTGCACTGTAAAAATGATAAACAAAATAAATAGTATTTTTCAATTCACCTCATACAAGTACTGTAGTGCAATCTCTTTGTCGTGAAAGTGCCACTTACAAATGTCGATTTTTTTGTTACATAACTTCATTCAAAAACAAAACTATGTAAAACTTCAGAGCCTAAAGTCCACTCCATCCTGCTTCTTGTTCAGCCACTTGCTGCCCACTTCTTATTTACAATGTCACCAGAAAGTGAGAACAGGCGTTTACATGCACTTTTGTTGCCGGCATTGCTGCAAGGTATTTACATGCCAGATATGCTAAACATTCATATACCCCTTCATGCTTCAGCCACCATTCCAGAGGACATGCTTCCATGCTGATGACGCTTGTTAAAAAGATAATGCGTTAGTTAAATTTGTGACTGAACACCTTGGAGGAGAATTGTATGTCTCCGGCTCTTTTACCTGCATTCTGCCATATATTTCATGTTATAGCAGTCTCGAATGATGACCCAGCACGTTGTTCATTTTAAGAACACTTTCGCTGCAGATTTGACAAAACGCAAAGAAGGTACCAATGTGAGATTTCTAAAAGATAGCTATAGCACTCGAGCCAAGTTGTAAGAATCTGAAGTGCCCTCCAAAATCTGAGAGGGACGAGGTGTGGAGCAAGCTTTCAGAAGTCTTAAAAGAGCAACACTCTGATGGGGAAACTACAGAACCTGAACCAGAAAATCAACCTTCTGCTGGTGGCATCTGACTCAAATAATGAAAATGCAAATACGTTGGTCTGCACTGCTTTGGATTGTTATTGAGCAGAACCCATCATCAGCATGGACGCATGTCATCTGGAATGGTGGTTGAAGCATGAAGGGACACATGAATCTTTAGCGCTTCTGGCAGGTAAATATCTTGAGATGCCGGCAACAACAATGCCATGAGAACACCTGTTCTCACTTTCAGGAGACAAGAAGTGGGTGGCATCATCTCCTGCAAATGTAAAGAAACTTGTTTGTCTGAGCGATTGGCTGAACGAGAAATAGCACTGAGTGGACTTACAGGCTCTAAAGTTTTAGATGTTTTATTTTTTAATGCAATTATTTTTTGTACGTAATTCTACATTTTTACGTTCAACTTTCATGATAAAGAGATTGCACTACAGTACTTGTATTAGGTGAACTGAAAAATTCTATTTCTTTTGTTTTTTACAGTGCAAATATTTGTAATAAAAATAAATATAAAATGAGCATTGTACACTTGGTATTCTGTGTTATAATTGAAATTAATATATTTGAAAATGTAGAAAGTATCCCAAAATATTTAAATAAATGATATTCTATTATTGTTTAACAGTGCGATTAATCGCACAATTTAATTGTGCGGTTAAAAAAATGATTTATGATTAATTTTTTTAACCGGTTGACAGCCCTAGTATATACATGCATGATATATTCCTCTTGGGACTCTATTGGTAAGTGCAAGTATTCTCATCCAATAAGAGACCTTATGTAAATTGCACTGTCTAAAGGAATGAGTTAAGACATGACATATTGGTGAAACTAAAATACACTTTACTAAATGGGTTAAACCCACCCTCCAATGAACTACCAACACTTTTGACTAAACATAGAATCTTGTTCTAGATATAATGGACAACTGATGTTGAAGTACACAAAAATTCTCCATTTGGAATCTGGTAGAAAAAAATATCAAAACAGCTTTACAGATAAACACTAATTCCAGCCTAGATTTAAATTAATGGAAAGAAAATCAATGTACTTCCCGAGTCTTCAAATCCTGTCTAGAAATTGTCAGAAGACCTTTATTTGTCCCACCCAGCACTTGAACTGGGGAAATGTCTTATGTGTCTCAGTTTTTCCTCCAGTGTCGCTTTTAATTTTTTTCTTCAAACTAGCAGCAGCCTGAAGACTGAGGATATGGCATTACCACCCACACCTCTCTTGCCCAGTTCAAATACTGAAAGCTATTCCATTTCCTCAGAATCTTCCAGCTATTAGCAACACTCACTAATTCCCTCTGCAGATGGTCTGATTTGCCATCCATGTTAAGCTTATACTTAATAAGTATTTTTAAAACCATTCACTTTAAATTAGCAATAGAGCTTAGCAATTTTCCTTTTTTGAAGGGGGGTAGGGAACTACCACTCAGGGAAGTACACACAGAGTTGGCTATCAGGGTTGTTGTTCTGGATGCTAAACCATTACCAGGGATGACCTGGGGTGTGTGCGCACCAAATCAGGGTTGTTTTTTTTCATTTAGCTGTTCAGGGAGCATCAAAAACATGCCTCACCCTATGTGACAACACACCTATGGCCATCCCTAAGTACACAAAAGACACCAGCTCCTCAGAAATTCAGAACGAAAGGTTAAAAATATAGGAGGTACAAAACCAAAATGTGGTCGTGTTACAAACCTGGCATAAGAGGCTGGCAGTGTTTTCCTGAAACACTCCACTGCGCTAGCTGATGTTGACCTTGCTGGGAAAGTGGATTGAGTGAGTGTTGCTAATTCATGGAGGACGGTGGTTCAACCCCACACGGATATAAAGGAAAGTAGGGAGCAGCATGTTCCATCTCTTGGATCTAGGCTTTAGACTGAGGAAGGAACTGTAGAAGCAGCCAAGCCTGGGGTAGAGTTTTGAACTGAACTTTATGTTATTGTTAATTTAAATGCTGAAGGCAAACTTCAGGAAAAGGTGAGTATTTGACTCTACACAACGTGTGGATTTTATTTGAGAGCAGGCTGGGAAAGGACTTACTCCCACCCCAAAACGATGAAAAACAGATTAAAGCAACGAGATTGCACTACATGCTTAGGGTTATTTTTAAGATGTTTCTGCTACCCTCTTGTTCCCTGGTTTAGTCAAAGTGATAAAAAAGCATCTGTTTTGTGACCCATACTCTCTATGGACAGTGTAGGAACAATTGAGAAATGGATCTTTGGTGCTTATTCCCATTTCAGATACATGCTGAGTAATAATAATAAAAAAAAAAAATCAATGATGCCTTTGAAGATATAGGACATTACTTCATGTGGTCCACTTAGAAGATTACTGTGTCTGAATGATCAGCACATTTAAAAATACAAATCAATCCATTTTCTGCTTTTGGGCCAGCACTTAGGATCTGGAAACATTCCAGATACCAGAAAACCGGACTATGCTAGCAATTGTACGTGGGGGAACTGTTTGTTATATTCTTGAGTAGTTTATATCACCCAGGTTCAGCAGCAAAACAGTCAATTGGCTTTGTCTCCAACATTAGGTACACAGGAGTCATGGGATTTATCTCCCAGACCGTAAAATCTTCAGTAATAATGTGGCAGGTCAAAACACACCAACAAAATGAATGCCCACAAAAAGTCCATTTATATAATCTAGATGGTGAGCCCCAAATAGTGCGAAGTACAAAACACAAAGAGCATGGTGGCTGCATGTTGAAACCCCATTTCTAATTTGACCCCATATTTATATAAGCTATTGACAGCAGATTAAGACATTACTATACCATTATCTGTAAAATGGAAATGGAAATCTCCAAGATTTACAATACCTGCAGTGGGGGAGTTTGCATGATGGGACTTTTTTGGTAAGTTAAAGATCTGTTCACCGGGATCTGGTGGGGGAAGAGCATCTTGGCCTTGTCGAGCCACGACAGGATCATACTCTTTACCGTCATAGTTGGCATCAAAGAACTTCTTAAACCATTGGATAAAATCTAAGTTGTCTTGGAAGCGCCCTTTCACCAATTTCTCCACTGGAATCACCTATAAAATACAATGGTAAAAGGTTCCAGTAACATGCATTGCCAGTACATACATAAATTGTTAGATAATCTGAGAAATAGCTACCAATGTGGTGTCTCCTGTATCATTCTGGATTTAGAGTGATATGGTTAAGGTCTTCTCAGCTTTGTGCTTAGTTATATATAAAGCCCCTTTAAATACTCATTTTCTAGCACTATTTTTCCTTGAACAACATTAAGCTAACCTCTCAATAGTGCATGTTCTTCTAAAAGGTAGAAGTACCTGTACTATGATACCATAGTATGGAGTCTTGCAACCTGACCCAAACCCCATAGTACCCCATCTTCAAGTGTCGGGTTCAGCTCGGGTCTGAAAACAACCCAACACATTTGGGCGTGACTCGGGTAGTCTCTCATCATCTCCTCCTGCCCCTGGGGTTGATGAGGCAAGGTGGCAGTCGGGCAGAGGCTGCTAAGTGCCCTGCTCCTGCTGGCCATGGTTATGCTGAGCTGTGTGCACCATGGAGCGAGCGTGCTGAGGAATTGTAACATCTATTATGCTGTAGAACGTACAGTGCAATGAGGTGGGGCAGCCAGCTGCACCGGTACATGTAGACTCTGCTATGACAACACCACAAGCAGGAGGTGAATGGAGATGGATTGTGGGCAAAGGGCGTGGGGAGCCCCCACCAGAACAAACCCTAAGGATGAGATGGCAGCAGTGTTGACACAGGTTGGGAAAGTGGGGAGGAGTGTCAGATTTTGGTTGGATCAGGTCTGAAAACAACTTGACACTCAAGTTGGATTTGACCATGCGCTAGTCAAGTTTGGGATGGGCTTTAAAATTAGGCTTGTGCAGACCTCTACCATTGTACATAAGCCTTTTCAACTGTTCTTCTTCAGATATGCTCCTTTTAGCTTTGAGTGACAACTGGGTTGCATGTAGCCAGTCTGAAACTACTGTCATCTTTAACAACAAGTAACAGGGAGTCCGTTGGAGATTTTAGTTAACATATTTCATGCGATTAGATGCATGTCCTAAAAATGAATAATTTCTTCAAAAAGCAAAGGGTCAGATTCTGGCTTGCATGGAGTATGTGTGCAAGGAGCTGTCAGAACACAGGAAATCCTCTTTCACACTTCCCTGTGTACGCATGGTGGGGAAACAGAATCTCAAGTGTTCTCATTAGACAAACCTATGTAAGCACCGTTAGTGCTGGGTGTGTCTGCAAAAGGATCACAGAATCATAGAAGTGTAGGGCTGGAAGAGACCTCAAGGTATCATCTAATTGCTCCCCTGTCCTGAGGCAGGATTAAGTATACTTAAACCATCTCTGGCAGGTGTTTCTCTAACCTGCTCTTAAAAACCTCCAGTGATGAGGATTCCACAGCCCCTTGAAAACCTATTCCAGTTCTTAACTATACTTACAGTTAAAAAGTTCTCCCTAATAGCTAATCTAAATCTCCCTTGCTGGACACTTATTCAATTACTTCTTGTTCTACCACCAGTGGCCAGGAATACAATTGGTCACCATTCTCTTTATAATAACCTTTTTCATATCTGAAGACTTATATCGTCCTCCTTCAGCCTCTCTTCTCTAAACACGCCCAATTCTTTCAACCTTTCCTCATCATCTCCTGCAAATGTAAACAAACTTGTTTGTCTGAGTGATTGGCTAAATAAGAAACAGGACTGAGTGGACTTACAGGCTCTAAAGTATTACATTGTTTTACAACATTCATGTTTTCTGAATTTTTTTTTTGGTGCTCCCCTCTGGACTGTCTCCAATTTGTCGTCATCTTTCTTAAAGTGGGGTGCCCACGATACTGTACGTCTCCAAAAGGGAAAGAAGCTGTTCCTTGGTGCACTCCCACAAAATCCTCAGAAGCATTCTGCCCACCTGTGTCCTGTTCAAGAAGATTGTCACCAACCAATACTGCTATGCCCTGGCACCCTCCACCCTGCCTCTGTAGTGAAGCAATGGATTTAAAAGCCACAATGGAGTTCAAACTCATCTATATTTTTGAAATACACACTCATTCTAATACTGAGGTACTAACCTGATCATTCCCACCCCACCTTCCCCACATGCTGTATACAGAATGGTTTGTTTACATGCAAGAGTTTGGGAAACTGCCCATGGAGTTTTAATGAGCTATAATGGAGACTGTGAGAAAGTCTCTTCTGTATCAATATCTTGTGAATTCTTCACCAATGTGAAGACTCTAATGAAACTGATTAAATCCCAGTACTGCAGCATAATGATAGGGTTCTGCACTGCTCTTTGAAGATCAGGATTCAATTGCCATTCCCCATTTCAGTGGGCAGATAAAGACTACTGTAGGAATGCTGGAAGTGCCACCTTGGCTTGCTTAGCAATAATTCACATTTTCTTCAACTGGAAAAGGGGGGTGCCTAGAGTCTCGAGGGGAATGGAAATTATAAGGCTAAGCCGATGACACAGTGTTTTAAAAAACCAAGAGCTAGCCTGTACATCACAGATCATGTCACATTTTGTAGAATATCCCCTCAGTCTATTGTGTTTGTATTTTTAATGATGCACTGGCAAACAATGAGTTTATTCCTTATAAAAAAAAGAAATGACTGTCAACTTTATTAGGCTTTTCAATGCTTTGCTAAAAGAATCCATTTTAAATAGAAGCACCTACAGCATTATGGTAATAATGAATTAGTATTAAAAAGTGCTATAACATTCATTCACAATATAGTGCTTTCTAAAACAGTTTAAGATTCAGAATAAAGAGGTTAAAAGCAGGCATAAAACTATTTTTTTTAAGCTAAACCTTTACAAATATAGGTATTTTGTACGTGCAAAACTGAAACATGGCAGCATTTTCAACTTATTCACTTTTATTCAGTTTAGTTTATGTTGTTACTGCTTACACAAACTGGGCAAATTCATGTTGAGATACAGTTAATCTTATACCACTTCAAATTTAGTCTGAGTAAAATGTGTGATAGGAACCTATCTGCACACAGAATATATACTCGATAGTATCAAGGGGAAGTAGCCTGGGGAACACAGAGGATGGGTCAACATGATTGATTAAAGTCAGGGAAAGGAAAGGTAAAGACATATTTAGCTTTACAGAACAAATAATGCACAACAGACGAGAGACTAAACACCACAAAGAATAATCATTGAAAAAAGCTTCATTTGTCAATGTGTATTTTGCTAGGAAAGTCAACCTGCTTGGACAAAATGCCAATTACATATTTTATAAGTTTTCTACATTTAAGACAGGCAGGGCATGGTTTGATTTGTTCATAGGTAATGTTCAAAGGTAAATTCTGGATAGATTGCATGGTTTCATATGTTTTAAGGCCAGAAGGGACTAGTAGGATCATCTTTTTAGAACTCCTTCATAACAGGCCATAGAAGCATCAAGCCCATATCTTGTGGTTTAGGTAGTTTGTTTGTTTATTTAAAGAAAGACATCCAATCTTGATTTAATGACTTACCAAGCAATATGGTTCCATCATTTGGAAAGTTGTTCCAATAGTTAAAAATGTACAACTCCTCATATCCTACCTTGAGTAAGTAGTATTCAGTACAATGATAGATACAGAATGCTTGTTGTTTACTTCTATCGGGAATTCTGGGTATCACCACACAGGATCTTGAGTTTTCCCCACACTTTATGAGGATCCCAGTATTTATTCATTTTAAGGATCTTCCAATGGACAGCATTTTATCATGAGTCCCTCTCGTGAACTTGGGGACCTAATGAGTGTAATTTTTTAATTACTGACAACTAACTATTTTGGGCCCAGTTTTTCACCTTGAGCACTAAGGGTTCCTGTTTACACATTTTCTGCCTTGGTACCCAAATACCCCTTTTAGATGTCAAAATGCCAGTGAGAGCATCTAAATACAGAACTGGGATCTCCAATTCAGGCTTTAGAATTTGAAAAACTGGGTCTGGTTATTTATCATTTTGGTTCTCAATGTCCATTGTACACTACCCAGTATAGAAAATTGTTTTGTAAAACATTACAATTATTTAAATATTAAAAACGTACCTTATCCACATTCATTCTTTTAAATGATGCTTGCAGAAGTTTGAAATTGTGAATGTACTCGTGCTCCAGCTTTGCCTGAAATTTTACTTTCTTCAAGCTAATGCACCCTGGGAACAACATGTCCATGAACTGGCAGTAAGCTGCTCCTATAACAAGAAAATGCATTGACATTAATCTTGATGCACCCAGCTATAACTAAGTGGCATTTATAGTCAGAAAAGAAAGTAACCATGCTTAATAGCTACTGCTGTAATTCATTTCTAGTGCCATGTACCCAATGCCTATCTGTCCACTACAATGTTGAATAGTGTAAGTGGCCTATTAATATCTATATTATTTTCATTCAGTCTGGATGCACCAACCACTGTCGTGTAACATCTAAAGGATGACCATGACTGAGGCAAAGTAAATCATTCTTCCATTTACAAGTGGTGTTGTACTGAAGTAGAATCCCTATACACAGCAGGGCTGCCTGTACAGCAAGTAATAAAGTCCCTAGCTGTCAGTTTAAATGGAAGCCACCTAATAAGTGTCTTCAGACCCCTACAGCTTCCTGAAGTTGGATCCAGGGAAAAGATTTTTGTTTCCTGGAACCAAAGAAATCAATGACATTGATATAAGGTAGCTTGCTCAGTTCGCAGCCAATCCTATTCAGTGTCCTCATCAAGTAGAGGCTGAAAACGAGAGAGCAAAAACCCAAAGTGACATGAATACAGGCTGGGAAAAAAAAAAAAAGAGAGTTTCAGAATTATGGCATCTAAGGCCATTTCTCCCCCCCCCTCCGGCTCCCCCTTCCCCAAAACAAAATCCTGCAATTTTTCATCTCTAAAGCTCAAAACGTAAATATTTGTATAAGGAGACACCCAGAGTCACCTCACTGCCAAAGCATTCAGATACTGGGCTCTTCTTACTGCTGCCAGTTTTAATTCTTTCACAAAACAGGGTTACTAAATTTAGCATGAGGGTTCAGTAAATTTAGATACCAGACACAAGGGATCTACACAAATGTGCAGGGAAATTTTAAAAAAAGCTAGGAATATATAGGTAGCACTTTGTTACACCTAGTGACTTTTCCCTTAAAAGGTCCTTATGTCACACTAGCACCGTCATTGGGGAAGGGGGGAATCTTTACTATCGAGACACGAAAATGTCATGACATTTTGGTGAAGTGTTAAAAATGTGGGATGGGGAAATTAGGGCGGGGGGGCTTGAAGAAAAAACAACTCAGATTCTTTGTGGAACAATGATGTCCTCTACCCTGGGAGAGTATTCCACTGTATTAGCCTATTTAAGGTCAATTTTCAGATGTGCATAAGCTCAACCACCTATATACCTGCATATGCAAGTCAGATAATTGCACATTAAAAACTATTTGCACAATAAGTTTTTAAACTTTTTGTGCAAATAGTATTTATCAAAAGGGCTGTTTTATGCAATCAACTGATGTACGGGGCAGGTCTAAGTCACAACTTGGGTGCCTGCTTTTGACAATTTGCTCAGTGTCACACAAATATTCTTTTTTAATCAAAGTTTTAGAAATTGGTAGTACTCTTACAAGGTGACAGATGTGTTGGATCCTAGATTATCCTCTATTTATCCACTGGACAGATACAGAACAGATAGCAACAGCTGAAACTCTACCACACTTTTCTATCAATATGCCTCAAACATGTTCTGGAGGGCCCATTATTCTTTATACTCAGTCAACCATCATATGAAGGGAGGCAGAAGGTGTCTTCCAGAAAAGAAAAAATAAAACAGAGTTTGAGCTAGAGTCACAGGAAAACAAGTTACATAAGCTACAAATGAGGCTTTCATGTGACTTATTGTCAAGGCTGTGACAACAGCCAAGACTTAGTGCTAGAAACTGCTGCCATTTTTAATACCCTCTTTGCACAGCATTTCTTAGGAAGTATATTTACACTTACTGACTTTGTGGGTGGAGTTTATAATAAGGATTTGAATTCCCAAAGAGACCTTTTATTTAGCTACTTGCAATAGCTTTGGTATGCTTAGGATGTAAAATAAAGAATCCCTGTAGAACAGGAGCCTTGTGGCAAGTTAAAAACCTCAGATAATGTATCATACAGAAAGCTTTGTAAAGCAAACTAATTGCACAGAGACTACAATTATATCACACGGGAACTAGTAAATAAATGCCCACGAATAGAAAGTATGTGAAATATTATTGCCAAAAAGGAAGATGAGTAGAGTGATACAGTATTGAATGGCTTGACTTGATTATACCATATTATTTATTACTATGTGGATTTATTTAGTATGCAGTGTTGTCCTAGCCATGTCAATCCCAGGATATTAGAGAGACAAGGTGGGTGAGGTAATATTTTTTTACTGGACCAATTTCTGTTGGTGAGAGAGACATGCTTTTGAGCTACACAGAGCTCTTCTTCAGGTCTGGGAAATGTACTGAGAGCAACACAGCTAAATACTAGATTCAACAGATAGTCTAGCATAAGTAGTTAGCACGTATTCTAAGGGACCATTCAAGGTGAAGTAGCCCACTAAAACCCCTACAGTCATAGGACAAAAAAAAAAGGGGGAGAGGTCTAGTGGGTTACAGATTGTTGAAATAAAACCTAAGTCCAGTGTCTTTATTAACACCATGCTTTTTAGTGTCTAGCAAAGTTATGAATTTAAGCTCTTAGGCGCGTCCTTTGAAAGTGTTGTGCAAATTTCCTTTGAGGATGTGGACTGATAGGTCAGATATAAAGTGATCGCTTTGTTCAATCTACGGGGTCAATTGTGTAACTGATTCATGGTATAAAGGGAGTTTGCGCCAAACTCTCTCTCCCTACCTTTTCCCCACATATAAGCTTATACTCTAATATACCTAGGTAATTGCCAAGAGTCCCTAAATACTCACTGCACAACCGCTTGTGTTAAAGATATTCACAGTGCTGAGGTTCTCACCATTTTATCTATAACTGTCATTTTGTAAGTATGCATGTGTTTGCAAAGTCATCTTTTATTGTTTCTGCTGGTAACAAAATTCCTTTTCCATCCCTCTAGGCAGTAGCTTACTAAATTTGAAACCCTGGTGATGACACTTCCCGTGTTCTCGTCTCCCTCTCATGTTGGTAGTTGTTTTTCTTGTATTTCATATCAGCCAATAGGAGGTTCTGGTTCTGTGCAATACCCGAATGCCAGAAACACTGAGTACATCCACTTTACAGTACTGACCTGAACTGTGATCTCTGATAACAGCACAGTTTGCTGCCAGAACACTTCCTCTACAGTAAGTTTCATTACAGTAACAAATATAAAAGTGGAGTAGGATGGGCCAAATTTGACATCAAAGACTAACTCACATCAAGTCACAATCACCAGCTGACATATTTTAGGAACTCTAGAAAGGAGAGTGGTATCAGAGCTCAAATATGTGTCAGGACAAGTGTCAAGAAGAAATCTCACACATAGCTAGCACTGTGAATGCTGCTATCTTGCCGGATAATACTGGAAGTAAGGATGCATCCTATGTTCCTTTGCTTCCCAGTTCAGTGTTGTACCAAAGATTATTATTTGGTCTTTTGTGCCTAGTTAGTTTAGTCACTTTCCCACAATGTTGGAGAGTTTTGGCACAGCCAGGGGCGAGAAATTAAAAATAAAATAAAATAAAATAAAATAAAAAAATCACAAAACATGGCAAGGGACACAGGGGCAGATAAAAGTTGTCACGTATTAATTGACCAGTTTAAGTTAACTGTGTCCCTTTAATGCAACTGAAAATTCTAATAATGAAACTGTATTAAAAAAAAACTATTATAGCTATTATGTAATTTACACGAACAAGGTTTCTGCAGCAGTTTTACCACTTGTCATTTACTTTATTTTAAAACTTTACCTTCTCTGCTCTAGTTTACAAAGCAAAAAAGTGGATGTTGGAAACAGTACAGCAACAACCACACTAGAACTGTCTCTCATGGTTAGTCTGTCTCTGTCCAGCCACAACCACATCAGAACTATCATCTCTCATGGTTAATCTGCCTCCAACTACCCCCTACTATATTTCCCTCCACATCTTATTTTTTGAAAATATTACCAGGGACTCCACTTTTTTTTTTTAAATGAAATTATAATCAGCAGTATAGCAATAGAGAGGTTACTGAATTTTGTAGATGCACCAATGCTGGAACAGAATAAGAAAGGGGTTTTAACAATTATTAAAATCAATTCTGAATTTCTATGTAAATCTTATATTTGTTTTTCTGGCATATTGATCTGGTCATTGACTTCTTTAATATTCTGAGGCTAGATCACAGAAAGTATGTGCAAGCATGGTTGTGCTGATTACACACGAACGGTCACTACTTTTGACCCAATTAGTATGGAGAAATTCTATACCCATTTTAAAATTAAGTGGCATAGCAACTAACTTTTTATACACAGTATTGCCTACTTCTGTTGTTGTATACAGCTGGCAGAAAGACACTTGAAGTTGATTTGTTTTAAGTATTTATATTTAGAAGAAAATAACTAGTTCCCCATACAGTGAAGTTACAATTGATGGTTTCTATAGTCCTGAATCAGGCTAACATGCCAAAGTATTACTGCTTCTGGCCCATGGGAGGCTTATGAATAATATTTTCCTTCCCTCCAAGAGAGAAGATTCCATTGTGATTAAGATCTAAAAGCTGAACATCACTAAGTCTTCATAACTTGGGTGTGGAAGTGTGTGCTGAGTTGCTCTGCCAGCAAGCCCTTTACACTGTCGGCTTTTTCTTGGTTTCCTGCATAGAGATTACTACACAGCATGCCTCAAATGTAAATGACAAGACTACACCCACAAGGCTAACTAGGATGACTACAACTGTAGTAGGGGAGGGAACTGGCATCTATGGCAGAATAAAGGCATGGAAGAAGAAACTGCTGATTGTAAAAGTGTCAAAATTTAATTCAAATGTTTCAGTATATGCAATGTTAAGGCTGACATTTGCTGCTGATTGTACATTTCTTTAAAATCAGAACTACAGTTAAAATAGTAGTAAATGGTAGATCTCAGTAATGTTTTCAAAGTTGCATACATTCATTTTCTTCATAACTCAAGTTTTCTTTGTTATCAGCACAGTGTATCCAGGTCCCCTCTTGCCCTTTTTCTTCTCCTGAGAAACAATCTGCACTCTTTCTGCTTAACACCTGAAGGCTGGAGCCTTTTGATCTTTAATATGGCCCAGAATCTTGTGTCCTGGGATTTGTGGCATTTCAAAGGGACAATGAATACATCACTCACTTTCACTAACACGACTGGACATGAGCTGCTGTTTAATATGATTCACATACAGCTTAGCTGCATTAGAGAGTGAAGCATTATCACCATGGTATCCAAGCACTGAATGGGAGCCTTGGTGCAATTATTATTATTATTATTATTAAATAGTCAATATAAATCCAGAGTTCACAATGGAAACATTGAGAGACCGATTGCTAAAGGAGCAAGAACAGTGGAGAAATGGTTGAAAATGAGAACCATCTCCAGGAAGGAATTTACAAAGTTGCTCATTAGTTTCCTAAATGAAATGGCACCTTGCAACTTTACTGTTCAAAACTTTATGCAGCTCTCGGTTTGCTTCTCTAAATAATTCCAGTTGGAAGTGGAAATCGGTCATCTGACTCCTGCACAATTATATAAAAGTATTTTTTATTAGGTTTGCACATGTGGAGACGATAGTTTTATTGATAAAAAACAACCTAGTTTATTTATACAAAATGTCCTTGATATAAGCCAAACATTTCCTGTCATTTTTCATCCCCTGCAGCAGAAGCCAGGTCAACTCCTGTCCCCACCGAGAGACCCTTTGCGTATTAACAGGTTCTGCCCATCTCCTAATGACCCAATATTCTTATAATACTAGCTGACTTCCATGCATGGAACCCCTGCCAGTACCTGACTATCCCAGTGGTTCTGTCCTCCCAATACTGTTGCATCTCCCTTTTCAAGTTTCCAGCCTTAGAGGATTACAGGGGTTAAACAGGGACTGGGACTCTGCTGCCCAGAGTTCTGATATGACAGCCAGAAATTCCTCCTCCTGACAACACTACTGACAGACTCTCACAAAATCCTTGGAAGTGGAATAACCATGAAATGCCTGGTAATACATGCAGTGTCCTGAAACTGAAAATGACATGTGGTTGTAATGATTATGTTTATAATAAAGGCAAAGGATATTTCAAAGACAAAGCAGGCCCAAAAAGATAATAGAATATAGGAATAAGTATAAATTTGAGTGTCACCTGTTAGTTAAGCAAATAATATTGGTTTTATTAATGAGATTGTGTACCTGAAGAAATTTCTTTTTAATGGACCTAGATATTTTTGATGATTGGGTCAGATAGCTGGTGATGGTTTGGAGATCTTGGGGCTTGCTGGATAGTTTTAAAAAGAGGTAAGTTTGGGTAGTGACGCAAAGAAGAGTTGATGAAGTCAGTTGTTAATGAAAACAAGACAGTTTTGCAACTCTTTTCATATATTAACTCCTTAGCACCAAGTTAAAAATTAGTCATTCAAGTGCAAACCTACTGAAGAAGTAGGCTTCCACAGATGTTACTCGGGGTATGATTTTGCCTGCAGAATCTCTATTACTAATGATGATTAGAGCCCTGCACAGATACAAAATTTGGATCCGCATCTGATCCACAAATATGGTCTGCGGATATCTGCATCCACAGATGTGGATATCCACAGATATAAAGCTGATATCTGCATAATTGCAGGGCTCTAATAGTGATGTACAATATGCAAGAAACCTGCTTTACTTTCTAAGGTGCAGGATTGGCAGAGAAAACATCTTTTAACTTTCATCCTGAGGACATCACAGCACCCCACAGTGTCTGTTTACAGTGTCACTTCTCAGATTGAGGCCTGGTCTATCCTACGCGTTTATACCGAATTTAGCAGAGTTAAACCGATTTAACCCTGCACCCGTCCACACAATGAAGCCCTTTTTATCGATATAAAGGGCTCTTAAAACCGATTTCTGTACTCCTCCCCGATGATGGGAGTAGCGCTGAAATCGGTATTGCCATGTCGGATTAGGGTTAGTGTGGCCGCAATTCGACGGTATTGGCCTCCGGGCGGTATCCCACAGTGCACCATTGTGACCGCTCTGGAAAGCCATCTGAACTCGGATGCACTGGCCAGGTAGACAGGAAAAGCCCCGCGAACTTTTGAATTTCATTTCCTGTTTGGCCAGCATGGAGAGCTCACCAGCACAGGTGACCACGCAGAGCTCATCAGCACAGGTAACAATGCAGTCTCCTGAGAATCGAAAAAGAGCTCCAGCATGGACCGCACGGGAGGTACTGGATCTGATTGCTGTATGGGGAGAGGATTCCGTGCTAACAGAACTCCGTTTCAAAAGACGAAATGAAAAAACATTTGAAAAAATTTCCAAGACCATGATGCAGAGAGGCCACACCAGGGACTCAGTCCAGTGCCGTGTGAAAGTTAAGGAGCTCAGACAAGCCTACCAGAAAACCAACGAAGCAAACGGAAGGTCCGGGGCAGGGCCGAAAACATGCCGCTTCTACGCTGAGCTACATGCAATTCTAGGGGGGTCTGCCACCACTACCCCACCCCTGTCCGTGGATTCCGAGGTGGGGGTGGTAATCGCAGCCATGGCTGAGGATTCTGCGGACAGGGAGGATGAGGAGGAGGAAGAGGAGGACAAGCTTGCAGAGAGCACACAGCACTCCGTTCTCCCCAACAGCCAGGAGCTTTTTCTCACCCTGACGGAATTACCCTCCCAGCTCTCCCAAGCCACTATCCCACACAATGAAGCCATGGAAGGGACCTCTGCTGAGTGTACCTTTGTAAATATAAAACATGGTTTAAAAGCAAGAGTTTTTTAATGATTAATTTGCCCTGAGGACTTGGGATGCATTCGTGGCCAGTACAGTTACTGGAAAAGTCTGTTAACATGTCTGAGGACTGAGCGGAAATCCTCCAGGGACATCTCCATGAAGCTCTCCTGGAGGTACTCCAAAAGCCTTTGCAGAAGATTTCTGGGCAGGGCAGCCTTATTCCGTCTTCCATGGTAGGACACTTGACCACACCATGCATGTAGCAAGTAATCTGGTATCATTGCATGACAAAGCCTAGCTGCGTATGGTCCTGGTGTTTGCTGGTATTCAAGCAACATCCGTTCTTTATCTCGCTGTGTTATCCTCAGGAGAGTGATATCGTTCATGGTAACCTGGTTGAAATTCAGGAATTTAATTAAGGGGACAGAGATGGCCATTCCTACTGGGCTGTTTGCCTGTTGCTTAAAAGAAATCCTTCCTTGCAGGTAGCCAAGCAGGGGGAAGGGGGGCGGGTGATTGGCGCTGAGCTTTTTCGCGTTTGGCTAGCAGGGATCTTCCCTGCTACCAGCCACGCGGTGGGGGGGGGGAGAGGGGGGTGTTTAGCAGGGATCTTCCCTGCTACCAGCCACCCGGTGGGGGGGGGAGGGGAGGGGGGTGTTTAGCAGGTAACATACCAGCTACCAGCCACGCGGTGGGGGGGGGAGGGGCGGGGGGTGTTTAGCAGTGATCTTCCATGATACCAGCCACGCGGTGGGGGGGGGAGGGGAGGGGGGTGTTTAGCAGTGATCTTCCCTGCTACCAGCCACGCGGTGGGGGGGGAGGGGAGGGGGGTGTTTAGCAGTGATCTTCCCTGCTACCAGCCACGCGGTGGGGGGGGAAGGGGAGGGGGGTGTTTAGCAGTGATCTTCCATGATACCAGCCACGCGGTGGGAGGAGGGGTAAAGCAATCATCCCAGAGAATTGGATGGGCGGGGGTGGTTTCTGCTGCTGCATGTTAACAGGAAAGAAGCAGCACTGAATGGGCTTTGCTTGCTATTTGGTAAAGGAGGCGCTGGATATATGAAGGCTGCAGAAGCCGAAAGACAATGGCTTACCATGGCCGCATGCAAGCCGAACTCTGCTGCCCGGATCTGCGTCTGTGAGATCTCTAACACCAGAGCCGCAGGCACTCAATATTAAGATGCGAAATGCGACCTTGTAGTGAAATCACGTGCTATGTAAGGTGAATAGTGTTGTTCACCCTGAAAGAGTATAAGCATTGTTCTGTAAAATGTAACTTTTTAAATACTTCTCTCCCTTTTTTCCCCTCCCTCATGCAGCTGCAAATTTTTCAAGCCTCCCTACTCCATCCTGAAGGCTAGCTCAGATAAGGCGGTGGAAAAAAAAGACGCGAGACGAAATGTTCTCGGAAATCATGGAAGTGACCCACAATGAAAGAGCTCATCTGAATGAGTGGAAGGACGTGGTATCAAATTACAGGAAAGATGCCAGTGAACGTGAGGACAGGAGGGACGCTCATGATGAGAGGTGGCGGCAGGAAGATCAGAGGTGTAGGCAGGAAGATCAGCGGTGGCGGGATGCAACTCTGGGGCTGCTGTGTGATCAAACTGACATGCTCTGGTGTCTGGTGGAGCTTCAGGAACAGCAGCAGGATCACAGAGTGCCGCTGCAGCCCCTGTATAACCACCCTCACCATGTGCAACATCCTCCTCACCTAGATGTGTAAGAACACGTTGGGGGAGGCTCTGTGCACCCGCCCACTCCACCCCCGTGGACAGCCCAACCAAAAGGCTGTCATTACTTTGAAATGTTTTTAGTGGCCTTTTCCTTCCCTCCTATCCTCCTCCCAAACCACACCCAGGCTACCTTGTCAGTTCTCTCCCTCTTTTTATAATGAATTAATAAAGAATACATGATTTTTAAACAATAGTGACTTTATTTCCTTAAGCAAGCTGTAATCGAAGGGGGAGGGTGGGTTGTTTACAGGGAATGAGTCAATCAAGGGGGGAGGGTTCATCAAGGGGAAACAAATACAGCAGTCACACCATACCCTGGCCTGTGATGAAACTTGTTTTCAAAGCTTCTCTGATGCGCACCGCTTCCTGGTGTGCTCTTCTAATCGCCCTGGTGTCTGGCTGCACGTATTCAGCGGCCAGGTGATTTGCCTCAGACTCCCACCCCACCATAAAGGTCTCCCCCTTACTCTCACAGAGATTGTGGAGCACACAGCAAGCAGCAATAACAAAGGGGACATTGGTTTGGCTGAGGTCTGAGCGAGTCAGTAATGTGCGCCAGCGCGCCTTTAAACGGCCAAATGCACATTCCACCACCATTCTGCACTTGCTCAGCCTGTAGTTGAGCAACTCCTGACCACTGTCCAGGCTGCCTGTGTATGGCTTCATGAGCCATGGCATCAAGGGGTAGGCCGGGTCCCTCAGGATAACTACAGGCATTTCAACATCCCCAACTGTTATTTCCTGGTCTGGGAAGTAATTCCCTTGCTGCATCCGTTTAAACAGAGTAGTGTTCCTGAAGACGCGAGCGTCATGAACCCTTCCTGGCCATCCCACGTGCATGTTGGTGAAACGTCCCTTGTGACCCACCAGTGCTTGCAGCACCATGGAAAAGTACCCCTTGCGGTTTACGTACTGGGTGCCCTGGTGCTCTGGTGCCAAGATAGGGATATGGGTTCCATCTATCGCCCCACCACAGTTAGGGAATCCCATTGCAGCAAAGCCATCCACTATGACCTGCACATTTCCCAGAGTCACTACCTTTCGTAGCAGCAGCTTAGTGATTGCTTTGGCTACTTGCATCACAGCAGCCCCCACAGTAGATTTTCCCACTCCAAACTGATTCCCGACTGACCGGTAGCTGTCTGGCGTTGCAAGCTTCCAGAGAGCTATTGCCACTCGCTTCTCAACTGTGAGGGCTGCTCTCATCTTGGTATTCTGGCATTTCAGGGCAGGGGAAAGCAAGTCAAAGTTCCAAGAAAGTGCCCTTACGCATGCGAAAGTTTCACAGCCACTGGGAATCGTCCCAAACCTGCAAAACTATGCGGTCCCACCAGTCTGTGCTTGTTTCCCGGGCCCCAAATCGGCGTTCAATGGCTAGAACCTGCCCCATTACCATCAGGATCTCCAAAGCGCAGGGGCCCGCGGTTTGAGAGAATTCTGTGTCCATGTCCTCATCACTCTCGTCGCCGCGCTGCCGTAGCTGCCTCCTCCTTGTCTGGTTTTGCAGGTCCTGGTTCAGCATAGACTGCATGATAATGCACGAAGTGTTTACAACGTCCATGATTACTGTCTTGAGCTCAGCAAGGTCCATGCTTGCTGTGCTATGGCGTTTGCACAGTTCACCCAGGAAAAAAGGCGCGAAACGGTTGTCTGCTGCTTTCACGGAGGGAGGGGTGAGGCTGTACCCAGAACCACCCGCAACAATGTTTTTTGCCCCATCAGGCACTGGGATCTCAACCCAGAATTCCAAGGGCGGGGGAGACTGCGGGAACTATGGGTTAGCTATGGGATAGCTACCCACAGTGCAACGCTCCGGAAATCGACACCAGCCTCTGTACATGGACGCACACTACCGAATTAATGTGCTTAGTGTGGCCACGTGCACTCGACTTTATACAATCTGAATTAAAAAACAGTTTCTGTAAAATCGGTATAATTCCGTAGTGTAGACATACCCTGAGACACCCTTCCCTCCCCATTTATTGTAAAGGGAGCAAGGCACCTAACTCAAGCTTTGTGAATCCCAATGATTTTTTGGGAACCTAAAAGTTAGTGTCACCACATCTAAGTGTCTTTGTCTGAAAACGGGACTTAGGCACTTTATAAAACTATCTTAAGGTCCAGATTTTTTAGAGATATTTAGGTGTTGCTGTGCCTAACTCATTTAAGATCCTAAATCTATTTTTTAATGGATTTAGGCACTCAGGAGCCTTAAAACCCATTGACAGTTGATAGGATTTAGACTCCTATGTGCCTAAATCCATTCTGAAAAGAGACTGAGGCTTCTAAATCAGTTAGGTATTACAAAACTGAGCACAGCAATGCCTACATGGCTTTAAAAATCTGTGCCTAAGTATCTCTACATATTCTACTAATAAATTGGATACTTAAGAGATTTTTTCTTTAAAGATTTTTCAGCTAATCCTTAAATTAAAAAAACCCATGAAATTAGATGCAAACTTCTGCAAATTATATTAACAATGAAGTTGTGACAATCTGACCATGTAAATACAAAATTTAAGATTGATAATCCTCATGCTTTATTGGGAGAAGAAAATGGGCACTGAACACAAAGTAATACATTAAAAATGAAAGCTCAGCATTAATTCTGTATATATTAGTCATTAAACACTTCAATTCATAAAAATTATGAGTGTTAACATTGATGGGAAGGGACACACCTTGTCTGTTCACTGATAGGTCAAAAAGAAGCATCTTGTAATGAGCATGCATGACATCATAGTTTTGGTGAGAACAGAAAAACTGCAGAGTACAGCAATGACTGTTTTAGAGCTACATAGCACTTGAGGCTTAAGTTTCATATTTTTAGACTTCCTAGAATTGCTTCCCTGAACATGATTTTTATGTTCCTATTTTCAATGGCCACATGGCACGTTGGGCATTAACTTTCCATCTTTAGATAAGATTTAGTTACTAAGAATTTTGAGAAAAAGCAAATGTCTTTTGTTTAGTTTTGTTTTGAAGAGGCTTAATGGAATGTTTCATCTATTCCCATGCACCTTCATGCCGCTCTTATGATGCTTTTTAAAACATCTTTGGCACTAGTAGCATGGAAAAGTCATGCTAAATGTATCCATGTGTTTAGGAATTTATTATACTGCATGCAGTCCCCATGGAATAATAGAAGTTATTAAATGCACATCAAAAGCACTTAAGTGACTTAGGAGCACAAGTCCTATTGCAAATTAATGAAACTTGTGCTTCTAAATCACATAGGTGCTTCTGAAAGTCGAACTCCGTATGTCTAAGAGTTTGTGTGATGCAATCCAGGTATCCACTGAACACTTGAATGAAATAATGCATTCTGGATTGTAAGACCTCAAACTCTTCTTCCCTTTAATAATGTGTGTTAGCCTCAGGCAATCAGTTAAAACAAAATCCTGCTGTTAGGCTTGCCAACTTTCTAATCCCACAAAACCAAACATCCTTGCCCCGCCCCCTGCCCTGAGGCCCGCCCGTGTCCCACCCCCACTCACTCCATCCCTCCACCCTCTGTCAATTGCTCTCCTCCACTCTCACTCATTCATTTTCACTGGGCTGAGGCAGAGGTGGGGGTGCAAGCTCTGGGAAGGAGTTTGGATGTAGGAGGGGGCTCAGGGCTGGGACAGGGGTGTGAGAGGAGGGGTGGGGTGCAGGCTGTGGGAGGAAGTTTGGGTGCAGGAAGGGGCTCAGGGCTGGGGGTGCGGACTCTGGGAGGGAGTTTGGATGTGAGACGGGGCTCAGGGCTGGGACAGGGGTGGGGGGTGCAGGATGTGGGAGGAGGTTTGGGTGCAGGAAGGGGCTCAGGGCTGGGGGGTGCAGGCTCTGGGAGGGAGTTTGGATGTGAGAGGGGGCTCAGGGCTGGGGCAGGGGGTTGGGGAGAGAGAGAGAGAGTGCGAGGGGCGGGCTCCAGGTGGCGCTTACCTCAGGGGGTTCCCCAGAAGCAGTGACATGTCCCTTGGTTCCTAAGCGTAGGGGCGACCAGGCAGCTCTAAACGATGTGCACTGCCTCTGCCTGCAGGCGCCACCCCCGCAGCTCCCAATGGCCACGGTTCCTGGTCAATGGGAGCTGCAGAGCCAGCACTCAGGGCAGGGGCAGTGCACGGAGCCCCCCCTCCCCCCACCCCTCAGCTGGCCCTCCACCTAGGAGCCAAGGGACATGTCGCCACTTCTGGGGAGCTGCACGGAGCCTGCCAGCCCCGCCCCAGCCAAAAACCAGACACCTGGCAACACTACCTGCTGTGCTTATTCAGTACTTCAGTATCAGTAATATTTATTCTGAATTCATTATATTAAATTTGTTTTTCCTAAATCATCTCCTGTCTAAAAACTCATTTTAAGCATTTTGCTCTGGACATAATATGTTCCATGATAATTTTAAGCTAAAATTAATAAATAAAGGACAAGTAATGAAAAAGCTTCATGTGGATAAAAGTCAATTTACCTTTAAAAGTGACAGTTTGAGAAAAAACACAAGTAATTTTAACAGAAATATGCAAAGTGGTTGTTTTCTTTTAAAAATATTATTCCTTGTGAGTTTTTGCTGAATTACTATTAATGCCCATGAAAGAAAATAACTGGTGTCTGTTTAGAGTTTACGAGTAGCTGCTTGGCAAGCTTCCTCATGAAGCTCTGCATATGGTCTTAAAAACTGATTGTCAACATCCACTGCACACTAATGCTAAACATCATATGGAAGACATTAAGGAGTCACTTACACTGAGAGTCTACTGTGTAGCAGGACCTCAATACAGCATGGTAGTGCCTTAAAACATGGTTCAGTTTCACAGCGCAGACAGGATCAAACTATGTTTTAATCATGTTTTCAAGTCACATTACAGCCTTGATTTTGCAGGGCTGCACTGTGATTAGAGAACAATGCTGAAATATGTTTCAGTTCTGCCTGCACTGCCAACCAAATGTTTGGGAAGAACTGGTCTAAAAGGGTCCCACAGCACAGGCTTTCATAGCGTGTACATAGGAATCTTATTTATTTGGCTTAAAATAAACACATTAATCAATATGTACCCAAATATTTATATATCCTTTCCCATCAATTAAAAGCAAAACAAGCACATTCCCCTTTTGTATACAACAACAAGACAGCAAAACACACTTCTTCCCACTTGTAGAATCCTCGAGTAAACTTCACCCAGCCACTCTCAGCCTTGCTCATAAGGAGGGCCCTACCAAATTCTCGGTCCATTTTGGTCAATTACACGGTCATAGGATTTTAAAAATCATAAATGTCATGATTTCAGCTATTTAAATGTGAAATTTCATGGTGTTGTAATTGTAGGGGTACTGACCCAAAAAGGGGTTGTGTGTGTGTGGGCGGGGGGAGCGGGGGTTTGCAAGCTTACTGTAGGGGTGGTTTCGGTACTGCTACTCTTACTTCTGCTCTGCTGCTTGCGTCGGCTCCACCTTCAGAGCTGGGTAGCTGGAGACTGGCGGCTGCTGGCCAGGAGCCCAGCTCTGAAGGCAGAGCCGCTGCCAGCAGCAGTGCAGAAGTAAGGATGGCATGATATAGTATTGGCACCCTTACTTGTGTGCTGTCTGCAGAGCTGGGCCCTCAGTCAGCAGCCACCTCTCTCTGGCCACCCAGCTCTGAAGGCAGTGCAGAAGTAAGGATGGCAATACTGTGACCCCCCTAAAATAACCTTGCAACCCCCCTGCAACTCTTTTGGGTCAGGACCCCCAATTTGAGAAATGCTGTTCTCCCCCATGAAATCTGTATAGTATAGGCTAAAAGCACACAAAAGACCAGATTTCTCTGGGGGGAGGGGGAGAACCAGACCAGATTTAACGGTCCTTGATGCATTTTTCATGACCGTGAATTTGGTAGGGCCCTACTCAAACATGGTCTTTACAGCATGCTCTGAAGATAAACAAATTTGTGTGCACCAGACCAAAGGAAGTATTAGGGGAGTAGATTCTAAAGTTGGTTTCCCCACAGAAGAGCCTGGCTGACACTTCCCTTTATGTTAACACTGAAGGATCTTTAGCTTAAGCACCTCCACTGATTTTCCATTGTGGCAAAATAACCTCCAGGGGAAAGCCTGTCTCAAGTAGTGTGGTTCCAGACACAAGGAGAATAACATTCAGCAGCACCCTGTGGACTGCGTGAGGCCTTGGCTACACTGGCGCTTTACAGCGCTGCAAGTTTCTTGCTCAGGGGTGTGAAAAAAACACCCCCCTGAGCGCTGCAAGATACAGCACTGTAAAGCACCAGTGTAAACAGTGCCGCAGCGCTGGGAGCGTGGCTCCCAGTGCTGCAAGCTAATCCCCTCGGGGAGGTGGAGTACGTGCAGCGCTGGGAGAGCTCTCTCCCAGCGCTGGCACCGCGACCACACTCACACTTCAAAGCGCTGCCGCAGCAGCGCTTTGAAGTGCCTAAGTGCCCTGAGAAATATGAAGCTGAGTATTATGCTGAAAACACTTGGTAATAGTTGGATGGATTGTCTGTGGCAAGAGACTTTCTTTGAACAGAGGACCAACATGTACTTCCTTTAAAGCAACTGGCATCCCGCCCTACTCAAAGGAGATGGAGACAATCTTCACCAGCAAAGGATCCAGTACTTCCCCACTGGACTCCACAAATCAGGAGAGACAAAAGATCCAAAGCACAGAATACAGCATGAAATTCTCCCAACACATCCAAAACCTCCGGAAGTGACCCTGGCTGTAATGACCTAATTTTTGTCCTACGCAGATGTTACTCTGCATCCATGGACAAAGCAAACAGTTTGAGTACCAACAATTTTATCTGCAATGTGACCAGAAATGTCCTCAGAATGGAAGAGACTTGTATAAACAGTCAGGCAAAGAAAACGCAGATTAATCAAGCTATTCATCACTTGAAATAAGTTTCCTGATCAAGACTTTGCAGATACCAGGGTGAAGACAAATGGCATGGTACAAAAATTCCAAGTGTCAAACTGTGTGTTTGTTTTACAATGTGGACTGGCATTCATTAAAGACAAGGAAGAGAATTATCTATTTTATACACACGCGTATACATACATATATAACACGTCCTCTCTATTTTCATATAACCTTGCATGACTCGTTTAGAACAAACATTCCAACACCACAGCAGTACATTCACAAGCGACCCTATAACAAAAAACTCAATCAACTGTGCATACACCATGGAGGAAAAACAATTTTAGTCAAGACAGATTAGTTATAAATCTTATTTAAAACCTATTTGTACTCATTACAAAAATAACTTGACCCTTGGGAAAAGTATGACAGTGGAGTTTACCTTCTGTCTGAACTAACGTAACTTAGAAATAAGGCTGCTGCGTCTAAGGATACCAATTCATTAAAGCCTGTTAAGTTGGCTTTTTGGTTTGGTATACAGGAATGACAGTCTACAGTTCTAGATCCTTAGGAGAACATTATGACAGTAGATTGACATGCTATACTGACACATGTAGTTGAAGATACACATTTTCATATTCAACTCAACAATCAAATGCAAAACCAATTAAACCTTTTTGGCTAGAGAACAAGAATGACAAAATACCACCCCCTCCTCCAAAGTTAAGATAATTCCAAGGCTTTTATATATTTGGAGAGTGTTCCTTGTCTATGTTGTCAAAACTAAATTATCAGGGCTGCAGACTAAATTTAGATTCTCCAGGGCTGAATTCATCCATAGCCCAGTCCTTTTGGTACATCACTACTACAGCAGGCATTCTGAAAGCACAGGGGACACTATGCTGCACTCGACCTACTTAGCAAGGACAAAAACACATCCAAGACTCGAGGTGAATACAGCAAAGAATCCTGTGGCACCTTATAGACTAACAGACGTTTTGCAGCAAGGTGAATACAACTACTGTGTAACTGTAAAAGCAGCCTCTTCCTTTGCTACTTCTCATCCAAGCTCTATTAATCGAACCAGCTACTGGGAAACAAGCTGGTCTCTCTATAGTACATACACTATTAATACCACTCCTTAACTACTTAACAGCAATGAAAAATGAAGACAGACTCCAGTGGCCTTAGCTGGTCTTCCTTCCATTAAAAATTGTCACCTGAAGCTTTTCACTACAATATTTATTTAGAACTCAAAAACTTACCTAAAGGCACAGTGTCATTCTATTGTTTTTCCTTTATACTCAAAATGTTTAAAACTGTTTCTGAAGTATATGCTTTACTCCAGTGTATGCAGAACCTGAGTGCCATCATTTCAGCTGGCATCAGTGGGAGCCAAGGATGTTCATCATTCTACAAAATGAGGCCTTAGTGTTTTCCACTCAAACAGTAGATGATTTTTTTTTTTTAATTTGACCCCAGCTTTTTCTGGCATTTGGATTGCTTCTTGTTGCCAAAAATGAGCACAAATTGAAAATGCATAAGACTGCATGACAAATCTTAATGCTTTTATTTTATTTTAAAGAAAGCAAAATGCCCTTACAGTTTTATATTAGGCGATAAAATCCAGTTATCTTAGTCGCTCTGTAGCTCACTATAATACTGTGAAATGCTTCCAAGTGTTACAAAGTTTCCCACATCCTCCTTCCCTTTGAAGTCTTCCAGAAATGCTCATATTTTATGGAAACTAACGTTAAGCTGCATGAAGGTTGCAAATGCATTAAGGAACGATGGCCAAAAGAATGTTAGAATGAATGAATTAGATCAGCCCTTCTCAAACTGTGGTCCGTGCAGCCCTTGCTGGTGGTCCACAGACAGCTCGCTGGTCACAGGGTGCTAGCTTGCCTCCTTGCTTTCATCTGCTAAACTGCATTAAAAGACAACTAAAAAA